>NW_022196904.1:175010501-175050816 GCF_008632895.1 Mastomys coucha | reverse complement strand
ATAGATAGATAGATAGATAGATAGATAGAATTGAAGCACAACAATTATTTATAGGGAGTAAAAAGAAAGGCTATGAAAATGGAATAATTCTTACATTTGATTCTTTGAAAAAATTGTATAGTCTTTTTCTTGTGTCATTTTCAAACAATGTGAAAACTTTTTTTAAAAGTTCATTGATAGTCTATATGGAAGACTAACTCACACTTAAAGTAGAATATAGTCTTCGTTAAATAAATCTAAGCTACATAAGTTTAAATGTCTGTGTTTGTACAATGTTTGCTAATTGTCCCATCAATGCCTGATTAGTATGCATTTGTGATTAAATACATTCTCATTTTGTTGCCTAAATAGGATGTATTTCTTCAGATACTTCCAAAAGCTTGCACACAAAATGAGCTTACAAAACAACCCTCCACTCCCTAACAATCCCCAACACCCCCCAAAAAATCCCTTCCATCATCAGGCTGGGCCTCTCATCGCTGCGATTTTGCTCTGTAGATTCAGTGTGGTTACTTTGTTTCCACCTTTGCTTCTGAGGAAGCAGTATTGCTCATCTGATGTGGATGTCTCTGAAGGACACAAAAAATTGGTTCTGTGACTATCTGACCTGCCATAAACAAAGTCAGTATTGCTGTTTGTCTGAACTGCTGCATCGGAGACACAGCAGAGCAAGGCTGGAGAAAGTAGAGCAGCCAGGGACGAGGCTTTGCCTCCCCTAGGTCTCTCTGTAGCAGCTCCTGAGAGGAGAAACACACAACTGCGGGATCTGATGCAAGCAAACAAAAACAAAAACCAACCAGCCAAATAAACCAATGACCCAGGATTTACAAATCCCAGCCTCCACTTCACAAAGCGAGGCAGGAAGGCTAGATTAGAAAGTGATAGGACAATAGCTTAAGAAGGACCTAAGGGTCTTCTCATAGTTACAGGACATTTTGAGAGATGCTCCACAGTTTGCTGGGACTTAGTTAACCTTAGAAGACAAGGGGGAAACTGTTCTCCATTTTAATTCCTCTCACTATATCTCTGTAGGTCTCCAAGTATGGTTATTGAAAAGCCAGTGGGCCAGTTGCACCAGCTTGGTCCTTTTGACTAATGTACAATGTTTAGGTAAAGCTTGAGTAGAAACTAAACACTTTAAAATAAACCTTGATCAGACACACCGCTGCACAGAAGAGCCAGCAAAGACAGGAAGAGGCCAAAAGATCACAGAATGTAATGGTGGCATTTTGGAGGGATTTCTAGTCCTCCGTACTTATCTAAAACTGTCCCAGAAATTAATTTGTTGAACTAAGAACTTGTGAGGGGAAGATGAACTGACAACACAACGGAATTGAATGTTTATTTAAATAAAATAGCTTTATTTATATTAAATGACTTTTTAAATGTTAGACATTTACTAGCTACTAAATAAATAGAACTGGCTGTAAATCTAAGTTCTCTAGTGATAATAATACAAGGATCAGCCTGAGCTGATTAGTTGAAGAAGTAAGTGGGAGGTTGGTAAGGCTCTCCTCCTTCCTCCGCAGTGCTTTATTCTGGTGCTCCGGTTTGGACAGTTACAGCTCAGCAGATGTAAACTGCTCCTCCAGTTTCCAAAGCTCCCCTTGGTTCTCCAAATGTTGTATGTCTAGAAACGTGTTTTAAAAAGAAAACTGGAGAATTGTGCAGATCTAAAGTGCACTTGAGAAGAAAATAAGGATTTTCTTTTTCTTTCTTTCTTTTTTTTTTTTTTTTAAAGTACAGAAAAAGAAAGTTCTATTACTTAACTGCTTATCCGGAAGTGAAAAAGAAATTGAGCTGAGGAAGAGGGATAAAGGATGCGCTGATGATGGAGAAAGGGAGCAACAAAGGTTGGCAGGGGTGGGAGGAGCAAGCAAAAGGCGCGAACCTGAGTAACAGAGCTCAAGCCACAGTTCTGGCAGAGAGTTAGAGATAAGGGATTGTATTAACCAATCCTCAAATATCGCTCCCCTGCCACAAAAAAAAAAAAAAAAAAAAAAAAAAAAAAAGAAGAAGGAGGTGTCTCATGCAAAGCATGCCAGGTTTAATTATTCTTTTGGAATACATAGAACAATGGGTATTTTTACAATGGACAGAGTGTTAGATTCATATCTTCTAATTTGCAGTTATAGGAACTTACGTTTTGAGTAAGTTGGTAACAATTCAAAAGCTAGCTTTGAAAACTAGCCGCTAATGGTGACTTATTTACAATGTATCCAATCTGCAGAGTCGGGGAGGGGAGGTCTTCCTTAAGCCAACAGTTTGATACCTACATAACTTTGTTGACCACTATTCATGCACTGGAAGCTGGAACACTGTTACTAATCTGGACAACTTTTAGAGGGCAGGGGTGAGTTACGGTTTGGATAACCAATGCAGCCGGTAACCTTCAGGGCAAAGGGAGGGCAGTTACCTTAGCTATGTACCCGTCCTCTAAGAACCTCACTAAACACGGAGGGCTGGGTAGATTTAAGTCTCCATAACGACAGCCTCCGATGCACGAATACAGTGATCCTCCAGCACAGTCCGAAAAAGATCCGAGAGGGCTCTAGGCAGGCTTCCAAACCCTGACAGCTTTGAAGTCTACTCTGTCAATAATCTAAGATACCAGCTAAGAGATAAAGCCAAGAAAAACCCCTACGGACTCCTCTGATAACCCTGAGTCTTGAAAAGCCACTTTTGAAATGGCCAGGTAAACGAGGAACATAGAATTCAGGTGTCAACAACAGCCACAAAAACCCATGTCCAGTGCCACCTTGCTATTTAAGCGGGGACTCTCCCTGAGACTTGAAAATCACAAACCAGGTCTTATATGATTGTGTCCTGAAGCTGCCTGAACTGCCTGCTTTGGACTCTTAATGGAGAATTTAGTCCCAAGAGGCCTGGGTGACACCCCAGGTAGCTGGCAGAAAGAAGCTTTCACATTTTCTCTTTGGAAGAATTTGGGTTTAACTCCAACCTCAAAGAACGGTCTCGGATCAAATTGTAAGGGAAATAAAAAGCTCATAGCAAAAGTTGAAATATCATACAAAGAAATACGACACGACAAATAATACATGAGGGAGCTGGAGAAATGGTACCAAGGTTAAGAACACTTGTTATTCTTGCAGACGGCTCAAGTTCGATTCCAGTACCCACAAGGTGGCTCACAACTGTCTGTAATTACAGTTTCCAGGGGGGATCTAAAGCCCTCTTCTGACTTCTGATGCCCATGGTACACATATGTGCATGCAGGTAAAACACTCATACAATACAGTAAATAATTCTTTTAAAAGTTAAAAATAACTAAATTATTAAAATTAAAAATTATAAAATAAATCAACAAGTAAAAATTAACCTTAAAAAGGCAATAGATGAGAAAGAATCCAGATGCTGAAACTGTGAGCTACAACATTTTAAAAACTGTACTAAACTCAAATGTAAAACCAGAAACACCCAAAAAGATAATGACCCTCCACAGAAACTGAGGATACGCACAGCGAACCCAAAATAAGATCTTAGTTATAGTCACTGTTTAAACTGGAGCTGCTCGGGACATACATGTAAACATTGCTCACACCCCCACTTCCAAACTATAGACAAATGCAATATCCTAGGATGTTCAGAGCATTGATGTTGGTAACAGAGGAGAAACCCAAGGCTCCCTCACCTCTGTCAGTAGGGAAAGTATGATCTGTTTGCACAATGCTGCGGAAACAGGGGTGGGGGGGAGAGAGGGAGAGAGAGGGAGAGAGAGAGAGGGAGGGAGGGAGGGAGGGAAGGAGGGAAGGGAGGGAGGGAGAAAGGAAGGAAGGAAGGAAGGGAAGAGAGGGAGGGAGGGAGGGAAAGAGAGAGAGAAGGGGAAAGAGAGAGAGAGAAGGGGAGAGAGAGAGAGAGAACACCCTGCCATGTGCATCCATGTTGACAAACCGCAAATATATTGTTAACAAGGGTGTAGCCACAGGAAACATGAGTTCATTTACATCAGATAAAACAGCACACATGGCTTGAATATGCAAAGGTGGTAAACACTAAAACAACAGGCAAAAGAATTATGAAATTTAGGAATGGCGGTTATTTCTGGGAATGGGAGAGGAGTAGCAAGAAATTATGATCAAGGTGGGGCAAGGAGGCTTCTTTATTGAGGTGTGCGTGCAGGTGTGTGTGTACATGTTGAGGCCTTTGGCTCTGTCCACCTTGTGTTGTTGTTGTTGTTGTTGTTGTTGTTGTTGGAGACAGGGTCTCTTCCTGACCAGTCAGGCTAGCTCTGCTGGCTGACTGGCTGGCTAGTGAGCCCCAGGACTACCTCTGGCTCTCCAGTACTCAAACTGTTATCATGGGCAACTCTGCCCGTACTTAAAAATAATGATAAAGAGATTCTGGGGATCAAATCGGATCCTCAGGCTTTCAAGGCAAGCCCCCTAAAAAAGCAAGCTATCTCCCCAGCTCCGTTCTAGATTTCCTAAGGCACCTGATAATATTTACTTAAATATTGATTTATGATACTCATTTAAGTGTATATTTTTACAGGGTAGCTGAGACCAGAGATTGCTTGAGCCTTCGAGTTTGAGGCCAACCTGAGCAACAGCAGCAAAATATGTATCTTTGCACCTATGACATAGTCACAAGAACCAAAGTAAATAAAAAATGTTCTTATAGTCTGCTAGCCACGGGAGTGCTGTTAGAGCTCCGTGTTGTTCACATTTTCAACACCGGCTTCCTTGGCCATCAAGTAGAAGGGACCCATGTTGGACAGCAGTTCTTCAGGACTGCCATACTCAATGATTTTCCCGTTGTCTAGGACCATTATCCTGAAATAAAGAGGAAAGAAAAGCTTTAGAAAGTTCTGTGTCAAAGCTTACTGTGTGTAAGAACAACCAGGACTAAGTTGTAGTCAATAAATCAGCGACAATCAGTGAACCTCAACAGTGAGCAATGGTTAATGGGCTCCGGCTCTATGTCTTAACACTCAACATTTGCTACAAAGTACTTGTTTAAAGATGCTTGGATTAAGACGGGGCTCCTCCCTCTCCAAATAGTTGTGCTAAAGTAGGAATGGTTGAAGCTCTGGTACCTGGGAAGGTCCATGCCCACATCTGCCATCCGTGTAAGACTGACTAGACTTCCTCCTTCCTATAGTCCGTCAGTACAGTTTCTTATTTTATCCTTGGCCCCATTAGCTTTTATTAGCTTGATGTACAAGTTTGGCTAAATGTATTAAAACTGTGAGGCCTCAGGGTTCCGAATGACATCGTTAAGCCTCCCGCTGTGGAAAGCCCCTGGGCTTCTAGCTGACGCTGTGATTGTCTGTTGCTCTGGGTTAAGTTCTGCCCCCCTCACTAGTCACCTTATGATGTACACGCATCCGCCCCCGCACTAGCCGCTGTCGTGCGGTGCGCACGCAGCCAGTGGGCGGTGGTGACGACGCTCACACACTCACTTGTCACTGTCCATGATGGTGTGCAGCCTGTGCGCGATGGTGATGACCGTGCATTGGGAGAACTCGTTTCGGATCGTCGTCTGAATGAGGCTATCCGTCTCTAGATCCACGGCAGCTGTGGCTTCGTCCAGGACCAGGATTTTGGATTTTCGAAGCACGGCCCTGCCCAGGCATAGGAGCTGCCTCTGCCCTATGCTGCAGTCAACAGAAGCCGCACATAAGTCCCAAAGACCAGGGGGAAACTGCAGCTTGGGGTCAGTTTCACGATTTGGTTCAGTCCAGATTTCCAAAACAACTTGAAAATCTCCCTGTGGCCACCGTTATGGGCAATGTTTTGCAAACTGTCTCAATAAGAAGACTTAAGAGGAATACTTGATTTTAAAAAAGTTTGTTTCTGGGTCTCCTTGTAAACGGATTGGGGAACAGTCTTGAGCTGTACATTTTTTTTTTTAAATAAGCATTCCAGATACTTTCATGTTAAAGCAAGTTTGGAAGACGTTGGCCCAGAAACAGCGCTTTACATTTGGCAACAGTGATAGTGGCAATTGCCAATAACACGAGCGAGCGTACGACAGCAGTGTCTGCCCTGACACCGCTGACATAGGGTGGCTCTTCTAAGGATGCCCAGTGCTATTTCCTTTGTGGCCTTAGCAAATGCATTCATTATTTTAATGTGCAATTCTAGTCTCAGGCTAATTATTTGTTCAAGGCTCTCTGCCCTGATTAGAGACAGAGCTATCTAATGAGCCTGATGTCTCGGTGTGAGATGCAATGTATGTGGAATTCAAATATACTTGTAAAATGCAAATAGCTTTAATTTGGTAAAAGTCTATAATGAAAGCTGGACCTCTTGCTTCCATAAAGGAGCTCTGGGAAATGATGTGAAGGAAAAAAATTTGGGAATTTGCTGATTACTCTTCCCTGCTGTGGTCATTAGGGATCGTAATAAACGGGCAGTTAGACTAACGTCCTGTAATTCCTCTGTAAGAACATTTCTGTGGGAGATAGGAAGCCAAGCAAAACGAACCCCCAATGTTTGTTTGTAGTGTAAGATCAGGCACGCTGCGGAATCTCAGACTTAGCTGGTACCAAAGTTCTGCCCGGGGCAACTGTACTTTATGATCACAGGTACCACTTCAGCCTTCATCTATCTGCTCTCTGGCGCTCGGCCACCCATCATTTCTTGTAGATATTTTAATCTGTTTTGTTCCTCCTCTGATAACCGTAAGTTCTAACTCCCTAAACCAAGTTTGAAACGCAGGTCTGAAATAAAGGCCCTTGTAAGAGAGTGAAGTATCCGTGGTCTCGGACAAGACAGGGAGTGTCACTATCACATCCTAACATAATGTCCCCTATATCCCCCCCTGCAGTATTAACAGCATGGCCATCTATCCCACAAGCCTGCCTCTCCCACTATGTTTTATGTGCTTGGAAAGCCAGGGTTAGATCTGTGTTGTTTGCCTCTGTGTCTCTGATGCCTGGCACGTAGTAGGTATTAATACATATTTACCATCAACTGCATATTTGAGTTTTCTTTTATACGGGGCTAAGCGGCTATTTAAGCCTTGTTGCCTATTGTGTCTGTTGCAAGGGAAAGCAAGATAGATGACATTCACTACCAAGCCATGCAAGTGCCCCATGGGTGAAGTCACCTTGGTCCTGGGTTCCGTTGGTTTTGAAGGACAGTCCAGACACTGGGACTTAAGTTCTCTGGGTGAGTCCCTCAGTCTAGTTAGGGACCAGGGCTTTAAGCAGGCTTCTCAGGCTACAACATGCACACAAGCCACCTGGGAACCTTGCTAAGATGTAGGTTCAGATTAGAAGGTATACGGTCTGGGATTCTGTGTTCATATGAAGCTCCTACGTTGATCCAGAGCTTCCAGACCATGGTTTGATCTACTGACTCTCCCCTTCCTGTGCTTTAGCTGCTGGTGGTCTATGTTCCGCCTTCCACTGCTGAGGTACCTGGGTCAAGAACTGTCCATGAGCCGCAGGCTTTGTCTAAGGGCTCAGCTTCGGTATGTGAAGGGGAACCCCAAACTCTCATAGGGAGAATGTCAGAACCTTGCATTAATAAATGTACAGTGAAGACCGCAAGCAAAGTGTCAGGATATAAAAATACGTGTTTTAAGGTATAAACTATAAACTCAGAGAGTTGCTGTTGTCAATTTAAGGTGTTTCTGAAATGCCCAAGAGCTTTTCAGGCAGTAAATCTCATCCATGTCCCTTTAGGTTGGTGGCTCTCAAACTGAGATACTTTTTATAGAACAAAGGGAATCTTCATGTCCCCATGTCCATCCAGTCTGTGTTTCATAACAAATAGATCAGGTTGGACCAGGGATCTGACTGTTGGTGCTGAGACTGAAGACTCTGGTCTCTGTTATTCTCCACCACAGTAGCATTTGTAAGGTCATGTGATCTAATGCCACACGAGGGGCACATTTCATAACAAAGGTTTTCAAGTGTCCCTATGCATTTTAACATCTGTTTTATCATATTTTTACACATTAGAAATTTGACCTACACAGTATAAATCCCACAATGCCAGACGGTATCTCACACCAGAACACAAGGAACAGTTCCCTCACACCCTCCCCTGGCCCGTGGAAGACATAGCTTACCTCAGGTTGTCACCGCCCTCTGTCACTTCATGGAGCAACCCAAGTTGCAGGCCAGCCACAAAGGATTTGAGATGAGCCAATTCCAGGGCCCTCCAAATCTCCTCATCTGAGTATTTGTTGAAAGGGTCCAGATTCATCCTCAGATTCCCAGAGAACAAAATGGGGTCCTGCGAGTCAGAGAATGGGGAGCCATCAGGGCTTATGTCAGCAAAGGGCTCAGTCATTCTTTGTGGTAGGAGTGGTCTGGCACAGGCAGGAAGCTGGCTCATGATGAGCTTTCGAGGGCCTCTGAAGGCCTGGAGTATCTGCAACTGGAAAACTATGCGCAGGGTGGGGCTGGGGTGGTCCTTGGTTTGCACCTGTTTCTGTCTGTTCTGGGATCTACCTGTAGACGAAAAGGCCATCCTTTCCTGAAACAAAACCTCCAAGCTTAGGACAAGGGAGACCAGGAGAGGTAGAAAAAGGTCACTTAGTCATCTGAGGAGCTCTTACATTTTGAAGAGGCCATAGAAAAGAATGGACTAAACTAAGAAAACACGGGGCTGAAGAGATGTTCCACTGCACAGGCATGAGGCCCTGAGTTTGAGTCCCCAGCATCCAGTAGGAAGTTGAGCCTATGTGCTCACACTGTGAGGGAGAGAGAAGCAGAGACTAGAGGTTGTCCAGAGATACTGACCACTGGCCTAGCCAAAACAAAAACAAAAGGCCAAAGACAAAAATCTTCCCGAAGTGGCTTGAGGTTACAAGCACTTGCTATTTACTAGTCTTGCAGAGGATCCGGGCTCAGTTCCCAGCACCCACACCGCAGTCTACAGCTCTCCTTAACGCCTGATGTTAATGCCAGGCCTCTGTGAGAACCAGGTCCAAAGGCAGTGCACTTAGATACACACGGGCAAAATACTCATAACACATAAAATAAAACATCTTAAAGCAACGACAACAAAAACATCCCCAAACAGGAGCTACAGGTCCCTCAAGAGACCCTGTCTCAGTGGAATAGAGGGGAGAGTGACAGAGAGGGCATCTGATGTTACACTGTACTAAGCAACATCAAACCCTCCACAGGCACCGGCCACAGTGCAGAGGGAGCAATGGTTCTTCGCCTCCTGTGAGTGGCGAGGTCTCCCTGGCAATTCTTACTCGGGAAGGGTCCATAGAGCAAGCCAAAGGGAGGGCTTTCTTGCTGATACGATGAATGTTCCGCTTGCTGGCGAAAACCCGCAGCAAATTCCCTCTTCTATCTTTTAGCCACATCAAATGAGGAGTATAAAGCTTAATGGCTTCGAGCTTCGGCAGCAAAATTGCTACTGCTAATTACAAAGGTCTCCGCAAACCCTGATGGGCTGACAGAAACGCCAAGTAATCATCTGCTCTATCCGACTGCTGGCGCGTTGCTGCCACCTACTGGCTGCTTCTAGCAGCCACACATCACGTGCAAAATACAGAATCTCGGGGAAATAGTCTGGAATCGTGGTGTGAAGATGAATCTTGACAATCAACTTTTGAGAGAGAGTACCTAGAGCATCTCACTTGGTACCGTGAGAGTGTGGACGCAATATGCATGCACCACCACCTAGAACTGTGCCTCCTCTCAGTGAGTCGAAACGACCCTTCTTTCTGTAGGTTGCTTCTTGTCAGGAACCAGGACAAGAAAACTAAGCAATACAAAGGCCAGAGTTGTATTTGTAATTGAATGCATGTCAATGTTTCCCCGTTACGTGTGCCCAAGTAAGTCCTCATTAACTAACCTGGGGAATGATGGTCAGTCTCCCACGAAGGTCGTGCAGTCCAATGGAGGCAATATCTATCCCATCAATGATGATCTGGCCACCTGCAGACTCTAAGATTCTGAAGAGGCAGTTTGTGAGAGATGATTTCCCAGCTCCGGTCCTGCCCACCACACCGACCTGTGGATATAGTTCATTTGCATCGACTTCAACATACAATTCTTGGAGAAAAAAAGAAATTTAGCCTGTATATTCACAATCACACGTGATAAAAAGAACCCCATTCCAAATATATAAAATGGCTTTTAGTTTTGGTGAGAGAAAAAAATTACCTAGATGTCAGAAAAAAAATGACTCTCCCATAGTCTGCCTGAGTTGTGTGCGGAAGACCATGACTGCTGGAAATAGACAAACCCTCTCTGCAGTTGTCACTGTTAATCTGACAGTCATAGCTTATTCCTTTTTTTTAAAAAAAAAAAAAGTTTTTTTAATTTAAAAAGTAGACAGAGGGCTGGAGAGATGGCTCAGTGGTTAAAAGCACTGACTGCTCTTCCAGAGGTCCTGAGTTCAATTCCCAGCAACCATGTGATGGCTCACAATCATTGTAATGGGATCTGATGCCCTTGTCTGGTGTGTCTGAAGACAATTACAGTGTACTCACATACATAAAATGAATAAATTAAAAAAAAAAAGTAGACAGAAAGGACCTTTGGGGTGACTGTGTAGGTGATGGCATTGGCTGCTAAGCCTGACGACCAGAGTTCAACCCCTGAAACCCACACAGTGGAACAAATTGCTCACATGTGCATGTGCACACCCACAAAATAAATACAAATGTAATAATTTAATTTTTATTACTTCTCTTGTCATCTGAGATTATAATTACATTTCTCCCTGTCCTTTCTCCCTTCCAAGCCTCCCACACACCCTTCCTTACTCTCCTTCAAATCCATTGTCTCTTCTCGTTAACTGTTGCTACGTGCATATATGTAATGTACATATTCATATGAGTACACATACATACATTCCTAAACATAGGCTGCTGCTTGGTCTGTGTAACGTCGCGTGTCTGTGTATTTTCAGGGATAAGCATCTGCCGTGCTCTTCCTTAGGGATGACTACCTCTCCACTCTCAGAACTCCTTGGCTGCCTGCAGTTCTAAACTACGGAGTGCTTCACAAACCTGCATGTTCCCTTGCTCAGGGGCCATGCTAATCTGCCCGAGATGCTCTGATTTGCGGATATGAGGTACTGAAGGGAGAACGGGGTTGGGTTGTTTGTTTTGGTTTTTAGTAGAGCAAAGGAAAGACTTGTCACCAGATGAGCCTTGGTCACCCTGGTCCTCAGCCCCCTTGCCTAGGCTAATCGATTAATGGATAGCTTTGCTACATTAGACCTGTAAAAGGATGCTGAACTTCAAGGACCAGGACACTAGATTATCTTCTGCTTAGGGTCTGTCATTTACGCACCATTCTCAGCAGTTCTTCATCCAGGTCTAAGGTTTCTTCACTTCTTTCCTGAGTTCTTCCCCACACTTTAAACCCGCACAGGAGATGAGCCCCACCCCAGTGGGCTGGCAGGAAGGCAGGATTCAGCCCTCTGGGTGGATTCCTTACATATTCCCAGAGTACAGAAAGAATCCTGATCTTCTCCCTGCCCGCCTCTGTGCCCGACTACTCTCTTTCTTCATCACCCACCTTCTCGGCGCTCTTGATGTTACAAGTGATCCCTTTCAGTACCAGATCCAGCTCTGGCCGATACCGCACTTGATAGTTGTTGAACTGGATCTCACCTTTTCTTGGCCAATCTGCTGGAGGCCTCTTGTCGGTCACCCACGGCGCCTAGCAGAGGGAACGGATGAGAAATGCTGGACATGGTAGCAGCTCAGGCAACAGCTGCCATGGGACTCATGACATCTCACAGAAGGGTGGTAGGCCCCGTTACCTGTGTGGACTGGGCTTTTCTGATTTTATTCAATAAAGGAACCCTACAAGGTAACTCTGTGGATTTCTAGAACGACACCGCCATTTATATAAAGTGTTTCTGCATCTTACATTTGAAGAAATTAAGTCCTTTGGGTTAGAGCATGCGAGACTTGAAAGCTGTTCTTTAAAGCTGAAGATGCTGTCTCGGGAGCATGTCATAGACCTCCCCCTGAGTTTTCATAACTCTCACCTCATTATCCACATTTATGTATTCATTTATTCGCTCAACAGCCACAATGTTGGTCTCTGCTTCTGACGTCATCCTCACTAGCCAGTTCAAGGTTTGTGTGATCTATAGAAGAAAAAAAATTATATCAAGCACACACACACACACACCCCACATATACACATACACACACACACACACACACACACACACACACATACACACCCCATGCACACATACTCAGGCTCAGAAATCACCTCAATTAGTTAGTTACACCACAAGGTTAATTGAGCAGTTACTTTATATTCAAGGGCTGTGGTGGTATAAAAAAGAATTATTTTTTAATTCTTATTTTCTTAGCATAGAAATAAGACAAGTACACTGATTGGCTGGGTAGCAATTGAATACTTACCTGTGTGGTGCTCCCATGAAGGGAAACATAAACTTTGAATAGCTCAGGAGTAAAGCTTGGGTTGAAGAGGCTGACCCTTGGTTAAGTACCAGAACTCAGGTCTCCTGCCTGCAAACCTAGCGCTATTTGTGGAATTGTAGATGGTACTCTACAAATGGAGGATACCATGAGAAAAGACTCGGTGAGTGAACAGACTTTCAAAAAGGCTGTCTTCCCTCTCTGGTTTCACTCCCTCTTAGCCATCAAGGTTGGGTATCCATATAGACCCGTGTCTTCCCTGACATGTACAAACTCTAGATGTCTCCCTGCCACCACACGATATGTTTAACCACTAATAAAAGATTTGTCAAGGTGCAGGCCAGTCTGCAATACTGGGATTACTCAGGCATGAGTGGTTTTTTTTTTTTTTTTTTTTTTTTTTTTTTTTTTGGTTTTTCGAGACAGGGTTTCTCTGTGTAGCCCTGGCTGTCCTGGAACTCACTCTGTAGACCAGGCTGGTCTCGAACTCAGAAATCCACCTGCCTCTGCCTCCCAAGTGCTGGGATTAAAGGCGTGCGCCACCACTGCTTGCCGAGCCTCACTGATTTCTAATGTCAACAGTGCTGTATAGAAAGCACATGAATGACCAGTAGTTGGAAGAGCTGCACAGCGAGATGTCCTAAAGCCCAAAGTAGCTAAGGTGGTGCTAGGCACAGCCTCTGAGGTTGGGATGTAAAATGTCAGCCTTTATCCCCCGGGTGTGCTGGGCTGCCGTACGTGAGGTTTGTTATAAGTTTCTGTCAGAGTCCTTATGCTAATTTTGTTTTAACGTGTTCTGTGATATAAGAAAAGCAAACTCAGGATTTTCTGATTACTCCTACATTCCAGGGAGGAAATGTATAAGCATCTGTTGACTGGAACCGAAGGAGGCAAAATGATTAAGAAACCATTAACATAGAAACATTGTGTTTTCAAGTCATTAGGACAGTGAGAGCTATGCCTGCTTTGGCAGAGTGGTACTGTGCCTACTTAAACGAGGTAAGCAATGTGTTCCTGGGTGGAGATGAGGAGCCAGGGTTTGAACTGGTCTTCTTAGTCCTTCTAGATCAGAAAAGAATAAAAGCCATGCATTCCTCAACACACTGCACACTCAATTGAAAGCTACTGGACAGCCAGCCCTTCAGTCCTCAGACTCACGTTGAGGGCGTTGGACAGAACAAAGCCCACAATGTCCCCGGTTAAGGAATTTTTGTAAATAACCAGAAGCAAGGCGGAGCAGAAGACAATCAGGTTTCCAACCAGCTCCAAACGAATCGCAAGCCACCTGCCAGTCACGGAAGCAGAAAGAGAGGGGTCGTTAGTCTCTACTCTCTCGTCTGGACCAGGAACTTGGGGACTTGTAAAACATTCTTAGAGGCGTGAGTTGGTTCGCTATTCTCTCAGGAGCTACTTCATTTAGAAATACTTAAATTTTTCTAATAATCCATTACATTAGTTTTTGAAGGAAATAAATAGCATTTTAAAGGTTCTAGAAGAGTCTCCTACACCAAAGAAATCCTATAATGAAATATTTCCTGAAGTTCCAAGTTATAAAGATTACATAGGGCAAGTGCTTAAAATATAACACATAAATTCATCTAAACTATTCTGAGTCCTTTTGGATGAGACCTGATTCAAGGGCCACGTGTGAGTTAAGTACCCACACTCCGTTTTCTTTCTCTTTCTTTGAGCAGTCTCCTTATGCATCCTCTGGCGGGCCTGGGGCTCTGCTGGGGTTAATGGCTTGCACCACCAGCCTGGCAAGCACCCGCACTTGCAATGAGCGGCCATTTCTTTTGATTGGCATCCATATGGATCCATATGTAGAGCTAAAGAGACTTCAGCCCAGCACTGCCTTAGTACTTATTTTGAAGTAGAGAAAAACTGGGAGCAGAGACAAGTTAGTTACAGGGGAGAACTGGGCTTTGTAGGGAGCTAAGGAATGCACAGCTTAACATCATTCATAAAAGGTTAGCTTTCTGAAATAAACTATATTTAATTAAATTTGTACCAATAATTCTAGCAGGTATTACAATAAGGATCTGATGGGTTTACTCATAAGCCTTTTTCTTCTTGGAAAGTCCAAATAAAACCTCTGGTTTCTTCATGTTCCCTGTTCCAAATAATCCTGATCACCGCTGGCCTGCCCTTAATATCTCAAGCCACTGAAGAATTTCTTTTCCCCAGCTCTTTCTCTTCAAAGGCATCCCTAACTGCTTGTCACCATCTCCTGATTTCCAGTCTGCTCAGGTGACCTTCTCATTTCTTGTCATTTACACCTTTACTAAACTTCCTAACTGTCCTCCCTGCAACCTCAGCTTCTTTGTCACTTTTGAGCATCGTGTCTATGAAGAGTCTCGTCTCATGGCCCAGGGAACCAAACACAAGATGTTCAGTTTACCCAGTGGTTGATGGTACTTGAGTTTCCAAAGACTCTCAAGTGTCACGTGAGTTTTACCATAACTGTAAGACACACTGAGAAAGGAAGACATTGATATTCCCTTAGAGAGAGCAAGGCAACTCACCTAGCTTGGTCAGGACAGGCCTGGGATAGAGAACCTTCTCTAACTCCAAAGTTCACATTTTCTTCTTTCTACTTACATAGCATGATAGGACAGGTGTGTGTGTGTGTGTGTGTGTGTGTGTTTGTATGTGTATGTATATGTGTATGTGTGTGTATGTGTTTGTATGTGTGTGTATGTGTATGTGTGTGCATGTGTGTGTATATGTATGTGTGTATGTGTGTATGTGTATGTATGTGTGTATATGTGTATGAGCGTGTGTGTATGTGTGTATATGTGTGTGTGTGCATGTGTGTGTGAGTGTGTGTATGTATATGTATGTGTGTGTGAGTGTGTGTGTGTGTATGTATATGTATGTGTGTGTGTATGTGTGTATATGTGTGTGTGTGCATGTGTGTGTGAGTGTGTGTATGTATATGTATGTGTGTGTGAGTGTGTGTGTATGTGTGTGTGTGTATGTGTGTGTGTGTGTGTGTGTGTGTGTGTGTGTGTGAGTGGCCAGGATGAATTTTATACCACTAGCTATGCCTGCTCTCCATGCCAGATGTCAAACACATAGAACCCTGAGACATTCATTTAAGTAATACTTAAGGGAGGCCTCACCGGTTGGAGGTAATCCAGGAAAAGACACATTTCTGGTTGGTGTCAATCTGCTTCTCATTGCTTGCCAGAAATCGCTGCTGGTGCTCAAAGGCACGGATAACAGGCAAACCTGAGACAGTCTCACTAAAGTGAGAATAGATCGGAGATTTGGTGACAGAATCCAGCCGCCTCAGCTGGCGGGAAGTCGCCACATAAAACACCTGAACACAAAACCCAAGAGTCAGCTAGTGAGTCAGGAAGCTTACACTCCCCCTCCTCTTCTTCCTCCCCCTCATCCTCCCCCTCTCCCCTTCTCCTCTTCATCCCCCTCTTCTCCCTTCACCTTCCCCCTCCTCCTCTTCTTCCCCCTCCTGAGACATTCATTTAAGTAAATACTTAAGGGAGGCTGCACCTGTTGGAGGTAATCCAGGAAAAGACCCATTTCTGATTGGTGTCAATCTGCTTCTCATTGCTTGCTTCCCCCTCCCCTTCCTCCCTCCCCCTCCCCCTTTCTGCCATGACCCAGCATTTGTCACTTGATGGCTGTGGCTCACATTTGAACAGGAAGGAGGCCTGAAATACTATGTCTGGCTAGAAAAATAATGAGGTACTAGGAAGGGAAGAGTAAGAAGACTGTAGAGGTGGGGAACGGAGGGAAGCAAAACTGAGGCGACTGTATTGCAACTGTAGAGATTTAAGTTTCTAAAGCCCAGGAGCTTTGTTATCAGGCCCAAGATTTTCATACGTTATCCAAATGGCAGTTTCTGTGCTGGCTAGAGAAATGGTTACCAAGAGGATTTTGTAAAAAAATGCTAGGACCCAGGGGGTGTATAAAGTAGGAAAGAGATGACTTAAGAACATTGGTTGTGCTGGGCAGTGGTGGCGCACGCCTTTAATCCCAGCATTTGTGAGACAGAGGCAGGCGGATTTCTGAGTTCGGGGGCAGCCTGGTCTACAGAGTGAGTTCCAGGACAGCCGGGGCTATACAGAGAAACCCTGTCTTGGAAAAAAAAAAAAAAAAAAAAAAAAAAAAAAAAAAAAAAAAAAAGAACACCAGTTGCTTTTGCAGAGGTCCTGGGTTTTGTTTCCACCACCAACATGGTGGCTCACAGCCATCTGTAACTCCAGTCCTGTGGGCACCAGACATGCGCATGGTACATGTGCATGCACTGCAGGCAAAACACTCATCCACAGAAAATAAAATAAATACTCTTAAAAGTAGTTGGGAATGAAGCTTGACTAACATGAAGATTGACCAGTGGAGGGACCAGAGTTGTGCCTCCACGGTATGCTGGTAGTTAGTAAAGTGTTTGAGCGTGTAAGTGGAACTGGCTGTAAGAGAATGTAGGCAAACTGTCCACAGATGAAAGGCACAGTGGAGAGTTTCACAGCATTACTGGAACCTGTAAGGATTTGTTGAAGCATGAACAGAAACTGAGCCTTTGAGAATCAAAGTGCAAAATGTGACGACTCAGAGTCTCCTCAAATAGTCCTGCCTGCCTTGTAGATTTGAGATTGCTGTTAAGAGGCTGTTCTGGGCATAGACCTGTACCTGCAGAATTCCACACAGGCACAAGAGGTCCTATCTTACCATTGGATACAAGGCAGTGCAACCATGTACGTGCCAAAGCAATGCAGCCATGTGTGTGCCCTGAGAACTGTAAGCAGAAATAAACCCTTTCCTTCCCAACTTGTTTTGATCATGGCGTTTTGTCACATCAACAGAACCCTAAGACAGGGAGCTTCTGGAGCTGTGAAAAATTTCCCCTATAATCTCTCTCTCCCCCTCTCTCTCCCTCTCTCTCTCCCCCTCTCTCTCCCTCTCTCTCTTTCCCTCTCTCCCTCTTTCTCTCTTCCTCTCCTCCCTCTCTCTCTCTGTCCCTCTCTCTCTCTCTTCCCCTCTCTCTCCCTCTCTCCTTCTCTCTCTCTACCCCTCCTTCACCTTCCTTCTCCCTCTCAGTGCTCCGTCACCCAGCTATATATTCCTACCCCTCAAAATTGGAGAGATGGCTCAGTGGTTAAAAGCACTGGCTGCTCTTCCAAAGGACCTGGGTTCAATTCCCAGCAACCACATGGCAGTTCACAACTGTCTGTAACTCCAGTGCCAAGGGGTCTGGCACCCTCACACAGATTATACATGGAAGCAGAACACCAATGAACATCAAAGAAACAAGCAAGCAAACCCCCCCTTGTCATTTAACAACCTCACCATCAACAACAAAACATTGCATAAAAGAATAAACAACATCAACAAAACATCTTGAATCCAAACACGTTTCCTACCTAAGCTCTCTGGGGGCAGCTTCAGGCGACACATGCTGTGACCCACACACTGACTAATACTGACAACTGAGTTTTGGATGACCGCCATGCTTTCCTGGGCACATCGAAGATGCCGGGGAGAGGAGCTGCCCACAGTAAACATAAAGGAAGTGTCTCAGGGATTTCAGAAGCGGAGAGGGAGAGACCCAGCCTTTCTTTCCCAAACCTACCTGCACAGATATATAGAAAATGCTGAGAGGAATGATGACGACGATGAAGATTGGAGTCGCCATGCAGATCATCACCAGAGTGCTAACTATGCCCAAGAAGCACATCACCCAGCTTCGCAGGGTCTGGGGGAGCATGTCGTCCACTGTAGAGATATCCTAGGGGTACAGAGTAGGAGACACAATGAGCCAGTGAGCCTGTGAGACTCTGCTCGTCTTCCTGATTCCAGCTGGGATGCTCAAATTGTTTTAGTTCCTTAGGACTTTGTCATTTCATCTCGAGTCATCCATTTGTAACAGATCAGTAGGTCACCCAAAATTAATCAAATTTCTGTGGTCTCCTTACTTTTCCAAATTCTTCCAAAGATATACAGCTTTTCCAATAGATTTGGTGGATTTTTCACTCTCTCATTCATCACCTTCACTAAACCTACACCGCAAACTATTAGAGCCTTTCAGAGAAATCCTCAGTTTACGGGTTCTCGTTCTACTAAGTACCCAGTAGAGAGTCTGGCGCATAACATATATCTGATCGGCACTCATTTAAAAACTCTGGTCTACAAGCTTTGTCCCCCACCTTTACTTACATCCATTTGTTTCATAGAGTTTCAGAGGAAAAGGAAAGGGGGAATGAATATGTCTCCCACTGCTCAGCGTCCCAACCAAGAAGCCCAGAAGTGAAAGATGGGTTTAGCTGCCATTTTGTCTCATGTCGTGTGAAATAAACTGAGGACATTAATGGAATGGTAGGTGGTTTGGAACACGCTCGGAAAGGCTATTTTATATCTTGGGTCACCCTTGCCTGGCTTTCCTAGAGGACTACATTAATCCTACATGTCGGCTATGCGTGTGAATGCTAAGACAAGTCCAGGTGACTTCTGGAATTTCCCAAGTTCAGCTAGGGACACTAGAGAGTTCTGTATTGGGGTACTTTTGAGTCTATGTACCACCGGTCCCACACTACATTAACATGCACATAAGTCAGCCACATTGAAGGCTGGCAGAAAAGCCAAGTCTTCACTCTAGCTAACACTTCTACGAGGATTACTTTGATCCTTACCTATCCTAGATTCTCCACCTTTTTTTCTTCTCCTCTCTCTTTCTTAGGGACTCCATTTTTGTTTCTAGAAGACCCCATATCAAACTTGCTCATAGCCCTGAACCACCCCTGCAACATACCTTACTTCATGATTGTGAGTTTTCTTTCTCAAGTCAGAAAATCTGATTGTAGTCTAACTGGCTCACAGGAAGACCCCGGAAGACTGCCATACATACAATGACACTAGAAAGGCTGCAGAGACTATAGAATTCTTCTGAGAAATATCTTCATCCAAAAGGATGTGCTCTTTACTAACTAGCAGGCAGCCTCTTTTAGTGGTTTCCAATGGCAGCTTTGCTATTTCTACCCTACAGGTAGAGGAGAAATGAGAAGTGACCTGTCTACTTTCTAAGCGATTGCTGTGTGCTGAGGCTACGATCCATCCACAGTGTGGGGCTATTCATACACCTTATAAAATGTTTTTTCTCTTCCATAAGCAGAGAACTAAACCCTGTGCTGACGACACTTCCCACCATTCAGAATTGCCTGGTTTCTGCCTTTAATCCTGCAGCTTCTATTTTTGATGCACTTAGTTAGAGGAGCCAATGAGTGTTTAGGTCTAGTCCAGGGAAGGAAGCCATCTTCTCATCTAAAAGTACTAGGCTCATTAAAAAAACCCAAAAAACCAAAAAACCAACTAACAGTAGGAAAGGAATGCCCAAGTGGCACCAGTCCTGGGATCTGTGCAGACAGAAGTAGTGTTCAAGATCCTCTTTTCATACAGATGCCTCAATCCAAAATTCAGACCTAACTTACTGGTTCTCAAAGCATCAAAAGTTTTAAGAATGGAGACAAGTCAAGGAAATGGTCACCCTATGCTCCGTCCCCTTCCATCAGCTAACCAGAGCAGTGAGCGTGCTTTTCTGTAGCATCCCGCCTCCCCCTGCTCTGTCGCCCACCCCTCACCACTACAGTGCTGTTTCTCTTACTTCAATGATTTAGTATCAGCTTTTCTGATATTCCCCATCCTCGCCTTCCAGTTTGAGCTTGCTTTCTTCTCCTATCATTCCGTTGTACTCAGAACACCTCCGCACATGCCATTGCTATTTGTAACTGTATCGTAAGTCTTTTCTTTGGATTTTCTCCTTCACTAGATAATAAGCTGCTGAAAAGCCTGAGGTGTCCATCCCTAGAGTCCTGAGACCTCACAGGAAATATCCCAGAAATACTTGCATGCTGAGTAAACAAAGAGCCCAGGCTGCAGAGCTGGCTTGCATGAGGGCTCTCTCTCTTCACAATGATTAAGCCTCTCAGCGTGTTGAGAAACTTACACCAGCAAATCTGTTCACAATCCGGCCCGTGGGAGTTGTGTCAAAAAAACTCATGGGTGCTCGAAGGATGTTGGTTAGCAGCTGCCCGTGCAAAGTTTTGGATGCATTTCTGCAAGCATATATACTCCATAGACTTGAAATAAGCAAAAATACACCTAGAAATAGAGCCACGGTTATTAATACTGTGCTGAAGCATTAAGACTCCTGAAGATCCGTGCCTGGGACATGATAGCAAATGCTTTCCTGAGTCATAGGATATGTACAAGTCCAGACAAATCCCAGAGATGTCTATCATAGCATCTAGACATACCTTGTGCTACTCCCAGAGCTCCAAAGACCCCGATTCTCATGTCCCTCTGAGCAGATGAATTATAGCCGATATTATTCAGGTTTTCAGAGTCACTGGTCCAAGCACTCAGCCAGAGGTTAGTGCCAATAAAAGCAACAGAGTTCAATATATAGAAGAGGATGATGAAGAAGATGGACCACCATCCTATTGCTCGTAGATATTTCAGGTAGATGGAGAACTTTACCTACAAAGACGCCATTCAACATTATCCCCGAGGGCTTTGGGTAAGGAGTTAAAGAAAACTAATCGTTGGGATGGGTGGCGGGGCTTGTGCTGGATAGTTAGTTATCAATTTGTCAAAAAGTTACAAAGAGGGAACCTCAATTGAGAGAGTGCCCCCACCAGATTGGCTTGCAGATAAGCCTGTGGTGTGTGTTTTGTTTTTTTGATCAATGATTGATATCGGAGGTCTTAGGTCACCATGGCTGGTGCTATAAGAAAACAGGCTGAGCAAGCCACGAGCCACAAGCTACTGAGCAACCTTCCTCCGTAGCTGCTGCTTAAGTTCCCGCCTTGACTTCCCTCAGTGACGGACTGTGATCTGGATCCTTTCCTCTCCAAGTGGCTTTTGGTCATGGTGTGTTTCGGCTAAGTCAAGGTGTGATGTCCCCTGGAAAAGTGGGTAGCAAAACTTCGTAGCCTGTGATCACCATCTCTACCCTTGGCCAGGATATGTTGATGCTAAGTACCATGCAAGGTAAGTAGCTATTATTAATAAGCATTTAATTGCGATGAAAACCACATAGAAGAGGGTTGCAATGGCAAGCATTTGTTGAGACCCTGGAATCTGTGCTTTCACGGTTCCTTCGCTCGCATTGCGAGCTCTGGCTCTGGTGTTAGGGCGCTCCAGCTCCTAGAACTGTACTTCAGAGAAGTGTCCCTGTTCTCCACACATCAGAATAGAATCAAAACATCCATCCTTCATAGAGGCATGATTTTCCAGAAAGTCTCTGTCTCTGTTTCACCTGAACAATGCATTTGAATGTCTCCTTGTTATTCCAGTAGACCTGTGGTGAAGTTTCAACTAGTTTCTAAGTTTTTTCAGATTCCAAGCCTTATATCACCTGGAGCAATGCTGTGTATGTGCGTGTGTGTGCATGGGCATGTGTGTGTATGTGTGTGTGTGTGTGTGTGTGTGTGTAGTGTGTGTGAGCCCGAGAGCGCATTTACCTTCCCGGTTTCCACGAATTCCTTCTTAATTAGTTTTTGTCCTTCCACTGCTTCCTCCTTCTTATTCAAGGCATTCTCATTTTTAATTTTCAAGGAGTTTTTGAGGGACTTCCCATGCCTGCCGCTGGACCTAGAGCTGAGGTAGAGAAGGGAAATCACCCTTGAGCATGTAGACACTTCGTAGGGGTCTTCGTAGAAGCAGGTGTCACAACCTCTCTGCTGGCCTCAAAGTGCACGCAGAGCTGAGGGCTGGGAAAACTGCCACAGCCCTAGCCCTCCCCTCTCTCCCCTCCCCCCTCCCCCCAAGGAAACAAAGGCAGAGCTGACTCTTCATGACATCCGTTCATTCAGGAAAAGTCCGCACAGAAAAAGAAAGATCGCGTATTGTTGAGGAAGCGGTAAGAGTTGCCCGCTGAGCCCATGAGCTACCTGCGGCTCAGTGTCCGTCGAAGGCTGTTTTCCCTTCTCATGGTCAAGGAAGCCGCATCCTCAGGGATTTCCTCCATGGTAGGCATCAGTCCACAGTCATCGTCCTCTCCCTCACCGTCGTTATTGACTAAGGAGACAAACATGCTAGGAGTTAGGGGATGACACAGGCCTCATCACACTCTGAGAAAGCAGAGAAAAGTCCCCCTCCCTGCCCCGATATTGCCCATCAGGTTAGACTATTTATAATCCAAAGGTCATTTTTAATGACTGAATCTTGGTCATTGAGTTCCATGCAGTAATTTAATGTGCCCCATTTCCATCTCTCTCTCTCCTCAGCTAGTATATCTCATAAACCAATAAAATATCATACCATAAACATCATGGTAGACACAAAAGCAAGCAGTCAGGCAGCCCCTCCAGGAGACAAAGTCCGTTTAGCACCACCCAAAAGCCATAGCCCAGGATAATTGGCTGAGAACTGACTTTCATGGTACCAGAATGTACCATGCAACCTTCCAAGGGAGGGAAGCAACCAATAGTCCTATCCGGCTATGCTGAATACGAAACACAGCAAAGACCAGCATAGCATGACAACCCTCAGGTGAAGCAGTGGTTAGCCGGGCAGTGGTGGCACACGCCTTTAATCCCAGCACTTGGGAGGCAGAGGCAGGCAGATTTCTGAGTTCGAGGCCAGCCTGGTCTACAGAGTGAGTTCCAGGACAGCCAGGGATACACAGAGAAACCCTATCTTGAAAAACAAAAGACAAAACAAAAAACAAACAAACTGTTGGGAACCATGAGAGCCCTGAGATAAATATCCTGCCCCAGCTAATTGAGAACCCGGAGATTAACATCCTGCCTGACAATCACAAGGATGTGAACCCTGAGATTAACATCCTGCCTGACAATCACAAGGATCCGGCTTGGCCCTGGGAAAAGAACATTCACGGAAATCCACCCCCTCTCCACCTGTCATCCACCCTCTCCTCTCCTGTCACACCGGAGCTCAACCCCAGAAGAGTTTGTAACCCTCCATCTCCCTCCTTCCTCTCCCCCTCCCAGATTTTTGCCTTAAATATGATCAGCTGCACTAAGTAAATGGCTCTTGACAAGCAATGCTTCCTTGAGCCCTGTCGTCTCTCTCGCCTATTCTTTATTCACAGGTTGTGACCCTCCTCGTTCCCCCGAATAACGTGACAAGCAGGCCAGGTCACAAACAAACAAACAAACAGGTGAAGCAGTGTTTTGTGTACCTTAGCAGTAACCAGAAGTGCTCTAGTTGGCCTTAAGGCACACTCTTACCCATTCAACGAAACTGAGGCTGGACAGAGTCAATATCAATACAACTCACTTTTCCCTCCCCTCATTCCAAATCCCAGAACCAATGAAATAACTTGTTATGCTCAGGAGCTTGCTTACATAATTGCTCAGAAATGATTTCCCACTATTTAGCAGAAGGCCTAATTTCTGGAGTACTTCTCCATCTCTCTCTCTCTCTCTCTCTCTCTCTCTCTCTCTCTCTCTCTCTCTCTCTCTCTCTCTCTCTCTCTCTCCTAATTCGGACCTCTCATTTGTGACCATCAAATGATGCTGTACCCAGCACAACTGTTGGGAGATCCTTGGAGAGAGTCCCAGTAAACAGGCTCAGATGCTAACCATGGCTAATCAGTGAGCACAGTGGTGGTGGTGGGGGGGCACAATGGTGGTGGGAATTGTTTCTACAGTGCAAACATAACCAATCGTCCTTTGTGGAGGATTATCAAAACTTTACCATCCTGTGAAGCTGTCCAGGATTTAATGAATTTGAAGCAGTTTGGGTAGGATGTGTAATGTGAATAAAAAGGAGCTTACACGTGGATGCTACAAGTGGATGCTTTATACCATTGCTGCCTCCCACCCCGGTGAATAGGGGCCTCTCTTTTGAACATTCAGTTGCACGTGCTAAGGTTTGTTGTGATTTTTGATTGCATGTCAGAGGCAGCAGAGTAGAAGTCCCACTCATCTGATGTAGACACAGAGTTTTGATTTCTATGTTTCTTTACAGAGACCCAGAACACAGAGGTTGGAGTTTGGATCTCTGGGCAGTTCAGCTCCAAATGTAATTCCCTGGACACTAAGCAGCCAGGATATAGATATTGGTTTACCATCCCACTAAGACCCCAGGTTTCACCCTGTTCCAACCCTGCTGACATACCTGTGGCCTCTCCTTCCGTCTCCGAATGCTTCATGAATGTCTTCCAGTTCTTAGCAAACACTCCCTTCTTGGCCAGCAGGTCGCGATAGGATCCTTTCTCTAAGATGGTGCCTTTCCCCAGAACTACAATCTCATCCACTTGGGGAAGGAAGTGAATGCCATGGGTAACCAAGATCCTAGTCTGGAAAAACAAAATCAAGTTTCTCAGATCATTCCAGGCCCACCATTGTCCCTAGATTGCTTTAAAAAGAGAAAGACAGGCTTGTCAGGTCCTACTGGGAGCTTTGCTTTAGAATGTGGGCCCCAACCACATGGCTCGTTTTACTTTACCTTCTGTTCCCAACATCTCAACTAAAAACATCACCCTGTGGGTGAAACGAGACACCTAGAGTCATGGATCTACTCATAATTATTTTCCTATAGCGTCAATAAGGTTTGCTGACACATGCTCTCTTCCATGATCCTGAATGCCAACACTGAGCTGAGAGAATCCCATAGACCAACGCCCATCCTTATAGAGAGATTATTGGTTAATTATCCCTTTTTACTTACTAGACATTTATTTACCTAGCTACCTAATCAACTGTATGAAAAAGAACTGCCCAGATCTTTCAGTAAGTTAGGGATACTGCGGGAAAAGAGACGCCATTTTTATTCGGGCCTTCCTGGTGTTGGACAGTTGACATACTTTGTATTCCTACATTGATTACTGAGACAGGAACTTACCTCACTGAAAGACTGGTCAATCAACAAGGGAGCCAGATGGGAGCGTATGGGATTGTAAGGGCTTCTGAGATCTAACCTAGGTCCACTGCTCTAGCTCTCTGTCCGACAGTGCACAGCATCTGGAGTCTTCTTAACCGAAACATCTCGGAGATTCTCATCCCTTATGTCCCTGTCCCTTCCCCAAGTTCCTTGGTAAGACGCAGGGATTCCTCCAAGGTTCCCACGGCAGTTGGTTTAGGGTACCATTAAAACACCTTTCTTTTTTTTTGTTGTTTTGTTTTAAATTTATTATTATTATAAATGAGTACACTGTAGCTGTCTTCAGACACACCAGAAGAGGGCGTCAGATCTCATCACGGGTGGTTGTGAGCCACCATGTGGTTGCTGGGATCCGAACTCAGGACCTTTGGAAGAGCAGTCAGTGCTCTCACCCGCTGAGCCATCTCACCAGCCCTATTTTGGTTTTTTTCAACAAACTTGCCACAGGGTAGATGTCAGTTCATTCGTGAATGAAACCATATGGTCTTAGAGACAGAAGGCTGGGCTAAGACAAGAAGGAAGAGGGAGTTCCTGCAGACCCACTGAGCTAACACAGAGGCAAAGAGCCTCCATTAGAACAGCAAGCTGCCTCATCAGCCCTATCATCCTCTGGATGGCAGCATGCAAGAAATCTTGAAGGTGACAAGCCAAACATGGTTTGACTCTCCCTGCCAACTGCTAAAGAAAATGTTACCTTCAACAGAGGGGCAGAGATATATACTTCTTGTTATAGCCGCAGGTCTAGCTTTCCCCTCCGGGATCAGAACAGAGCAAGCCTCTAATAGCAGTTTCAGTGTAGGCCATGAGTTCGTAATGGGGGCCTTCAAGGGACAGACGTTAACTGAGGCCAGTCTGATCGGGAGAGCCCAGGTAAGGAAATCTTCAGGACAATACCGTTCGGAGAGATGTGTATAACACACCCCAGCCCCGCCTCCTGCCCTTCCCACCGATTAACACCTCACCTTGCCACTCAACAGGCCATCGGGGCCCACAACCTTGTTGAAAATGTGTTTTCCCACGTGAGCATCCACAGCCGACAGGGGGTCGTCTAGAATGTAGATGTCTGAGCCTTGATAGGTAGCTCTGGCCAGGCTGACTCGCTGCTTCTGACCGCCACTGAGATTTATACCCTGGGGACGAAAGTCATTTCTATTAAGCAGCACTCCCTAGGCCAGCTTCGCAAGCCTCCTAAGGAAGGGTAAAAGGAGACACCTGCCCAATAAGGCCTTAAGGCTTAAATGTGTTGTTTCCTTAGACAGACACATAATTTCTTTTCGGATAACTGTAGCCCAAATAATTAGTCCTATCCAACTTTTCTAGCATATAGTTTACTTAATTATCACTCTGACACTCTCCGCCCTGTGGGCAAGTGGAGCTAACATAAGGGCAGGGGACCTGTCACTAAGTAGTTATTCAATTAATGGGTTCTGACTTAAAGGAACAGACAGCCTAGAGTTATATTTTCACTCATCTCTTAGTGTCTCAAGATCCTTGTCCTTAGGGCGGGTGTAAGGGACTCCTTTAGATTAGTGCCTCATCCTTATAGAAGCATAACTGGTTAATTGTTTATGTTCAGTTTTTAAATTGATTGTTTTGTTCATTTTTTTAAAAAGGGAAGAAAGGATAAAAAATATTTTAAACATCTAGTAATTAAAAAATTTATAAGTAAATTGTGGTATATCTATCCAATGGATATAATACAGTTACTAAAATCAGTATTTATTAAAGAGTCTTGTATTTGCTTCAAGGTACAAAGTTTTTTTTTAAAAAAAATGAAAGTCAGTTCTGGTGGTGCAGGCCTTTAATCCCGGTAGCAGACACAGGTGGATCTCTGTAAGTTTGAGGCCATCCTGGACTAGCAAGCTCCAGGTCAATCAAGGCTACAAAGTTAGACCATGACTCAAAACACATGCGAAAAATAGAGGTATTTATATACCATATGCAGTCATATAGACATGTTTTGTGTGTTTGTAACTATTATGATTCATCAGCATATTTTTTCACTACTGTCCTCACTGTTAGTACTGACTGGTTGTGTGTCAACTTGACACAGCTGGAGTTATCCCAGAGAAAGGAGCCTCCCTTGAGGAAGTGCCTCCATGAGATCCAGCTGTAAGGCATTCTCTCAATTAGTGATCAAGAGGGAAGGGCCCATTGTGAGTGGTGCTATCCCTGGGCTGGAAGTCTTGGGTTCTATAAGAAAGCAAGCTGAGCAAGCCAGGGGAAGCAAGCCAGTAAGGAATATCCCTGCATGGCTTCTGCATCAGCTCCTGCTTCCTGACCTGCTTGAGTTCCTTCCAGACCTGACTTCCTTTAGTGACGAACAGCAACATGGAAGTGTAAACTGAATAAACCCTTTCCTCCCCATGATGTTTGTGCAGGATTAGAAACCCTGAGTCAGACATCGTTCTTCTTCAATTATTTCTGTAACCTTCACGGTTCCTTGCCCCAACCCAAGTACCTTCTCTCCGATCTCAGCCATGTCTCCTCCAGGCAACATTTCCAAGTCTGGGAGGAGAGCGCAGGCTTCGAGAACCTGCTGGTACTTCTTTTCATTGTATTCTGATCCGAAGAGGATGTTATCTTTGATGGTCCCATTCTGGATCCAGGACTGCTGAGGCACATAGGCTACGGAGCCCTAAATGGGAAGGATCAGATCATCTGACAGTCACGCTTACAGAAACAGAGGCTGGTCAGTGCAAGGAACAAGCAATGCTTAGGTCTGAAGAGCTATAAGCTAGGCTCCCTGCGTGTCTGGTATTTATTAATCTGCTGACTGAAAAGTAAGAGCAACATCCTGCCACTAAACATCCTCTTCCTGCATGTCTTTTTATCCTATCATTACCTTGCCTTGACCCTGAAAATCAGAAGGCATGTGCCTGCTGCTGAGAACAGGGGTTTAGTCAAATCCAATGACTTGGTTAGCGCTAATAGAATGTTAATTCTTTCAAATGGCATAGATGACACCCTGGGAAGACAAATCCGAAGAGGCGGAAATTAACACAGCAGAAGAACAGAGACTGGTAAATGGCAGCTTTTGAGAAATAACTGAATTGTAAGTTAGCGACAAAAGGTCTCCTAAAAGGAGCCAGGAGACAGTTAAAGCTGTATTCCTCTCTGCTACAGCTCATGGTTTAAAAACACAATACGGCCCATTGGAGCTTGATAAAGGAGGAGTGGTCTCAGCATACTGTGAAAGAAGAAATGTTTGATTTCCCAAGCAGGTTAAGGTAAAGCAACCCCGTGCAAACTTTCTCATAATTAAGACAGGCAGTGGTGGCGCACGCCTTTAATCCCGGCACTTAGGAGGCAGAGGCAGGTGGATTTCTGAGTTCGAGGCCAACCTGGTCTATAGAATGAGTTCCAGGACAGCCAGGGCTATACAGAGAAACCCTGTCTCAAAAAACAAAACAAAACAAAACAAAAAAAACTTTCTCATAATTAAAAAGAGAGCCCTAGAAGGGGCTAAAACGATCTTTGTGGTCCAAATAGTATCTGGTTTAATAATGGAAAATTACTTATAACTTCCTGTAAATCTAACTCTGGAGAAGCTCAGAGAGTTCATTAAAATGCCATAAATTCACTTTCCTCTGTTTTCAAACAAGCAAAGAAACAAAACCAAGATTAACATTGTATTTTTAGGAATTCCAGGCACTATGCCACAAGCCTGAAAGGAAAGCTACTCGGGAGGCTGAGGGAGGATATCACAGATTCAAGGCCAGCGTGGGCTGCAGAAGGAGCCAGGCTACAACGTGTTTTAAAACAAAATTCAAGAAAAGGGAACTGGTAAAGCTGGACACAGTAGGATGTATCAATGATGGTAGTGCTCCAAGGGGAACTGGGAAGCAGAGACAGTAGAACCCGTTCTGGAAGCTTGTGGGTCAGCTAACCTGGTTTACATAGTAGTGAACAATAACAGAAGCATCTGAGGTTAGCTTCTGACCTTGACATGCATGCACACTGTGGCACACACACACACACACACACACACACATACACACACACAGGGGTGGGAGGTATTAAAGCAAAGAGACAGTTGGGATATAGCTCAGAGGAGAGCATTTGCCTCGTCTCTACACTGCTGTGGGTTCAGAGAGACTCAAGACTAATTATGATGTTAGGTACAAACGCTAGTGTTGACTTCACTATCATTACTGATTTTATTGTTGCTTATTATTGGGACCCTGATTACAAAGTAAAGTTTTTTGTTGTCTCAAGATCTATTTTATTTTTAAGTGTTTAAGTGTTTTGCATGCATGTGCATATGTGTACCACTTATGTGTCTTGTGTCCAGAGAGGCCAGAAGAAAGTATCAGATAATCTGGAGGTGGAGTTACAAAGGGTTGTGAGCTGCCATGTAGGTAGATGCTGGAGACCAAACCCGGCCCTCTGTGAGAGCAGCAACTGCTTGCAACTATGGAGCCATCTCTCCAGCCCTACAAAGTTATGCTTTTAGTAACTGGTTACAAATTTTTCCTAGGTCCTCTTACTCTTTTTTTTTTTAAAGATTGATTTATTTATTTTATGTATATGAGTACACTATTGCTCCCTCCAGACACCCCAGAAGAGGGCGTCAGATCTCATTACAGATGGTTGGGAGCCACCATGTGGTTGCTGGGATTTGAACTCAGGACCTCTGGAAGAGTAGTCAGTGCTCTTAACCACTGAGCCATCTCTCCAGTCCTCAGTCCTTTTACTTTTATTACATAATTTTACAGATGTGAGGCTTTCTGACACACATATATTTACAGCAGAAATGCCTATACTGTGAAGAAAGACATCTCTCGCCAACAGGTTAAATAACCTGGTATGCGTGTATGAATCTCACTGACAGCTCTGCCTGCAGAGTCTTAGGTTCTTTCCCTAGAGTCTGCTTGTATAAGACTGGAGTAAGGCAGAGCATCTACATCGCACAATTGCGTTAGATATCTCTAAGAACCAATTGAGGAAACCACACTAAGGCCTGCGTTTGGGGAAGTCTTCTCCATTACACTTCCACTCACCTTGATGGTGATGTGCCCATGGACATTTTCCATTTCTCCCAGCATGGCTGATATCAAAGAGGACTTCCCAGAGCCTACGGTGCCCACCACAGCCACCAGCTGGCCTGGCTTTATGTCCAAGCTCACACTGAAAGAGAGAAATGGTTTTGAAGGACATGGAGGGGGGCAGTCGTTCAAGGTGTTTCTCTGACTCTTTAAGAAATCTCACTTTAGATAACTTTCCCATCAAGACTAGAAACTTTGCTGTGGATGTACGAGACCTCAAAGTGCTTCTTTATTGTTGCTAAGTTCTAAGACACTGAAGAATGAGTTCTACTTATCAAAGTCATCAAATAAGTTCCTATCCAAGGGGCATTTGCAACAGTAAATGTTACCCATGGCGAGAAAGTTCTCTTAGGACCAACGTTTGAACAACATTCTCTCAGGAGCCTAGACCTGATTTGGTTCAGGTCCCGACTCCGATACTGTGGGGTTGGGCAGTTTTGAAAGGTCACTTCCTTTGGACTAAGGTTTTACTTTTAAAATAGCAAAGTTGGATTTTGCTTCTCAACTAAACTCATGACTTAATGTTTCTCAGATTTATTTATTCTATGAGCAATATTTGCTGGAAGCAAATTCCCTTACCTAAATCCTGACCCTGAAACTCTGACTTCTCAGGCTGGGGACGGGTCTACACTGAGTTAGAATCCCAGGAACTCTTCATGCCTGCTTAACTCTTTTGAGTTCCGAAAGCACTTGGAACATCAGGAAGCTGTCACATAGTCTTTCCTGACCTGCTCTGGACTGCAGCAGTGGAGTGGGAGCTGTGACTGGTTTCCTCTCTATGAAGGAAAGCTTTTGGGTGGGAGGGTTAGAGCAGAGCCTTTTGCTCTGACTGACCCTGGTGCTGACCCCAGAGTGCACTTCAAGGCTACAGGAATAGGAGAGAGAGTAGGAAGTCATGGAGTTCGTTCCTTGGGGCGAAAGAACATACAGGTTCTGAATTGGAAGGCATCCATAGCCAGAGTGAATGGTGGTTCTGGAGCCCAAAATGGGGTGGGCTTAACCGATACTCTACATACAGCAGCACGCAAGAATAAACTGGTTTATAGTAGTATACTCTCTGAACAGGAGTACTCTACAGTATCTTTTTTTTTTTTTTAAATCTTGCCAGATAGTCTAGATGGGTCTCAAACTCATGATCCCTTCGCTTGAGCCTCCTGGCTGCAGAGATGGCAGGTATGTATGGCCACACCCGCCTCTGAAATCTACAGCAATGGTTCCCATTCCATAGACTGGGGAGAAAAGCTAGATTCTACACTTGATCTTAGCCAAAAGGCCGAGAAGCGATAATCTAGATTCTAAAGTTCAGGAAGTGCATGCACTTTCTCCACCTTGTATCTGGAGGAACAAAGGTCTTCATGGATTTTTACCTAGAGACACGTCATGAAGGAAGATAGAACACAGAACCGTGGGGAAAGGCTCAGGATCTTTGCTCTCAGCTCACCCCTCCAGGGTGGAGCCTAAACTAGTATCCAAGTGAGCAGAACATACTGTCTTTTCTAGTGTTCCACTGAATAGAATCTCCTGAGAACAGGGTAGGGCAGGAGGATCCTGAGGAAGAGCCAGCCAGAAAGCAAGGGGATCGAACTCACTCTTGGATTGTGGCTTCTGAGTCCCGGTCCCAAGTAAAAGTGGCTTCTGAAAACTGCACAGCTTTATCTATGGAGAGGAGGGGAGAGAGCCTTCTCTTTTAGTGATACTGAGTACTCGTGTGACTGTCTGTCTTTCCTTAGCCCATGTTTCTGATTCATCTATCAGCCCCTAAAGTCACCTCTATTAGGTGCTAAGCTTATAGTAGCGGGAGGCAATGAACCTAAACTTGGGAACTCAAATTCTTTAGACCTCTAGATGCCCTGGACACCCCAACCCCAGCCCCAACACCCCCACATCTCCACCTCCAACTACTCCCCCAGCCCTCTGTTAGTAACAGTCCTCCAAGTGAATTCTATATTCTTATTTGAACCCTCCTCGTTTTGGACTCCAGATCCACTGCTCTGGCAATGGGTGCCTTAACGATTCAGAACCCACGTGTTCTGTGACCCCAAGTTACCTTCCCCATCCCCACACTTGGCTCCAGTCTGGGTTCTGTTTCCTGGGTCCCTTGCAGGACTCCCTGCTTATCTCAAAATAGCTGTTTTGCTTAGAAATCTGGCTAAGCATTAAGTGAGTACATAGTTTGTGCTGTTTATTATACAAGACAAATCAATTCAGAATGGGTTCCGTAGCCCTTTCTTTTCATTAGCTGTAGTGCTTAAGTCCAGCCTATAAATAGCCTGGTTCTAGCACTATGAATAATTTGTGGAAATAACTTCCAAATTTGTTTACCAAAATGGCAGACATGATGAATGGCAGATAAGTCCAGATTGTCCCCTCCCAGGTAGCGCTCCAGACGGTCTACAGAGACGCTGGCCTAGAGAAGGGCACAGAGATAATCAGGAATAAGAAAATTGGTAACATAGCCAACACAAACTGGACTCCACGCTTTTTGTAGTTACTTCACTTTGATTCGTTTTGTCATGAAGTTGGGTGGGTACAGAGATGGAGGAGCATCTGGAAGGAGTTAGGGGAGGGGAAAGAATTAGACTCAAGATCTGTTATATGAAAAATTCAAAGAATAAACAAAAACATAATTTAATAAAGAGTTGCCCTTATGGAAATAAAACTAAGGGGAAGAAAGGATCTTGACTTTGTCATTAGCCATGACTTTGGACAATTGGAACCTCCTGACCACTACCACAGACTCAACTGTACCTCAGTCTTGCAAGCCATCCCACAGCAGACAGAAGAATATAAAGACAGTATATCAGCTTTCAGAGACTCAGGTAATTCAACTCTGTTGCTATTTCTCTCTAAACTTTGGACTTATTTCCAGAAGCTGTTTACCACCTTCTTCTGTGACAGAGCCCTAACTTTTACCTACCTCTGGTCTCGGGGTGTAATGTCCCCGCTGAGCTGTTCTGGCCAGTGCTAAGGGGTTCCAGAGATAGCAACTCTCAGGTGTGAAGACTGGAGACAGCACCAGAGATCTAAGACAGAACTGGTAGCCCAGACTTCAAAAGGAACTGAACCTTTAATCTGCTTTCCTGCCTGGAGCCCTTGCTTGAAGGGGCTTGTTTACAGACTGCCATGTTATTTCCCTGTTCTCAAGTCTATGCTAAAAGCCAAAGGATTGTTCTGCCTTAGCTATAAATATCCTGGTCCATTTAGTAAAGATCACTTGATAAAGGTACTTGGTGTCGTTCTCTTTTGTTCTCCTAACCCGCTTATCTTCACAGAAACTCGACTTCCCCAGTTCGTGAATCACCCACGGAAGAAGAGAAACTGCAGGACGGTTTCCTTCATCGGGGCCTCAGTCTCGCCCCTATTTGATTGAGTCTATGCCTTGATGAACCAGTCAGTATTGTAGGTGATCTACTACTGCATTCTCTATAGAGGAACTGGCCAAAGACTAACTGTTAGCTGGTCTCAGTACCGGCAGAACACTGAGGCTCCTAGGCAGTAGGACTTGGGGGCTTTTTAAGGAGCACCCTCATGGCTGGGAGGCTTTCAAGGAGCACCCACCGCATGGCTGTCTTTCATTGTCCTTCCTATTTTCTAGGGTTGTTTCTCACAGATATCCAGGCTCTGCTGAAGTATAGACCCTTAACTAGTCACCTGCTTCATGGGCCAGCACCTGAGAAGCAGACTGTCCCACCAGACCCTTTCTGGTTTAGTGTTCCATTGCGTGAAAGTGTGAAGGTATGAGCACCTTTCCTGATCTGACTTTTGTTGTGTATACAATAAACCATATCTAAGAAGAGAGTGCTGCTCCCTCATTCCCTCACCAGATGCCCTCTAAGACGGGAAGACCTTCGCTCTGACCTCAGTCCTTATGGCCAGAGGTGTCTGAATCTGGCCACCTCTCGAATGAATGCAGGCCAGCTCTAAGCCCAACGTTCTGGTCTTGTCATCAGTCCCCCATCTGCACTTCAGGGCTTCCTCTTGTCTAGTTCCTGGTAACTATGTACTTAGTGACTATAGTAAGTTTTCAGAACATAAGACAGTGCCTCAGGCTCATGCAAGCTTTACTAAGTCGACTTGAGGCTCTCAAACTTATTACAGTATAGGTCCATTCAAAGTCAGAGCATTTTCTCTTCTTGCGCCATATTTACTTAATGCTTTGTCAACATCTCCTCTGCTTTAGAAGAAGCGAGAAACCTAGGAAACACTCACCAGCAAACACTAGACATGAGATACAGTAGGCTAGGAATCTGCACTGTAAGGCATTAATCAGTTAGCAGGGGCATTCCTACGTACCTGGAGGATTGAAGAGATCACCATGGGAAACATGGATAGAGGAAAGCGCAGGATATTGAAGAGGGTGATGGAGGTGAATGCCTTCTCCGCATTCAAAACATTATTGCTATCCACCAGGACGTAAACAGAAAACGTGACCACAGAGACCTAGGAAGAGTGAGGTCAGAAGAAACTCACTGCTGAAATAGTCCAAACACCTTTGCAAAAGTTTCAGGAATGCTTGTATATCACAGTTGAAGGAATGTTAGGGATTATCCCAATCTCTTCCGATTACCCATAAGAAGTTGGATCCCAAGCCGGGCAGTGGTGGTGCACGCCTTTAATCCCAACACTTGGGAGGCAGAGGCAGGCAGATTTCTGAGTTCGAGGCCAGCCTGGTCTACAGAGTGAGTTCCAGGACAGCCAGGGCTACACAGAGAAACACTTGTCTCAAAAAAAAAAAAAAAAAAAAAAAAAAAAAGAGGAGGAGGAGGGGGAGGAGGAGGAGAGGAAGGAGGAGGAAGTAGAAGTTTGATCCCATTAGAGGAGGAAATGTCTCTCCCAAGCAGAGAGTGTCAATGACTGGATTGCTAAGATCAGAGCTTGGGTCTTCTCCCTCTTTCACCACACCCACATTGCTTCCCCCATGAAGACAAGTCCTCCTGTGAAAATCATTCTTGGAGACTGAATTCCTGGTGCATGCTCTGAACCTCACTAGTGGCTTCCAGTAGCCCACAGGGTAGAACTAGAGCTGGGGTGATAGGGGTGGTGAGAAGCTTGAGGAAGGAGGGGCAGATCCCCTGAAATTAGGGCTCTACTCTTATAGACCTCGAGCCCTATTAGGGACAAACTTTCCTTTCCAGAGCAGGACCTCAGTCCGAATTCTCCCTCTGCTCACCAGGATTGGACTTAGGTGTAAGATGAAAATCATCACAGTCTGGAACTGGCCGAACCGAAGCAAGTTCTTGAGTTCTTTCTTCCGAATACCATGAACTTGCTCTTTAAATGAAGGTTCCCAGGCAAAGTATTTCAGGATCTAATGGGTCAGAGAAGAACAAAATCCACATTGTCCCCTGAAAAGGTACCAGGTACATATGTATGGCCCACCCTTATTTTAGGATAAGCTACCAAAAAGTTGGGGACTGGAAACCTAGATTATAAAACTGTTAATAGGTTAATAGAGAGGTAGCTTATATTTATTGACAATCCGCTAAATGTAAAACATTTCACCTACATACTTCATCTATTTTTTTTTTTTTTAACAAACTGTCTTGGCTTGCCTGTTCAAATAAATGCGCCAAGACACAGAACTCCCCACGTTAAAATTTGGAAACTTCTGGGCAAAATCAAGGTGACTCAGTCATTCAGCTTTTGTAGGGTATCATTTCTAGGGAAACAGAAGCCCTGGGGAAGGTTTCACTGACAGAGTGGATCAAGGAAGTGACATCATCTGAACTTGAAGAAACTGGAACCATGCCTTGGGGGACCAGCTACTGTTGCTTTGCTAAAAGTACTTGCCAAGCCACCTTGTAAGTGTTTCCATTCACACCCACAGGTGGGTGTGGCTTAAGCGTCTTTTGTTGGAGACAGCCTTTAAAGCAGGCACTCACAACCAACCAAAGTGCTAAGGATAAGTGAGTGCAGAGTGGTGCTCAGCCCTAAATGGTGGTTCTAAATCACCGCCCTCCTATTCCCACAGCCCAGAGAAGATCGTAGAAGGGTGTGGAAGTAGTGGAAGAGCTAGTGAGGGGGAGGGGTTGTGAAGCACTGGTTTCTATATGAGACACGGATGTTACACTCATGAATGTACAGCGGCTGCCATTATCTATGATGGACCCTGTCTGCAGTCCCCAGGGATGGGGAGGGCTCACAGCTCTTGTTAGCATACAGCTCAAACCCATCAGCTCTCACTCTGAGATACTGGTAGTTAATGGCTACTGGGGGAAAACAAGCAATTTTTTTTCAGGTATGTAGCCAGTAATACATTTCCATAACTCTAGATTCATGTACATGCAAATAATACGACTTAAACTCAGTGGGTTGTATGGTTTTTGTTTTTGTTTTTGTTTTTTTAAAGATAGGGAGTTGAGGATAGAGCTAGAAGTAAGGGTTCAGAGGGAGGGAGCAGAAGGGGGTTAGAGGGGCGAATTGTGTGTGTGTGGTGGGGAATAGAGTCAGAATTTGTTATTTATAAAATTGTCAAATAAATTCAAATTTGTTTAAGTTTTCTCCAGTAAAATGTAAAGGCAAATCATTCGGGGCAAATTAATAGAAATCAAGTTTCAAGAGTGTCTGGAAGCAACAGAAGAGGAAATTAGAGACTTGTGGGTAAAGGAATCAAGAGTCCTGTGACACTCACCAGGCAGAAAGAGTCACTGTTTTTACCCTTCTTACCTTAATTCCACTGAGAATCTCGTTCATGACTTTTAAACGTTTGTCTTTATTCTTCATATTTTGGACCTGCCAAGAGACAAAACCCAATGCACTTCTGAGAGACAGGGCTCAGGTTTGCTGCTGACAGTAGGCCCCAAGGAAACTGTGGCTGCCTTTTAATCTGAACTGGAGGTGCCCAGTGAGGGCATTTATTTCTCTTCAACTCTTGCTGATTCCCATCCTGTCTCCTCTCTCCTTACCCTCTCGCTGACCTTTGACCCCGCCAAGCTTGTTCCCAGTCCTCCTTCATCCTTTGCCTGGCTGCACTCTCTCCTCAGCCTGTGGCTGCTGGCAAGGCTCCTTCCCTCCTTGTCAGGATGTGTGACTCACAGCTTGGCTTTGATGTCCACCTTACAGAGGACCCCTTCCACCTCCTCACTGACAATCCCTACCCACTCACTATCATGTTACAATTAGTTCTCTGTGTAGTACTCCTCCTGAGCTGAGGTTTTTTCTTTGTTGTCTATCTCTCTACCCTGGGAGCAGAACAGAAGGCCCTTGTGAGTAGGATCCCGGTCTGATTTGTTGCAGTGACCTTGGTACGACATTCGTCTTAAGACAGTATTTGCTACTCAAGGAATGCAAAACACGTGACTGATTAGATCCCATACTCCAGGGAGCCCACCTCCAAAATTTGTGGTTCTGGAAGAGCTACAGAGGCAGGGTGATTGTAAAGACATAAACGGAAAACTGACATTGCCCTTGACAGCTCTGGGGGGTGGGGGGGTTATCTTGCTATGTGATGGAGAAACAAGATTTAAAAAAAAAAAAATCATTTCTAAGGAAGCTCAGCAGAACCAGGTGGGAAAATTCTCTACTGAGTGACCAGTGAGAGGCTGAAAGGGAAGGGCCAAGAGCTGAGTACCTGTGGGACGGTAGAGAGTCTTCCACGAGCTTTGCCCTCCCCTGGCTCCCTCTAGGCATTAGTAGCAAAAGTCAGAGGTTCGATGTTTAAAAGACACACGCACACTGATGACGATTCCTTTACCTGAATATTCCTGATCTTGGTAGCTAGAACTCCATTAACTGGGACCAGGAGGACCAGAAGCCCAACACCTGCCAAGATGGAAGGTCCCAACTCTCTCCACAGGAAGAAAATGGACAGACAAATCTGTAAAACACTTGACCACACCAAGTGCATGTAGTTGGTCACGTCCATTAGCTTCTGAGAATCTACAGACATCAAGTTCACTGTCTCTCCAATGGTGTACTGCCTCCTTGCCAAGTTAGATAGGGTCAGTGCCTAAAGAAAAAGGTTAGGATTGGGGTCAGCAGATAACGCCAAAGATACCAGAGAACGGAACCTCAGGAAATGAAGACACAACACAAGGATAGGTTCCATATACACGTAGCTTCTCCATGGGACTATGGCTTCTGAGCCCAAACTCTAACATAGTTAGAGTATGTTATCTCGTTTTTTGACCATTAGTTCCTCTTATTTTCCCCTTCATTAAATCCCACCGACCACACATCTCTTTGCTTCCCAAATTCATGTCTATCCTTTGTGTCAACTTAAATGCAACTTTTTCTTTTCTTTTTTTAATTAATTTATTTTTTACACTCCATATTCCATTACCCCCCATCCATCCTCCAACTGCTCCGCATCCCACACTTACTCCCCACCCCCCTGTCCCCATGTGGATGTCCCCACACCCCACTCCACCTAACCTCTAAACTCCCTGGGGACTCCAGTCTCTTGAGGGTTAGGTGCATCATCTTTGAATGAACACAGACCCGGAAGTCCTGTACTATATGTGTGTTAGGGGCCTCATATCAGCTGGTGTATGCTGACCCATATTTGTTCCTGTCTGAAAGAGTTACAGGGATAGAAATGGAGAGGCGCTTGAGGAAAAGAAGGTCCAGCGACAGACCCAAAGTGGGATCCAGCTCAAGGGGAGGTCCCAAGGCCTGACACTATTACTGAGGCTATGGAGCGCTCACAAAAAGGGACCTATCATGACTGCCCTCCAAAAGACCCAACAAGCAGCTGAAAGAGTCAGATGCAGATATTTGCACCCAACCAATGGACAGAAGCAGCTGACCCCTGTTGTTGAATTAGGGAAGGCTGAAAGAAGCTGAAGAGAAGGGCAATCCTGTAGGAGAACCAGCAGTCTCCATTAATCTGGACCCCCAAGATCTCTCAAACACTGGACCACTAAATGCAACTTTTGAAATGACGGCTAGTCTCCCAAACTTATAAGAGTTACTTCTTTTGTGTACCCATACAATGTTCTGTAGTTAACTCTTTACTTACCTTAATTATAATAAGCCATAGTTGTTTTGTTTTTCTATGATTTATCAGATTTAAGTCATGAGGACAAGGTCTTCATTTACCCATTTCACTATTGTATCATGGAATATCCAATACAGGAGGATGGGAGAAAATGAGGAAATGAGAGATGAAAGGGGAGAAGGAAGAAGGCAGCATTGTTGATCCTTGTGTGTGTGTGTGTGTGTGTGTGTGTGTGTGTGTGTATGTGTGTATCATATGCTTTCTGTACTGCTTGCAGGCAAGTTTACATGCCTGTACCTGGTGACATAGGCTTTCTGCTTTCATGTTAGAAAGATCAGGAGACTGAAACTCACAGCTCTGTTCCTTACTAGGCCTCACAAACTACCTATAATAGTTTACATCTGTAATAGCACTCAGACGGCTGAGGCAGGAGTATTGTTGGAAGTTTATAGCCAGCCTGGGCTACATAGTAAGCTCCAGGCCAACCTGAACTGCAGTATGAGGTACTATATATTATGCTTGGTTTTAGTGTCAACTTGCCACAAGTTAGAATTAAAAAAAAAAAGTAGATAGCCTGCCCTGAAGATCTGTCCTGGTTGCTTTAATTGATTGTTATCAGAGCCAGAAAGAGATGGCTTAGCAGGTAAAGACAATTGCCACAAAACCTTGATGACCTACGTTTGATCATCAGAACGCACACCGTGGGAGGAGAGAACCAACTCTTGCAAGTCGTCCTCTCATCTACACACACAAACACACACACACGCACACATACCCAGTCCCACATACACACATATACCTAACATGCACACATACTCATATATGCTGTCACAAAAATAAATAAATGGATATAATTTTAAATATCAGAGGAGAGATGAGCAAAATCATCTCAAGGAAATGGAACACCTCCCAAACCGTTAGAAGTCAGTAATGAGAGAATGTAGTTAAAATAAGTAAGTAGCGGGGCAGTTGTGGTGCGCCTTTAATCCCAACACTTGGGAGGTAGAGGCAGGCGGATCTCTGAGTTCAAGGCCAGCCTGGTCTACAGAGTTGAGTTCCAAGACAGTCAGGGCTACACAGAGAAACCCTGTCTCAAAAAAAAAAAAAA
>NW_022196904.1:175004192-175009814 GCF_008632895.1 Mastomys coucha | reverse complement strand
GTCTGTTTGTCAAAGCCGAATCCCGTGCCCACCTGGCCAGAATCCCTAGTCCCGTGGAACAAGGGACCTCCATAAGAAACCCCGGTCCGCGGCAGGGAAAGGTTTGGTAACTGCTAAAGATAGAAAAAAACAAAAAACCAAAACAGCAGCTGTTTTCTGACTTAACGTTATTTCCTGAGGCTCTGACTTTGTCAGGAGAGGCAAAGAGAGCAAGCTTGTAAGCCTCCAGGGCTGAGCAGCAGAGCCTGGGAGCCGCTCCCTCAGAGGGATGCTCAGCATCAAGAACACATTTCATGTTTGAACTTCTTTTGTTTGTTTGTTTGTTTTTCAAAACAGGGTTTCTCTGTGTAGCCCTGGCTGTCTTGGAACTTACTCTGTAGACCAGACTCAGAAAATCTGCCTCCCTCTGCCTCCCAAGTGCTGGGATTAAAGGCGTGCATCACCACCGCCCGGCTCATGTTTGGATTTCAAAGAAGCATTTAGGGAAACTTTATAACTAATCAAAATTAATCAAATTTTCCTCAATCTTGGAATGACTGTTTATGCTTACTAAGTGTTTTATGATTTCATTTTTGTTTTGGCTATACTTGGTATGATCACTTACCTTCTTATATACAGAAGCTATGATGGTTGTTCGTACACTCATTCCCGCCACAAAACAAAATTGAAAATAACCCTGAAGGCAGAAAGATTGGATGAGAGTCACAGCAAACAACAGGATTGCACAGATGTATCCAACCCACGGATATCCGTTAGGGTCTTTCACGTAGCCAATGAGAAATCTGCAGAACAAAAGCAGATTAAGTAATACTCAGTAGATCCCCAGGGGCTCCTCCTCTTCTGCACAGCCAAAGTCTCACTCTTGCTCTATTGGTGACAAAACAACCAGACTTGTCTCTGGCACACACTAAAGTCAGCCCAGAAGAGGAAGCCTCAATTAAGAAACTGCCTACATAAGATCCGGCTGTAGGCAAGACTATATGGAATTTTTCTTAATTAGTGATTGATGGGGGAGGGCCCGGCCAGTTGAGATGGGAGCCATTCCTCGACTGGTGGTCCTGGGTACTGTAGGAAAGCAGACTGAAGCAGCTATGAGGAGCAAGTCAATAAGCAATACCCACCAGGGCCTCTGCATCAGCATCTATCCCAAGGCCTTGCCCTATTTGAGTCCCTGCTTTGACTTCTTTCAAAGATGGACTACAATGTGGAAAGTGCAAGCCAAATAAACCCTTTCCTCCCCAACTTGCTTTTTTTTTTTTTGTTTTTTGTTTTTTGTTTTTTTTCAAGACAGGGTTTCTCTGTGTAGCCCTGGCTGTCCTGGAACTCACTCTATAGACCAGGCTGGCCTTGAACTCAGAAATCTGCCTGCCTCTGCCTCCCAAGTGCTGGGATTAAATTTGATCATGATGTTTTGTCAAAGTAATAGTAACCCTAAGACACTTAATCTGGGCTGGCGAGATGGCTCAGTGGGTAAGAGCACTTCCGAAGGTCCTGAGTTCGGATTCCAGCAACCACATGGTGGCTCACAACCATCCATGATGAGATCTGACACCCTCTTCTGGTGCTGTCTGAAGACAGCTACAGTGAATTACGCCGGAACGAGTGGGGCAGGAGCGAACAGAGGTCCTGAGTTCAATTCCCAGCAGCCACATGATGGCTCACGGCCATCTGTACAGCTACAGTGTACTCATTCATACACATAAAATAAATAAATAAATCTTTAAAAAAAAAAGACTCGTAATCCCAGTATTCAGGGGCTAAGGGAGGAGAGCCAAGAGTTTAACATCAGCTAGCCTGGGTTACATAGAGAGACAGCAAAAAAGAAAAAAAAAAAACGTATCTTTAGAGAAGTTTACACACACACACACACACACACACCACACACACACACACACACACACACACACACACCCCATTGTGATGTTTCAGCTCTGTCATAGGGAGTGGCATTAGTCAATTCATTGTCAGACAGTGCAAGCTCATACCCATATGAGGTAAAGGACTCTCCAGTTGGCTAATCCTTCCATCCAGGGGCAGATTGCAAAGCCTTGTCATGAGCACTCTACATACTAAGAGAGGTGCTGACTAGGAAGAGATGAAATCAGTCGCTCTCTCCTGAGGCATGCCACCTACCTCTCAGATGTGGCTCAGGCCACACTAGCTCATTTGAACAACAAAGAGGTCGAATGAGTGCAAGGCCTCCTCTTAGGAGAGAGGCACAGAAAAGAGAAGCTAAAACACTATCTTAGATCAGGAAAACTGCCCTGTGCTTTTCCTCTGTTCAAAGCTGGGAAGTGGAAGAGAAGTCTGAGTGATTTTCAAAACTAGGAACTCAATGTACACTCTTGCCTACATATACACAGGGAGCGTAGTCAGTCCTGGGAAAGTCCTAAGAGCGTAGTCAGTCCTGGGAAAGTCCTAAGAGCGTAGTCAGTCCTGGGTACTCACTTCAGCAGCTGAGGATTCAGAAACACAAAAACATCATGCACTATTTTCAGTATAAACGATTTCAGGATCACCACGTAGAAGGTTTTGAATAACGACTTGACCAACCAGGATTTGGGAAAGTCTTTGGAGGTCTCAGACTTCTTTTTCTTCTTTTTAGCTTCCTCCTAGATACAAAACCAAAACAACCATGTCCAGAGAATTGTGCATTACAAGACTGGTTAGGACTGCGTGCTCAGAATGGCTCCGGCCTTCAGCAGGGCCTAAGAGCCGATTATTCTCTTTGTCTAGCTGTAATTGTCTCTTCATCTCCTGCCCACCCTCCTCCCCTGCTTCCAACTTAGAGTCTCTTTCGGGCTGGGAAAGCAAACAACCAAACTAGAGAGAAGACATCGTAAAGACATGCATGGACAGACAGCTGGAATTTCGGTCCTCAGGAGGCTAAGGTGGATTGTGACTTTGAGGCCAGTTTTCTCTGGTGACTCGGTCAAAACAAGTAATACAGGGCAAGGTCCTGGGTTGAGTATGGGGGTGCTGGAGGGAATACCACATGAAAACAAGTACTCTGAGGGCATCTGGTGCACTCTGACAGTGAAGGAGCCTGCCGATCTATATCTTGGGTGCGCAGGAGAGTTTCCTGTTGCTCCTTTATGTGGTTATTGGAGCAAGTTATGGTTTGAATTTTATTCTTCGACCAAGGTCCGACGGAGTCCGCGGTGGCTATTCTTTTCTGTTTGCTTGCTTGGTTTTTCAAGGCAGGGTTTCTCTGTGTAAGTAACAGCCCTGCCTGTCCTGGAACTTGCTTTGCAGACCAGGCTAGCCCTCGAGCTCCTGAGTGTTGGCATTAAGGGCACGTGCCTCTATACCTGGCTCGTGGTGGCTGTTCTTGACTACATCTAGAATTAACTAAAACCCAGAACTGGCTGGGCGCACTGGGAGGGATATTTTTTTTCTTACTTGGATCATCGGAAGTGGGAAGATCCACTCCTAATCTATATCTCTGAGGTGAAAAGACAACTTTAATCCAGATCTTTTGAAGTAGGAAGACCTACTTCTAATCTTGGCCACGCCTTCTGAGGAAACCTGGATAAAGGAGATGGGAGAGGGGAGGTCTCTCTCTTTGCCTGTTTCTTCTCACCCTCAGTAGCAAGTCCACTCCTTCCCAGTGGACTGAACAGTGACTGGACTCTCGGGACTTCCATACATAGGCAGCCATTGTTGGACTAGCTGGACCTCAGCTTGTAAATCAGTCTAATTAATCCCCCTTCTATATATTTATATAGATAGAGAGATTTATTCTGTAAGTTCTGTTACTGTAGACATCCCTAACTTTCAGTATCTTAAGACTGTGCCCCTTTTTGAACTTGGATCAGTGTGAGTGAAAGCAAACTGGTCTTTTAGCTAGTCTGTGGTCCAACATGACTGGTGTCCTTGGGAGAGATGGGATAGGGAGGAGGTAGCTTTGTGACATCCGAGGCGCAGAATGGATTATGCACCTGCAAGCCAAGGGGTGCCTAGGGTTTCTGGCATAGAGCAGAAGCAGGAAAGGCAGAGCTCATTCTTCCATCCATGTTTCAGGGGGAAATGATCCGGCCGACAACCTGATTTCAGATGTCTAGCTTCCAGGCCTCCACGATGCTACAGTTCCCGTTTCCTCTTCCTCACCCACACCGCCCTCTTCCTCTTCCTCTGTGTTTGTGGTATGGGAGTCAAACCCAGGGGCTTCAGCCTGTGAAGCAGGCTCTCTCTTGCCCCGCCCCCCATCCCAACTGTTTCCTTCTCCTTCTCTCGCTGTAGGTCTCACTGTGTTTCCCAGGCTGTTCTCAAACTTATGATCCTCCTGCCTGCGCTCTCTGAGGAATCACTGTGATGTGCTTCTTTTGTTTTCTCAATAGTATTGATCACCCTCAGCATAGGCATTGGCTTGTTCCTTTTTTCCTAGTTTTCTATAGATGAGCTTCCTGTTTGTTGTACTCGTTACCCAGAATAGACGCGTATCTGTGCTCAGTGAATATGTCTGAGTAAGTGAATTAATACATTAGTTAACTTCCATTACAATGCATTTTCTAGAAATGAGTGTGTGCACGTGTCCATGTATGCACACACGTGCATGTGTGAAGAAAGAGAGAATGTTTGTTTGTAGGAGTGAAGGTTACAGGTATGCCAAAGTGTGCACACAGATGCTAGGCCAACCTTCGTGTGTTAGCTTTAGCTTTGGCCTTTTTTTTTTTTTTGGTTTTTCAAGACAGGGTTTCTCTGTATAGCTCTGGCTGTCCTGGAACTTACTCTGTAGACCAGGCTGGCCTCAAACTCAGAAATCCGCCTGCCTCTGCCTCCCAAGTGCTGGGATTAAAGGCGTGCACCACCACCACCCGGCCAGCTTTGGCCTTCTTACCTTGTCTGAGAGAGGTCTCTTCTCTGCTCTATCAATCTGCCTTACTGGCCTAAGAGCTTCTGCATGTTGTCCTGTCTCCATTTCCCTTTGCTGTAGTTACACTAGAATTATAGATACTTAGACTACTGTGTCTAGCTTTTAACTAGGTATTCACACTCGGGTCGCCAGACTCATGTGGTTAAGTGCTTTTGCCCACTGAGCCGTCTCCTAGCCTACTGATGTTGCTATTACTATTGTTATTATTATTATTGTTACTACTACCACTACCACTACTACCACTACTACTACTTTACACCATGAAAAATTTCAAATAAATTCAATAGGAGAAACAATAGTATATTATACACACATGCATCCACCACTCAGGTATTATTAGAACTGTGTATACCATTAACGTAAAGTGCAGAGCAAAGCATATAGAATAGTATGAAAATGTGCAAAAAAAGTCAGAAACAACACTGCTTCTTGCCTGACACATACAGTGCATCCACACAGACACTTGTGTTAAAGTTAGTTATCAGGACGAGAACATCCTGGCTGACACATACAGTGCATCCACACAGACACTGGTGTTAGAGTTACCAGGACGAGAACATCTTGCCTGACACATACAGTGCATCCACACAGACACTTGTGTTAAAGTTAGTTATCAGGACGAGAACATCTTGGCTGACACATACAGTGCATCCACACAGACACTGGTGTTAGAGTTACCAGGACGAGAACATCTTGGCTGACACATACAGTGCATCCACACAGACACTTGTGTTAAAGTTAGTTAT
>NW_022196904.1:175003540-175004123 GCF_008632895.1 Mastomys coucha | reverse complement strand
CCACACAGACACTTGTGTTAAAGTTAGTTATCAGGACGAGAACATCTTGGCTGACACATACAGTGCATTCACACAGACACTGGTGTTAAGAGTTACCAGGACAAGAACATCTTGGCTCTGACTCTGCTTCTTGCTCAATCCATGTAGCGTGGCCTCTGGGTTCTGCTGGGACTTCCTCAGCCGCCTCTGAAAAGCCTGCCTGGCTTTCTGCAGGTCCTTTGTCATGATCTTCTCAAACTTGCTGGTGACTGACTTGGTTTTAAGCTTTTCATCAACATCCCAGATATCTTCTAGTGTTAGTGGATGCTTGTAACCTTTAAGAACAGTGCTGGAACAAGAATGGTCCACAGGCTGAGCCCCTCTGTGCTATGTCAATCTGCTTCTATCAGAACCTATCATCCAGATCCGAGACAGAGGGATGAAGTTTTGGACTTCTCCATTGTTCCATTATCTACATCTCCTGGCCCTTACTGGGGGCCAGGAGGAGAACACAGAGACAACAGAATGTTCCAGAAGACAACATGGAGAAGAGATGGGGAGAGGCTCTACTGAATCAAAAGCCAAAGGCTTTTTTTTTTTTTTT
>NW_022196904.1:174995970-175003530 GCF_008632895.1 Mastomys coucha | reverse complement strand
TTTTTTTTTTTTCCCTTCTGCTCTTGCTCCATCTCCTTTAAGTACCAATCTTTTCTCTACACTCTGGCTTGTCCTTGAGGGAACTCCATGATGCCCTTAGGAAATGGTGTGACCTCACCACTGACTTCACACAATGTCTCTAGATTGGGTCTATCCAATTCGGGACTGGAGAACATAGATAGAGTACTAGCTGCATCTTTATTTATAACAATTCATAACTGAGATCCAGCCTTTTCTCCTAATATGAACATAACACAGTGTTTTTGTTACCAGGAGAGACCATAGGTGTTTTCACAGCTAACTTACACTAACTGCTGCTCCCAATTATGGTCCTTAAAAGATAGGTATTTAAGATAACCTTATCGTTAGATACTTAAATTTAATGAATTGATTTCAAAGTACGTGCATTACTATTATCACAAATTTGCTATTTTTTTAAACTTTAAATTATGTATGTGTGTGTATCCGTATGAAAGTATTGTGTATGTGTGCAGGTGCCTGTGTAGAGTGGAGGCCTGAGATCCTGAGGGAGCTGGAGTTACAGGAAGGGAGCGAGCCACTCGATGGGAATGCTGGGAACTGAATTCAGATCCTCTGAAAGAAGAGCAAGAGTCCTAGCTATTGAGCTGCCTCTCCAGCCCCACACACTTACCCTTTAGATAGTCTGACTATGTTTATAGTCTGTGTCCAATATATCTAAAACCCTCATGGGCCTCATCAGCCTGTCAGAGGGTCCACAAACTACAAAGATAGCCATTGTATACCCTCTGGTAGCTCAGGCTGTGTATCTCCCTTTCCCTCTCCCTGTCCCACACTGCCTGCCTCCATGTGCCCTCTTTCCTGTCTTGCTGTCTCTCCTTCTGTTTCTCCCATGGAACTCTCAGGCTGTGGGAAATGATTACCTTCTAGTTTTCCCTCCTCGTTCTAATCAGTCCAACCAAGGGGCTGAATTGAACTGACCTATTATACATTTACACTTTCAGACTCTAAATGGAAGAGAAATAGAGGCCACAGGAGGCATTTTTTAAAATTGAGCTTTTTTTTTTTTTTTCCACTTTCAAAGATGTGAGCATATAAGGATATAGAAAACCACAATCCAGGCACTTCTTACCTGTCATACCAACTAAACGTAACGCTGCTCAGAAACGAGGCTGTGGCTGATGGCGTCTGAAAAATAGGAAATCAGAACTCACTAGGGCTCTGAAACCAGACGCTGACTTCCTGGACCTGCCTTTGGAAACCAGCTGTTATTCACCCTGGTCAGTATGCTTACCCAGAGGTGCTAACAGCAGGTATTCTGGCATAGATTTGTGAGTTAGCAGCCTGCGCAGCACAGTTACAGGAGCAGGTGGAAGTCAGTATTCCTATCTACTTAGCATTCTGCTTGTTTATATGTAAAACATTCTATGCTACAGATGGAGTATCCCTTATCTATAATTCGGGACCAAAAATGTTTCTGATTTTGAAGTTTTTCCAATTTGCAATATTAATATTGTACAGTCTTTCTGAAAGTTTCCAAATTTGGGGAATTTGGGATGTTAGAGTTTTGGGTCAGCGACACTCCATCTATACCATATCGTGGGCTCAGGAGACCTCCGTGAAACCCAGACATCTCCAAGTTACTTATGCTCGTGCATCCTCCAGTTAAATAATATAAGAAAGGAATGTAAGGGGCTGGAGAGATGGCTCAGCGGTTAAGAGCACTGACTGCTCTTCCAAAGGTCCTGAGTTCAAATCCCAGCAACCACATCGTGACTCACAACCATCCCTAATGAGATCTGATGCCCTCTTCTGGTGTGCCTGAAGACAGTTACAGTGTGCTTACATATAATAAATAAATAAATAAATAAATAAATAAATAAATGTTTTTTAAAAAAAGGAATGTATATAGAGTCTCACATGTGTTGAGTCACTTGCTTCTGAAAAGGCTGAAAGAATCAAAATGACGATCTGGAAACCATAGGAGACGAAGAACAGGCAGGAATAGGCCATGTTGGACTTGCTGTCCTGTGGGTTTTAGGCAAACAGACAAACAAACAAACAAAATGGAGTCTTTTATCACAATCGGGCTTATGACAAAGGCTATCCCTAAACCCTTTGGCATGGCGCTATCCCCAAACTCGGACTGTTTGAGGCCATGCTCTCTGACCTCTGTTGGCTGTCAGAGGGTCTAGAACAAGCATCTTTGTAGGTAGGGATCTCCCTTTCCTCCTTACCTTCAGGAGTGCTCGTATCAGAGTCTGAAACTGGAATACGCCACATAATAGTGAGAGGATCCAGAAGATGGACAGGAACCAAGAGTTCTTTTGTACACACCGTTGCCTGCTGTGCTGGATCACCAAAACCAGGAGCTGGAGGAAAATGTACAACTCTGAAGAGCAGTGTCACCACCAAGGACAGAGAGAGATGGCCACCAAGGACAGAGAGAGACAGCCACCAAGGACAGAGATGACTGTCAGAGAACATGGGGGGTGTGGGGGCTGAAGGAGGGGACTGTGGAAGCTAATTTAGCCAGGCAGTGAATACATGAATGTCAAATTTACATTTCTTCCCTGGTGCTATTGAACGCTTTCTTCTGGCATTTCATCTCTTCACTTAGGTGCAGAGTTAGCAAGAAAGCAGAGCATTGCTGTTGACTTTAAGTGGGGTTACTCTGAGAGTTAGGAAGACCTTTTCAGGACAGAAGGAAATTCATATTGGGCAGTGGTAGGATTAAGGAGGAAGATGCTGATGAATAGGTACTGGTTGATTATATCTTAATTCTATAATTTTTTTTCTTTTTCTTTTTTCGGTTTTTCGAGACAGGGTTTCTCTGTGAAGCCCTGACTGTCCTGGAACTCACTCTGTAGACCAGGCTGGCCTCGAACTCAGAAATCTGCCTGCCTCTGCCTCCCAAGTGCTGGGATTAAAGGCGTGCACCACCACTGCCTGGCTTAATTCTATAATATTGATCTAAGAAACTAACTTTTTAAAACCATAAACCTTGCCTTATATCATTTCACTCAAAGTTGTTGGTTCCTATATCTAGTGCTGTGCTAGCTAACCACTGTCCTGGAGGGAGAAAAGCCATGATTTGTAGCAATTGTCAATTGTTCTGGTCCACACAATGCTGCTGTGGTAAGCTTCAATTTCCAATATAATGTCACTGAATAAAGAGTTGGGAAAAGGTCAACGCAGTCGACTCTGTGTTAGCCAGCTCCAGAACACCACTGTCTGACCAGTGGCAACAGACCAACGTTCTTGAAGAAGAGTGCCAGCCTATGTTACAGAATGAAGGCACAGCAAGGGGAGTTCAAGGTTGTATTGAACACAAAAAAAATCAAAGGCTCTAACTTTTGTGAAAGTTTGTAATTCCAGACAGTTCTGTGTCAGCTTCATCATTTAATACAATAGGAACTATTCAATAGTTTTAAAAAATACTTTATGTTCTTCTCCCCAAATAAAGGATCCCTGTAGGAGAGATATAGTTGCTGCTGCTCCTCCTCCTCCTCCTCTTTCTCCTCCTACTCCTTCTCTCTCTGTTGAGATAGGCTAGAGTAGAATGTCCCCCACCTCCACCAGGTCTGCATACCTGGTTTAGCGCTTTCTGATACCAAATTTATATACAGCTTTAGAGCTAGTGATCTGATTAGCCAGTCAACAACAACTAATATTTACAACATTTAAAAATCATTTTATATCATGAAACTTAGATCTCATCTGTAGTCCTTAGATGGCAAGGTATGAGGGAGCAAGATTAGAGAAGGTTCTATAAATTAGAACTTAAAACAAGAAAAAAAAATGTTTCACTCCTTTACAATTGAGCCATATTTCTCTGTAAATTCTTGTAAAAGACAGGAGAAACAGGACTTAATTCAATAACCAAAGAATACATTTCAGCTGTTTATGGGTTAAGAGAATTAAATATGGTAGAGGTGGTACGGAGCCTTACCCATGTGCATAGGTAGAGGATTGGATTTGTGTATTTAACAGGAGGAATTGTAGCTTGCCCAGTATCTTCTGTGAGTACAAGAGACAGGTCTATGGCTGCCAGAATAAGAAGACACACGACAAACACCTGAGAAGAGACAAGAGCACTGTTAGAGCCACACCCCTGTTTATAAGGCTCCTGGCATCTCTTGGAAGGAAGGGATAGATCTGGACCATGATACACAGTGATTCAAACGACACACCTAATAAGCTTTCCTAGTGTAAATAGCTGCACACTGTTCAAGTAAGGATAAAGTTCAACCAGGGTAACCTTGATCCCAGCACAGACCACTAAGGTTAGAAAGAAGAGTTCAAAGCTAGCCTGGGCTACAGAGCGAGACCTTGTCTTAAAGAGAGCCACAATAAGCATTTTTGGTGCGATGATTTTTAAAGTGTGTCAATGAGTTTTGCTGTTGTTGTTGTGACTCCTTTCTTCGTGGATTTCCCAGCACTAATGATAGGAGGCTCGAAACTATAAAGGCAACTCTAGCTCCACTGGATGGGATGCCCTCTTCTGGCCTCCGCAGTTACCTGCCGCTTATGATGCGCACGCACGCACACGCACAAGCACTTGCGCATGTGTGCGTGCGTGTGCACACACAGAGACACATACACCCATTAAATAAGTAAGTAAGTAAGTAAGTAAGTAAGTAAATAAATAAATAAGTGCTTTGAGAAGAAAAAAAAGGAAGTGGTAAAAGTAATCACGTATGGCTCCTGTTCTGAGGTCACAGAAAGCCACACAGAAGCTTCGTCTCTGGCCAGTCACTCCGCTACCCCTGTCATGAAGACATTCAGAGTGCTCTAGGGACAGGTTCACTTGGTTAGGAAATGAGACGTTTTTACACTAGCCAGTAAGCAGCTGAGGACTTCTGCTAACACTCATGCGGATGGACGTCTTTGAAGCAGATCCTCCAGCCAAGAGCCTCAGGAGAGAGACCTTAAAGCAGAGTCTAGGTGAGCGGTTCAAAAATTCGTGATTCAGAGAAATAAGGTAAACATGTTTCTTCTTGGAGGAACCTGTTCAATAAAGAATTTTTTTCTAATCTAAAAAATAAAAGAAAAATATTTGTGTTAAGGATAAATGGAGAGGAGGCTGGGGAGATGTTCAGTCAGTAAAGTGCTTGCCACCCACGTGTGTGAACTTGAATTGGATGCTCCTCACTCACGTAGAAAAGCTAAGCAGAGACAGTCATGGGGTGGGGGTGCATTTCTTTAATCCCAGCACTAAGGCAGGTGGATCTCTATGAGTTTGAGGCCAGCCTGGTCTACAGAGTAAGTTCCAGAACAGCTAGGGCTACATAGAGATTATATACATATGTGTGTATATGCGTGTGAGTGTGTGTGTGTGTATATGATGTATATGTATGTGTGTGCATGTGCGTGTGTGTGTGTGTGTGTGTGTGTGTGTGTGTGTGAGTGTGTATGCTTGATAGTACATGCCTATAATCCCAGCTCTGGGAAGACAGAAGCAGGTGGTCCCCTGGAGCTTGCCAGACAGCCAGCTTAGCCTAATTGGCAAGCCCCATGTCCCAGTGAGAGATTCTTTCTGGAAAAAAAACAAGGAGGATGACTCAGGAAATAATACTAGAGGTTGACCTCTGGTCTCCACATGCACACTCATACATGTATGTGCACCCATATTAATGTGAACATATATGCATGATTGCACTCACACACTCATATACACACACACTCTCACACACACTCAAACACACACATACACTCACACACTCACACTCACACATTCACCCACACTCAAACACACACATACACTCACACACTCACACTCACACATTCACCCACACTCAAACACACACATACACACACAATCACACTCACACACACTCACTCACACATTCACACATACACTCACACACACACATACATGCATACTCACATTCACACACTCACACACATACTCTCACACACTCAAACACACTCTCTCGCTCTCTCGCTCTCTCTCTCTCTCTCTCTCTCTCTCTCACACACACACACACACACACACACACACACACACACACACACACGCACTCACAGAGTTCGGTAAGCTGTTAAATTTGGAGGCAGCTTGTTGCACGAACCAGAACGCTATGCACTAAGTTTAAAGGGAGAACTGAGTCTAAAGAGAGCCTGTGATCTCAGCACTCAGAAACAGAGGAAGGATAACCGAGTCTTGGGACAACCTGGCCTACAGAGCGAGTACCAGACCAACCAGGCTGAGTAACAAGATTTTTAAAAAAGAATCCTCCGGTCTCTCTGGGCTGGTGTCCTGAGCAGACCTTGGGTGCAACCAGTCCCATAACACCCAGAGGAAGCTCCACTCCTAGGGGCTCTGACACTCTCAGGATCAGAGGTGAGGAGGACACAATATCTGTCCCAACACCTGGAGTAACTGGGACCAGCGGGACCAGGCACACAGGAACTCTGCCAGCAGAGTGGCTTGGGTTCCTTCTGGTCTCTCTGGGCTGGTACCCTGAGCAGACGTTGGGCCCAGGCTCCACAGCCAGTCCCACAACACTCAGAGGAAGCTGCTGCACTCCCAGGTGCTCTAACAAGCCCAGGGTCACAGGATCACAGAATCACAGGATCACAGAGACAGCTTGATTCTGAGGAGTTCTGACACAACCAGGATCACAGGAAGGACAGGCTTCAGTCAGATTTAGCAAGGGCAGGTAGCACTAGAGATAACCAGATGGCGGGGGGCAAGCGTAAGAAAATAAACAACACAAACCAAGGTTACTTGGCACCATCGGAACCCAATACTCCCACCATTGCAAGTGCTGGACACACCATCGCACCAGAAAAGCAAGATTCAGATCTAAAGTCACTTCTCATGATGATGATACAGGACTTTTAGAAAGACATAAATAACACCCTAAGAGAAATACAGGAGAACACAGGTAAACAGCTAGAAGCTCTTCAAGAGGAAACACAAAAATCCCTTAAAGAACTACAGGAAAACACAATCAAACAGGTGACGGAAAGGAGCAAAAACATCCAGAATCTAAAAATGGAAATAGAAACAATAAAGAAATCAGAAAGAGAGACAACCCCGGAGATACGAAACCTAGGAAAGAAATCAGGAGTCATAGATGCAAACATCACCAAAAGAATACAAGTGGTAGAAGAGAGAATCTCAGGGGCAGAAGACACATTAGAAAACATTGACACAACAGTCAAAGAAAATGCAAAGAGCAAAAAGCTCCTAACCCAAACATCCAGGAAATCCAGGACACAATGAGAAGAGCAAACCTAAGGATAATAGGTATAGAAGAGAGTGAAGATTCCCAATGTAATGGGCCAGTAAATATCTTCAACAAAGTTATAGAAGAAAACTTCCCTAACCTAAAGAAAGAGATGCCTATGAACATACAAGAAGCCTATAGAATTCCAAATAGACTGGACCAGAAAAGAAATTCCTCCTGTCACATAATAATCAAAACACCAAATGCACTAAACAAAGAAAGAATTTTAAAAGCAGTAAGGGAAAAGGTCAAATAACATATAAAGGCAGGCCTATCAGAATTATACCAGACTTCTCACCAGAGATTATGAAAGTTAGAAGATCCTGGGCAGATGTCATTCAGA
>NW_022196904.1:174973569-174995151 GCF_008632895.1 Mastomys coucha | reverse complement strand
TCATTGAAACAGTTGGTGAATGACTTTATGGATAGACCATCTTATTATACACACCATTTCTTAAATGAATGTAACCTGTTCTCTGTGGGCTGAGAATGAATACAATCACTCATATCAAATAGTTTTGACCATAGCAGGAAGTCTGTATCTAAAAATCGTGCCTACAATTCATTCCTTGGCACAGCAGAACTGTCAACTCTTACTTAGCTACAATGGAAATAAAATCCTTTGGTGATGTGAGGGTCATTGAAATACATCCTTATTACAATAAACTCCAATGTTTAAAAAAATTATTCTTATTTTGGGCTATACCACAGTAAGAGCCAAGATTTTAAACTCTACTACATACAAAACAAACAAACAAACAAAAAGACTTAATATATTTATGTTCATTTAAGAAAATACTAGTAGTGATGTATTACTTTGAAATATACAGTTGCCGGGCAGTGATGGTGCATGCCTTTAATCCCAGCACTTGGGAGGCAGAGGCAGGCAGATTTCTGAGTTCGAGGCCAGCCTGGTCTGCAGAGTGAGTTCCAGGACAGCCAGAGCTATATAGAGAAACCCTGTCTCAAAAAAATTAAAAAAAAAAAATATTATACAGTTAATATGTTTGTAGTTATTTAAAATTTATATTGAGAAAAACGTATGTATTTTCAGTATTGCTGTAGAGAAGCATCTACATAAGACTGTTAAATGATTGTCGTTTTATATCAAATAACTTTTATAGTACTCATTTTTATTGTTATAATATTTTATAACTTTTAAGGAATATGACAAAAAAGATATTATAGGTATTGAAGGGGGGTCTCTGGGAGGAGCTGGGGTACAAAAGGAAAACAGGAATGTGATTTAATTCTATTTACTTAAAATATGTTTTTAAATGTTAACAAATTCAGATAAATTGAAATCATGTATCTTTTCTCATCATAATGCAATAAAGTAAAAAAAAAAAAAATAAGAATCCGTTTCAACTATTTGACTCTCCTCCCTATCTTTGGTTATGGGCTCTTGGCTTGACATCATAGAACCTTTGAAGTTGATATTGCAAGCAATTGCTATTACTTTATCTCAGGGCGCCCTCATGCTCCACCCCCAATTTCTTCCTATGAACCCATAACACATTATCCACATTGTACTAAAGATCCACCTTGCACCAATTATCTTTTTGGGAAGTTATACTAGTATCCCTGTCTCCAGAAGAGGACCTTTTCTACAATCATCTTCCCTCCGCCATCCTTCCTACCTCACACATATATTTAAAAAGTTAATTGTGGGGGGCTGGAGAGATGGCTCAGCAGGTAAAAGCATTGACTGCTCTTCCAGAGGTCCTGAGTTCAATTCCCAGCAACCACATGGTGGCTCACAACCATCCGTAATGAGATCTAACACCCTCTTCTGGTGTGTCTGAAGACAGCTACAGTGTATCCACAAAAAATAAATAAATAAATAAATCTTTAGAAAAAAAAGTTAGTTGTGGTCTTATTTTTTAATAATGAAGTGTATGTGTATATTTTTATAAATACAAGTACAAGTACAAACATACCATGCATCCATAACTTGTAAAAGTAACTTTTATTTGTCTTTAATTGTCTTCTTGGCGACTTGCTGCCTCTGTTGGCTAAACTTGGCCTAGTCCTGGAAGCTTCTAGCCTCCATACAATCTTATCTAGGCCTGGAATGTTTTCAGCTTCTGAAACTTACTTCTTGTAACATATAATAATAAACTGCATAATGACTAATTCAACAGATATGATGTGGTGGAAGCCTTAGCTGGTATAAATATATTCTTTGTAGTCAGCTCTGATACTACATTAGTCAGCTATTCATCACCATGATAAAGTATCTAAGACAAGTATCTAGTAAGATGAATGGTTTATCTTGGTTCATGCTTTCAGTTCATGGTCTTTTACTTGAGCTGGTAGCAGCAGAACCCATGCGGTAGAAGCACCTGGTAGAACAACTCTGTTTAATGTCAGCTAAGTAGCAAAAAGGGAAGATAGAGTAAGGGCCAACAATCCCTGTATCTCTCTCAAGGGAGATGTTAGCAATTCCTTGATGCTGGCTCAGCAGTTACCTAGCAACAGCTTGCATCTCTGACCACCAGGGAGCCAAGAGCCAGGCTTATAAGGACTACTCAGCCCCTCTCTCTCCCTCCCCCTTCTCTCCCTCTTTCCCTCCCACTCCCCTTCCTTTCTCCTTCCTTCCCTCCCTTCCTCCTTCCTATCCGTCTTCCCTCTCTCCCTCCTATCCTGCCTCCCATGTTCCCAGTCAGCCTCTTCCTGTCTTCCTTCCTTTCTCCTATCTCTTTCTGTCCTTCTCTGTCCTCCTTTCTCAGCCTCTACCTCTTTCCCTTCCCACCAATAAGCCTTCTTCATACTAAGTCTGTCACATGGCTTGATTGTTCAAGGGACATCTTGGCAGGGCCCACCAAGATGCTCCCTCCCACTGCAATATACCACATTTACAAAACACAACAATAATTGGTTCAGTTGTACCAACTGATCCTTCTTTCTACCTGCCTACTGCATGACTGTAGATTCCATTAAATATATCAACCACTAATGCAAGAGAAGTGCTCTCTAACACATGAAAATGCTATCCTGTGCAGTCCAAGAAGGCAGTCGTAGCGCTACTGGTACCCAGAATAAATGTATTCCAGTGTCTATGGGTGGGGTAGAGAGGTGCAGTCTAAGCTGCATCTAACCCCCCCTCCTGCCCCAGGGGAACTGGCGAGGGCACCAGACAGCTGTCCAGGACTCAGAGCACAATGCTAGGCTTCATGTCAGGGAAAGGCCAGCTGTGGAAGTCAACACAAAAAAAAAGAGAAGAGGTCTACTCCAGATAGCTATGTTAATTAAGACTTTTATTTATTCTTAGATGCAAATGAATTGCTAGGAACTTGAGAAAAACAACATAAAGTATGAAATGGACGAGATAATTAAATAAAACACTTGATTGTGGGACCAAATACATAAAAAATAGTAAGTGAAAAGAACTTTAAAATTAATATTCTAAGACAGACGTGAGAAGACATTGCATCATTTAAACATGTGGCTTTTAAAGAAAAAAGTACATTCAGAAATTAAGAAAAATTCTTAATAATTGCTGGATATTAAAGTAAAATTCTTAGGAGATTTGAAAGAAATCATTGAGAAAATAAGCTAGCATATGGGGGAAAGAGAGAGATTTTAAAAGGAGAGAGAGGATGAGAGAGATACAGGGAGGGGAGAGAGGGGAAGAGAAAGATTTTGGGAAGGAAAATCCATCAAAGCCACTATCTATCTGAAAGACACAGAATTTCAAAGTTAGAAGACGGGAAATAAAAGAATAGCCTGACGATTTCCCATGAGAAAGCTAAGAGTCCCCAGGTTGAACAACACACTGAGCGTGGTAAAGACCTGGGAAGTCAGACTGTTGGGAGATTCTTTGTCTAAAAGAGTCAAAAGCAGCTGGCAAGGAGTAAAGTAGCACAAGACCTAAGGGAAATTATAACAAAATCTTCAGAGCTAAAAAAGATCCTTGTGGAGCCAGAATCCCATAAGTGCCTCTAGGATTCAAAGATTGAGAGGCTTCACAGGCACCCTAGAAGCTTCATTGGATGATGTTCTCCTGTAGAGAGACCTAAGAAAGTTGAGAACACTAATTCTCTAACGTTTTTCCAAAAGGGCTCAGGAGATAGAATGTACAGTAAAGCATGAAACTAACAAGTAGAAAGAAAATGTTTTGGAGAAAAAAAAAATCCAAAACAGAAATACTGAAAATGTGAGAAGAACCAGGACAGGTCAGACAGAGCTTGAAGGCTTGACTGAGTCATTGTGATTGGCCACACTGGAGCAGCTCTGACCATCACCTCCATCTCCCAGCCGCTGCCACAGACCACAACCATATTCGTAACAGAGATACATCATTTATAACTTGACAGATGGAACATAGACATGTAAGTACATCAATCACTGGCAGATACAGATGAAACCACCAGAGAGGCCTCTGCAGAACAGGACTTCAGAGGAGAAAAAGGAAGAAAAAAAATGTTTGCTTCCACTTGTCCTTTTTTTTTTTTTGTCTCTTAAAAAAGTTGACGGTAAAATAAGACAGTGTTAATCTGGGATGTATTGGCGTGACACCGTTATCAACAGATTTGGTTTTCTTGCTGTTTTCCTGGAGCATCTATACTTCCTACAGTTAACCACATATCCCCATTTATCACTGGAAGCATCACAGTTCAGTGCATAGCAGAAAAACACAGCCATTTAATAATTCACTAAATACTCAATATTCTTTGGTCCGATCTGTGATTTCCTAGATTTTAGACAAAGACTTTCTAAAATTCAACTTTCTTTTTTGTGGTTGTTTATTTTTGATATTATATATTAATTGTGTTTCTCCCTCCTCTTTCCTCCCCCCAAACCCTTCCACATTCCCTTCCCTAATCTCGTATTTGTGTGTACATATATATTCCTAAACATAACCTGCTGAATCCATGCAATGTTACTTCTGTGTATGTCAAATTCAGCTTTCCATAAAACTATGCATCTCCTTGGTATTGGAAAGACTGTTTATTAGTACTTAATTCTCCCCCTCTGCAAGGCCCTCTTTTCTCAGAGCTCTGTGAATGATACCTACAGCAGCCAGATCTGCCCTAGCCCTGAGGGTTCCTACTTCCACCCTCTCCTAACACACAGGGACACCTCCTTCAGTTCCAGAGTTTTCAGGGGTTACCTTCACCAGAAGCCTGCTTACCATGAGACAGCATTTTTACTGGATTTCCCCCCCTGTTTACTTAGCTAAACCCTTTCACCCTGGAATAAATTCTTATCTCAGTCTTACTTATTAAAACTCTTCAGGACATGTTGAGCAATGTTTTATCGCATAAGCCTGTAATGATCCCTATATCTTACTGGCTTGAGCTCAAGTTTGTTTTTCTGTACCTCGTCCTCTGACTTTAGCATTTCCACAGCCATCAAATATTTGTTTTTAAGTTCAGTCTCCTTCATTGCCTCCTGTTTTCTGTGTCCTTCTCTAAAGATGAATCTTTAAATGAACCTAGGAAGTCAGTTACATTGTTGCTCAAACAGATTGACAAAGTCCAAATGAGATAGTGCCTTACTAAAGCAGAGCCAACTCAGGCAGCGAAGAAAGGAAAAGCAAAACAAAACAAAATGAAACAAACAAACAAAAAAACAGCCCAAAAGTAGGGAAAAGAAGAGGCTGAGACAGTAAACGACTGGATGGAGATTTTTCACAGAAAAATGACTTTAGGATGAATTATGCTTCTACTATTTGAGAGAAAGAACCAACCATTTTGAAATTTTTAAGAAGTTAAACCTACGCTTCTCACCCTCAGAATAAGGGTCAAAATATTAAAAACAAATTTTAAATGGATCTCAGACTAGATAAGATGTGGGTAGATGAGGAGTGGGGGGGGGCGGGGGAAACAACATTGCTCTTTCTTCTCTATAGAGATTTGTACTTTCAACTTAAACACATTTAAACAGTGTTAGCTCTCTATGTCTTCATAAAGTGGAATAATATTTAGCCATAAAAGGGGAATTATGCATTAAATATACTACAAAAATGAAGCTTGAAATAATATGCTAAGAGAAGCCAATCCTGAAAGACTACATACAGCACGGTTCCCTTAATATATCAGAGACAACGAGGAAATTAGTTTCACTGAGAGGTAAGAGAAACAGAGACTAAAGGATTTCTTTCTCCTCAAGTGACTAGAACTGTTCTAAGGTGGACCATGGTGAGACTGCCCAAATCTGTGGGGAAAAAAAAAACCTCAAAACAAAAACAAAAACAAAAAAACTCCCTCAATTGTATTTAAATGGAAAAATTATATTGTACATGAACCATATCCCAAAAAGTAGATTTTTAAAACTTACAGATCTTAGTAGGATTAGAGTCTGATTTGTACACTGCCCATTCTCTCCTTGGAAACTCAAGAAAAATGGAAGAAACCTCCTGAATTAACTGACAGTAACTACAAAGATACTAAAGCATGACGCCAGATGTTGTCTAACACGTGCTCTCCACTCGGACGGCATAACTAGGGTGCATTTGTTACCCAACACTGAACCAATGTGGGGGAGATCGGCCTGAGTGCTTCGTCCGGTGCGAGGCACCTAAAGCGACAAATGGGACAGTGACCCTGCCTAAGTTCTCAAAGGGTATTCTTTTCCTTTTGAAAGTTTGACAAAAACCCACTCCCAGCCCGCAACCTCAGCTAACACCCCTATCTTGTAGCTCCTAGCCCCAGCTCCATGCCAGGGTCCACATGACCCCTACTGTCATTACCTTTCAATCCCAAGATAACAATAGGCCACAAGTACATAAACTCACCAAATAAGAAACTCTAAAAACCTTTTAAGAGGACAAAAAGAAGAAGGGATGAAAAGCAGTAAAGGAAGCACATGGTAGGTTTTATAAGGCGACTTCACAGTATCGCCAGACCGCCTACCTCGCTGGTTACTAAAGCTGCCTGAGATCTACTTCTTTCATTCTCTGGGGAATCTCTGCTGTAGCCTGTGATCTTCCCATTCCTTCCCTGCTGCCACTGGTCACTGTGCATACTAACCCTTCTTTCCACCATGAGCGTTCATCATGATTAGTGTAATGTAGCGTACCTTTGGAAAAATGTAAAACCCCACTTCCGGTCTAAGTTTTGAGTAGTAAGTGACTATTGGGTGTTGGGGCAAAAGATATGCTATATAGTTCATTTGCATCTCAGGGTAGGTACTGACTGAATAACAGCCTCCTGATTTATTAGAGAAGTTTAAAGAGATTCATGCCTCAGACCCATAAAAGAGAACACTAATTTGATCCCTCATTTGTGCTCAGGGAACTTAATATCCACAAGAATTCAGGGTCACTCTTCTCATACCAAAATCAAAGCTACTTTGGCTAAGAAATCTGGCCAGTGAGACATAGGCAGGACCATACCATGGCTCTACTTGAAGCAGGATTATCTGGCAAACTGGTTAGAGACTAGGACAAGGCCACTAACCCCAAAGAAAATGGCCCACCACTACACCAAGGGCCTAAGAGATTGAAAACAAGAAGTTACTGTACCTGCTTGGTAAGGTAGAACTTGGTTATGGAAGATCTCTTGGTCCTCGACCTGTATACACTGTAAAGTTGCCAAGGGGCCAAGAACCAAAGAAAGCCCAAGGGGATCCACGCAAGAACGGTTTGCTCAAAACACAGAGTCAGGTCAGCGTTTGGACTTTCCAGTAATGAGAGATTCTGGGGGACCAAAAGGGAAAGGCTGTTGGGTAGATACTTTTAAAAGATACCCCATTCTCCCAACATTCTCCACATGCTTCCAGTCAACTTGAATGAGACTCCACATTTACAATAATAACAAGCTTTACTTTTTAACTATTTTAACTATTTTAACTATTTTCAGGTTCATCATTAATGCAACATACTACACTAAAACATTTTTACCATCTAATGGCATTTAGTGGCTTTTCTCCGCTCAGAACGTATCCTTATGTGATTTTAAGTGAATTTCTACACTGACTAGTCTGCATAACGCTTACTAAAATATTTTCCAAATTATACAAAGAAGAAAGAGCATTCTTCTCTCCAAAAGGGAAAGTAGTTTCCCAGGTAGAAACAAGCTATGTGGTTTCTAGCACTATTTGAACACCCTGGTAGATCGTCTAACCTGCAGGCACTGGAGAGCGAGAGAGGGTGGTTAGGCATTCTAGGATGTTAGCCTATGATGGCTGAGAAGGCTTCTATCAAAACCAAGAGGACCTGGTACATTTCAGTGCCAAGATAGCAATGCACTGTTGGACAGGAAACATGTTTTTGGTTTCTGTTTGTTTGTTTGTTTTTTTCGAGACAGGGTTTCTCTGTGCAGCCCTGGCTGTCCTGGAACTCACTCTGTAGACCAGGCTGGCCTCGAACTCAGAAATCCTGCCTCTGCCTCCCAAGTGCTGGGATTAAAGGCGTGTGCCACTACTGCCCGGCAGGAAACATGTTTTAAACAAGAGTTTCATATAATAAAGAGTCCTTACAGACAGTTGTGTGGACATAACAATTCCTGTATCGGGATCAGACAAAGGTAGACTTTCTATTTCCATAGATACTTTTAAACAGATCTAGTGGTACTGATGTTTTAAAGGAAAAGTTAAAGTGCCTGACAAGATGATTTCTAAAATCTAGAAGAATTCTAAAAAAGAATATCTCTCTCTCTCTCTCTCTTTTTCTCCCTCTCTCTCTCTCTCTCTCTTTTTCTCCCTCTCTCTCTCTCTCTCTCTCCAGGTTTTCTCTGTGCATCAGCCTTGGCTGTCCTAGAATTTGCCTCATAGACCAAGTTGGTCTTAAACACACAGAGATCTGCCTGCTTCTGTCTCCCAAGTGTTGGTATTAAAGGGGTGTGCCACCCTGTCCACCATGCCCACCATACCCACCATGCCCACCATACCCAGACGTCAAAGGGGATTCTCAAGAGCTGTTAGCTATCTTCTAATCATCTTCATGTCTTGGCCATGAAGGCATGGGGGTGTAAGTTCCTCTTAACACATTAAGGATTGTCTAACGTCTTTCCTGCTCCTCTCAACATTATGGAAGGTCACTAATTACACCAGTACACCCCAGATGGCTCAGACATATGCCTTCTCTTTTCCTCCTACCCTACACAGTGTGATTTAACAATTCCCTTCCTAGGACTGAAGAGATTGCATTTTTCTTTATTTCTCTGATAACAGACTCTTCTGCAGCTAGTCCAAGAAAATAATCTGCAATGCAATAAGCAAATGCTAAAGAAAAAATGGAATGCCTTTCCCAGGTATTATAATCATGTGGCTAAATGAAACTTTTTTTTTTTCTTAAAAAACAGAATTTTCGGCCGGGCAGTGGTGGTGCATGCCTTTAATCCCAGCACTTAGGAGGCAGAGACAGGTGGATTTCTGAGTTCGAGGCCAGCCTGGTCTGCAGAGTGAGTTCCAGGACAGCGTGGGCTACACAGAGAAACCCTATCTCGAAAATATCAAACAAATATAAATAAAATAAAATAAACAAGGTGATCTTTAAAAAAAAAAAACCAGAACTTTAGGCCAAATATACTTCTAAATTTACTGGTTCATACTGGTGGCCATGCTTGCCTGAGTTTGAGAAGAGGAAACCATGAGAATAAATGTAATTTCTCACCCAAAAAGTAGAGTTGCAGAAGTCATCCATAATGATTTCCAGTGCACTTCTGTTATGAAGACTCTCTATGATTGTCTTGTTTCTTCTTTACCTTTTGCCTCAAAGAGAGCAGATGTTAAGGAGCAATGTGTTTTCCTCATTCTCACTGCCCAGTTAAAGGCATGCCTCTTGACCTTTCATCCTGACAACTTAATAGTTAACTTTGCTGAATGTGCGCTATGGCATCCCAGTTACGGACATGTGACTGGGAATCACCAGGTACAGGGAGGTTTATCACTTCTCCAAAGCCCTGCCCCTGTAGTGTGACCAAATCTAGAAATAACCAATCAGAGACATTAATGCAGTTGGCAGGTCAGGAGCCTAGTACACATTTCCCACAAAACGACAGAGTGACCTATGCATCCCTATATGTGGGGTTTCACTTCAGTTTGAACTCAGTTAAGAGTTCACAGAGATGTTATTTAATAATAGTTATTATTAAATACCTATTCCTCTGATTTTTGTTTTGTTTTGTTTGAGACCAGGTTTCTCTGTGTAGCACTCTCTGTTCTGGAGCTCTGTAGACCAGGCTGGCCTCAAACTCACAGAGATCCACCTGCTGCTGCCTCCCAAGTTCTGGGATTAAAGGTATGCATCACTATGCCTGGCTCCTCTGAGTTTTTCAATAAGAACTTATAATAAATATAAAACATGGTTTAAAGTAACATAAACTTTGTTTGAAAAGGTCAAGTTATATAAAAGAGAAAAAGCATTGTAAACCAATGAACATAATTTGAGCAATAAAATGTTAGTCTTATTGGCAGGTTTAGGTAGTTTTTCTTTTATTTTCTGTTTGTTGTATTTTTTTATTTTTCATAGTTATCAAGTATTATTTGTGTAATAGCATTTAAAGGTGTGTAACAAAATGTATCATCTTGACTTGTTCTAAATATATAATTCAGCAGTGCCAAGTAGACTTATATTGCTAACCAATTTCTAGAACTTTTTACCTTGCAAAAGTGAAATTTTATGCCAACTGTGCATGGCCCCTCTCCCTCCAGTAAAGACATACTATTTGTTGGTAATATAAACAACTTAATATATTTTTTATTTATCTTGCTTTTGTTTTGCTTTGTTTGGGGGACAAGATCTCAGTGTGGAGCCCTGGAACTCATTATATAGGTCAGTCTGGGATGGAACTCACGGAGATCTGCCTGCCTTGTCTCCTGAGCACCACCACGCCTGGCTTATATTCTTGTTTATTCAAATAAGACATTATAAATGAGTTCTAATATTCAGCTTCTGAATTGTGTTTGTGTTGATTGCAAAACCAGTTCCACATAGTCCTCCAGTCTGTGGTGTTTGCCCTGTCAGCAGGCACGTCGACGCAGGGTGTTCTAATTAAAATGAGATCTGAAGACATTCAGCACATCACACTTTCATTTTCTGCTAGCAAAATATAACATAAAAAATGGAAACATATTTTTTTTTCTAAACTGAGGGATTTGCTACATTTACCATAGTCCTGAGACAGAAAAAACAGTGGTACTCAACAGAGGCACTTAAACTCCGTAGATATTGTGATAACTGACAGGGACCCATCTGGGGATCCAGAGATGGTTCCATCGAGGCGAGAACAGTCGCCACTGGACTTTAGAATGGTGCCAACTTCTAATGGAAGGGAGGGCATTCAGTTAAAAAAAAAAAGTTGAGTGTGTCAAGAAATTCCTGAAATGGTGATAAATTGTGGCAATGAAACGGTGATAAACTGTGGCCATGAAAATTTCACAACTCAATTTGTATTTTGACTTTTGGAATGACCAAGTTTGCTTTGATCAGGAAAATCTAGCAGAGATGGTCCTGGGTAAATTATCTAGCCCAAACCCAAGAGCTCACATGTCTTTCTTTTCACCTTCATTTCATTTCCTGAAATGTTACAGCCCAGACGAAGACCGAACTAAAAACACATATCTAGTTAGAATTAAATAAAAGGTGAATTGTGTTTTATAAGATGGATGGAAAATAAGCATTAAAAATAAATCTTAATTTTTTAAATATGAGAAAAGAATAAATAAAATGCAGATTTAAAAAAAGAAAATGTTTCTCTCGTTTCTTTTTTCAGCATTTTTGTTACTAGCATACAGAGTATAAAAGCTTCTGGGGAGTTGTTTTGGGTTTTGATATTGCTATATTTTTATTTTATTAATTTTTTTTTTTTTTTACAATCCAGATTTTATCCCCTTCCCTGTCCACCCTCTGACTGTTCCACATCCCATACCTCCTCCCCTCACCCTCCACAAGCATGTCCCCACTCCCCTGCCTCCCACCGGCTCCCTGGGGTCTCCAGTCTCTTGAGAGTTGGGTGCATCTTCTCTGACTGAGTCCAGGCCTAGCAGTCCTCTGCTGTATATGTGTTAGGGGCCTCATATCAGCTGGTGTATGCTGCCTGATTGGTGGCTCAGTGTCTGAGAGATCTTGGGGGTCCAAGTTAGTTGAGACTGTTGGGCCACATACAGGATCACCCTTCTCCTCAGCTTATTTCAGCTTTTCCCTAATTCAGCTTAAGACAGGGTTTCACTAAATAGCCCTGGCTCACAGAGATCTGCCTGCCTCTGCCTCCCAAGTGCAGGGATTGAAGGCGAGTACCACTGCACCCAGCCTACTCCTGATTTTTGTGTGTTCCGTTGTCTAACGATGCTCACCAGAGCTAAATTTCTAATAGAATCTTTAGGGTATGGATCATGGGGTCAGCAAGCAAGAATACTAAGATTTCTTTTTTCTTTTTTTTTCTTTTTTTGGTTTTTTGGTTTTTTGAAGACAGAGTTTCTCTGTATAGCCCTAGCTGTCCTGGAACTCACTCTGTAGACCAGGCTGGCCTGGAACTCAAAGATCTGCCTGCCTCTGCCTCCCAAGTGCTGGGATTAAAGGAGTGAGCCACCACTGCCTGGCCTAAGACTTCTTTTTATCCTATTTGTATTCTTTTATTTCTTTCAGTTGCCTTATTGCTCTGGCTAAGAATACAAGTACTATATTGAATAGGAGTGAGAGTAAATGCTCTCAAACTTGAGAGAAATGCTTCGAAGCTTTCTCCCATTTCATAGAATGTTGGCTCTCAGGTTGTTCTATACTGCTTTCTCTATGCTGTGGTACAATCTCTTTAGTCCTAAATTTCTCCACAACTTTTATCATTATAAAAGTAACTTTATTTGCCTAATGTAATCGTTGTCTCAGAGGCTTACTGCTAAAGAAGCTCACCTTTTCCAGCTCTTTTTGAACTCTGGCTGGCTGGTTTAACTCAGCTGTTCCAGCTCAAACTCCTCTCCAAGCTGACTGATTCAGTCTAGCTTCTCTCAGCTTCTCACTTGAATTGCTGCTCAGCTTGGCCTCAAACTAACTCTGGTAATTTGTTCTAATCTTCTGGCTCCTTTTTCTCTGGCTTCAGCTGCCTCTGCTGCCCTGCACTGAATGGCATGAACTCATGAATGAACTCACTTCCACTGCTCTGAACTCAGTGCACTGAGTCCCAGCTGACTCTCAACTGGTTGACTCAACTCAACTCAACTGAACCCCACTCACTGAACTGCCCTCCAATTACATGTTACTTTCAAACATGGCTGCCTCCTTCTACAACCTAACCTTACCTACACTGGGGATTAGAGATGTGTATTAAGGGCATGTCTGTATTCCAGCCAGAGGGATTACAGGTGTGTCAATCCAGATATGTACAGAACTAGGTCTTTGGCTGTGATACCTTGCCAGAACAGCCATGTTGTTGGATTAAAATTCCTCTATATATCATGAAGGAATATTGAATTTTGTCAGAGTCTTTTAAAAAAAATCTATTAAGATGATCAAATGATTTTTGTCCCTGAGTCTATTTATACCCTGTATTACATTTATTGATTTGTTTAATGCTGAAACTTCTTTACATCTTTGGAATAAAGACAGCTTGATCCTGACATATAATGTGTAGAATTTGGTTAAGGTGTTTTATTGAGAAATTTTGTGTCTACATCATGGAAATTGATCTACAACTTTGTGGTTGTATCCTTATCTGTTTTTGACATAAAGCAGTACTGGCTTTGTACAGTAAATTTTGTTAGTCTTCTTTTTCCCCCCTTGCAGTTACAGGGACTGAACCGGGGTCTTGCTCGTGCTCTACCAGGGTACCACATCCCATTCAACTGCTTTTTAATACAGGAATGAACAAGTACCTGGACAGAATGGGAAGGGTATGTTATGATCTGACCCTCAGCCCCCATAGCTGTAGCCATTTTGTTCCATGCCTGCCAGCTATTTCATATTGTTGCCGTACCATGCCTACCAGTCATTGACTCAGAGAAGTGACTTGGCTCAGAGCAAGGACATGCTGACCACACACCCTGTTTGTTCTGAATGCTCTCTATGAGGTTTGCTAATCTTAAATTCTACAAAGCTTTACATAGGACCCATCAAATCAAAGGTCAATATGAACTGTTATGTCTGAAATATCTTGAGTCAGAACTGACCAATGAGCAGTACTTTCTGTACCTGTGTATGAACTCCTTGTGGATTCTGACAGAAAAAGATATCTGTTGTCATAGTTCAGATAATTCTGAGCTATGTCTCTGATCTGACCAGTATCAGGGTGTGCTGTGTGTTCAATAACCTGTTCTTGCTTAACTGAGATCAATGTTTATATGGTTTGTGTGGGGATTCCTGAACCCCAAGAGGTACTTCTATGCTGTGTTGAGAACTGATGACATTAAGAGCCTATGGGAATTAGATTGCCATTGCTAACGGAGATGCCTGTTTCTCCACAGGCCAGTGAGGCCTAGAAGAAATCAGGTTATAATGAAAAGAAACAGCAGCTCAGCATTTTTCTTTTTCTTTTTTTTTTTTAAAGGATGTTAGCACAGTTTATTGACAACAGCAGCAATGTTTCTGAACTCATAAAATCTTACTTCAAAGGCAAATCACATATTTCATATTGACTCACTGAGATAAATGTAGGACATGGACCGTTGGGCCCTAAGTTCACAATTACAAAGACACAACTCATAGTTCTTTAGTAAAGTTGTTTCCTTTTTTGGATTAAAGACCTTATATAACAGCTGTAGTGAATAAATGATGCTTTGAAATCTTAGTCTCATCCTGACTATGAAGGAAAACCAGCCGAACCCTCAGAACTAAGAAAGCATGCCTTAGCAGGTCCAGGCCTTATCAATCGCTTAAAATGGCCTTTGTGTCTCAGGTTCAGGGGAAAGACTACAGAGTTCTCTTTTCTAAGTAGAAGAGGATAAATTACAAATTCAGGAGTTTTTTTTTTTTTTTTTTTAACATCCAATATTTCAAAGCTAACAATCGAATTATTGCTGTTAAAGATTGCTGTCAGCTCAGACATTTAAAGCAACATTTCCTAAAGTGTGTCAGGGCCAAGTTAATCAGTAAGTGAGTTGGAGCAATTGTGACAGACTCGGGATGCCACACCGCAATCTCATGTGACCCTCATGCTCTGCAGCATTCCTGAGAAATTACCGAATCTTTTCGGCTAGTTAAAACACTTTTCAAACTGCAAAATAAAGTAAGGCAGGAACATCTAGCTCTCCTCCCCTCCTCGAGCAGGCAGACTTTGGAAGACCTCAATCCTCACTTTAGGATCAGCTTTACACATGCCTTTAGGATAAAGCTAATGTGATAAGCTTGGTAGCCAGAGTGCTCTAGCAATCTTTTAATTTCTTTAAAAAAAAAAGTGTGCCTATGCTTTTTATTTAAAAGTTAAAGTATCTTTTTGGTTGAAATCTTTAAGAAGATTTCTAAAAAAGAATCTGGCAGTTTTCAGATGGAAATGAGAAGTTTTTCCATACCCACCCACCCCTAGGTTTCTTTTAAAAGGAAAGGCTCAGATTTGGTATATCAAATCCTTCAGTGTAATGACTGTTACAATGCAAGTGTTAAAGCAAGCATGGTTATCACAGAGATCCCTAATCCTCTGTGAGTGACATTTCAACAAATATCATTTCTCTAGCTCTGCTTTAGTGAAATACAGGACAATTTTTATAAGATATAGAAGCATTGTAAAGAAACACTAAGATAGCTCACAGTTTGGGTTCTGGAATTTTTTTTTTCAGTTTTTGTGATTTTTATTTAAACACAAAACATGCATACAAGGCATCTATTTATTTTCTTCACTGCGTAGCCTGGCGTTGGGATTGGTGACTCTGATAGCCAGCTGTGCTGCTCTTTCTACGATGGCTTTTCGGTTCTTAGAGGACACATTGTGAGCAATCTCAGCACAGTAAGATTTGTTACACATCAGCAGCGCTTCCAGCTCCTTGACATTGTGGACCAGGAATTTCCAGAAGCCGCTAGGCAGCATGGGCTTGGTTTTCTCGTTGCTCCCGTAACCAATGTTGGGCATCAGGATCTGGCCCTTGAGTCTTCTTGCACCCTGTTGTCAATGCCCCTGGGTTTCTGCCAATTTCGCTTAATTTTCATATATCGGTCTGACTGGTGCTTGATGAACTTCTTGGTCCTCTTTTTGACGATCTTGGGCTTCACCAGAGGTCGGAGGGCAGCCATGATGCCGCAAAACAGATGGCAGCCACCTCATAGGCAGCACCTAGGAAGAAGGAAGAGGTGGCGGCGGCACGCAAGGTATGATCGGGTTCTGGAACATTGATAACTACTTCTTCATATTACTTATACGGTAATCTTCCTCAAGAGAAGATTAAATGCAGTGGTAAAAGGTAAATAAAATCCACTAGAGTAGACAGAAGTTTCATAGGGTACCAATAGAAGGAGGCAATAAATGAAGTTGGTTTAATACGACACTGACTTTTGGCTCAACTACACTTAAAAAAAAATATCACAAGCTGTTCTTGTTATATCAAGAGAAAAAGGCAAGAATTATGTGAAAATAAAAGATTCTCAGAAGTATATCAGGAAAGATACTCCAAAAATTCTTAAATAATATAAAGGCAGGTTATCAAGCTATAAACCAAAAATTAAATGCAGCAGGCTCAGTTTTGTTCAAATAAAATACTTCAGTGGACCTAAAGCTAAGAATGCTTTCTATGAAGTGTGAAGAACATTCAGTGAGAATAGTTGCTTGATTTTCTCTTTTATCCCACAAAGCCCCACAATTTACAAGGCTCCTTTACCCCCGCCCCAAAAAAGTTGCCTAACTCCTGAATTGTACTTCAGAAATGACAGAAGAGGGACACTGTGGCATCTTTTTATCTCTGTCAGAAAGAGAGTGAAAAAGAAGAGAAATCTATACTAGATGGTGCTCTGGAGAACTCAAATTCGCTTCTGCCTAAGTTCCAGGCCACGCATGGGGCTGGCACAACAGCTTAGAGTCTACAGCAACAGCCAGACACATGACCCTGAACTCTTCTGCTGCAAGCATTTAGCAAGTGCCAAGAATTGTAGGTACTTGTTATTGTAAATTTATCAAGGCCAATAGAATACATAGAACCAAGAAGAGATGTAAACTATGAGTTTTATGTATTAATGCTATACAATTATAGTCATTAAATAAACAATTATAGCTGGGTGGTGGTGGCGCATACCTTTAATCCCAGCACTTGGGAGGCAGAGGCAGGTGGATTTCTGAGTTCAAGGCCAGCCTGGTCTGCAGAGTGAGTTTCAGGACAGCCAGGGCAATACAGAGAAACCCTGTCTCGAAAAAACAAAAACAAACAAAAAATAAATAAATAAAACTATTATAATAATGGCTATTAAAATCAAGGAAGACTATACATTTACAGGAACAGAGTTTATAGAAAATCTCTGTACCTTTAATTCAATTTTGTTATGATCTAAAATTGCTCTAAAAGAGATTTTTTTGAAAGGATGCTCCTTTTAAAATATTTATTTATTTTATGTATCTGAGTGCTTGCTCTATTTGGATGTATAGCTGCATGATAGAAGGAGGCTTCAGACAGAAGAGGGCATCAAATCCCACAACAGATGGTTGTGAGCCACTATGTTGTTGCTGGGAATTGAACTCAGGACCTCTTAGAAGAGAAGTCAGTGCTTGTAGCCACTGAGCCATATCTCCAGCCCATAAATGCAAATTTTTAAAAGGCAAGTAGAACATATGCTATTTCTTTTGATAAAAATTATATATTTATAGATTCAAACAATTTAAATATTGTTTAAAATGAGATGGGTTCTATTTGTGTGTAGTTTTAAATTTTATTATTATGTTGTATATGTATTGGTGTTTCCCCTGCATGTATATTCATGCACTGTGTGCATGCCCATTGCCCACAGAGGTCAGAAGAAGGCATTGGAATCTCTGGAATACTTGAACCTGGATCCTCTGGAAGAGCAGCCAGTGCTGATAACCTCTGAGCCATCTCTCCAGCCCTCTACCCCCCCCCCCTTTTAAAAAAAATTTTATTCTTTATTTTTTTGGCTTTTCAAGACAGGGTTTCTCTGTGTAGCCCTGGCCGTCCTGGAACTCACTCTGTAGACCAGGCTGGCCTGGAACTCAAAAACCCACCTGCCTCTGCCTCCCAAGTGCTGGGATTAAAGGCATGCGCCACCACTGCCCGGCCAGGCTGGCCTCAAACTCAATATATACCAAAGCTGGCTTTGAACTCATCTTCCAGACTCAATTTCCCAAGTGTCAGCCAATATGTTTGGCTTTCAAATGAATTGTTAGCAGTAGCTTTTCTTGGGGCCATGGGAAAACCAGGACTTCTGAAACTTGCTTTTTATGTTGGACACTGGAAGCCAGAGAATGAACAGCAAAGCTTTTGCAAGCCCAAAATAGATTTTATGAGAACTTACACAAGAAACAGCAAAACCATTACCTTGAATCACTGAGAATAGTAGAAGTATCAAAAGGCTAAATGAGCAAATACCTCACAGTATTTTTAATAGGAAAGGATAGACACACACACACACACACACACACACACACAAATCTGACTTCAACTATTGGAAAAAAACAGAATAGTTTGTTAAGTAAAGAATGTTTTGGGAATTAAAAGAAATGATCGCTAACAATAGGAATAAATTCTCTAAGAGCTGTTAGCATCAGGGCATCCAAAGCCTGTGGCAATGCATGGGCGGGCCCACAAGACCTGTTGCCAGGGCAACAGCCACCATGTTCTCAGAATCCATTGGGCTCACCTCCCACCTTTACTTGCTATGTCAAAACCCATATATATACAGGGAACATTCCTCCATCTCTCTCTCTCTCCCTCCTCTCTTTCCGTGCTACTTCGCCATCTCTCCCTCTCAATTAAACCTCTTACATGTGGAACTGTTTGGGCCTAGTGTGGTATGTTCTGACACGACTCACTGTTCTAACACATCATTTGGTGCTGAGACTCGGATTTGGCAGTTGGCGCCGGCACCCGCTGCACTGCCCTACAGCGTGGATCAGTCACAGCACAGGCAACTGCAGCTGCCATCAGTATGCGAGTTCGTGGCCCCCTCAGCTGGTGGCTGCGATAATCGCAGACTTTCACCACAGAAGCTGCCGCTGCTCGCTGAAGACACCACCACCAAGTTGCAGCCAGAACCGGAGCCGCAGCCACGCACTGCAGGACTTACCAACTTCTGCCACGTGAGCCGTGCCCCGCCTGGTCTGTGGGGGAATGGGGGGAGGGACTAGCTTCTGCTCAGATCCACACCTACCCATTCAGTTTCATGTTTTCCATTTACCAGTTCACTATAATTCTTGCACAGACACCGGCATATTAATTAATAGGATCAGTCAAGGGGAGAACCTCCAGCTTCCCAGATACGGCCTAGCCAGCCTTCTCTGGGAACCAGTCAAGCCTCCCAGTTGGCATATGTCTTAGGACTTCTGCCATTGGTTGCCCCCCCTTGAAAGCAACTCTCATTCCCAATTTTTTTCCAGGCTCTAGCAGCCGAAAAATCCTTGGATCCAGGATGGGTTGCTTTCCACAGCAGGCCACTGGGGTCTGCTAGATAGCCACTAGGGGATTCTTGTGACGACTTGGACCACTAGCTTTGGCTGTTACTTTTGGTTTTTGGACTGTTCTCAGGACACTGGTATGAATAGTCCAACTACCCGCCAATGGGTGTCAGAATGTCTTCGACCATACTTCCAGGCACCCCACTGGGATGTCTCCTGGAAAATCTCAAATCTTTAAAGCTAACGCCTGACTTGCAGGCATCAAAAATTAATATATCTCTGCAATAAGATATGGATTAAATATCAACTAGATGGGAGTTCAAAATAGCCTCTCAATGGCACCCTAGATCCAACTATTTTAAGAGATTTTAATACATACTGCCAGCGAATTGGTAAATGGGAGGAGGTTCCCTACATCCAAGCATTTATCTATCTCCATTCCAATCCTTCCTTGTGTTCTTCATGTTCCCCAACCCAACTTCTCTTAGCCATGAAATCTACACAACCTCTGCTAGATGATGCTACATTGCTAGATCCAGCTAATGAACCACCCCCTTTTTGCCGCAGACCTGTCTCCACACCGCCGAAAACCCAACCAAACTGCTGCCTCAGTTTCTCTCCAAGAGCCTGCTAGCTCTGCCTCTCCAGACCCCTCCCCTTCTTCTGTGCCAGCTGTGGGCCACTCCAAATGCCCCACATTGACAGCTACCTTCACTCCTCCTGTCACCCGCTCTAAGGCTGCAGCCAAACCTCCAAGTCCTTCCTCCTCAGAGACACCTGACCCAGCAACGGCCCTACCTCTAAGGGAAGTTGCTGGAGTAGATGGGCTCGTCAGAGTACATGTTCCGTTCTCACTTAGTGAACTTTCCCAAATAGAAAACAGGCTGGGGTCCTATACTTCTAACTCTTCCAAGTTTATTAAAGAGTTCCAGTATATCACTAAATCTTACAGCTTGACTTTCCATGATGTTCATATGATTCTTACTAAGATTCTTACTTCCTGAGGAACACAGATGAGTCTGGGAATCAGCAAGAGTGCATGCAGATGAAATTCACCAAACAGATGGCACATACCCAATTGGCTCTGAGACAGTGCCGGACCAGGATCCCTGGTGGAATTACAATTCTGCAGGTGTTATTTTAGCCAGGGACAGGTTCATCACATGCCTTCTGGCCAGACTTAGAAAAGTGGCCTTAAAGCCAGTAAATTTTGAAAAACTCCAAGAGGTTGTCCAGGACAAGTAGGAGAATCCATCTCAATTTTTAGAACACCTTTTGAAGTCTTTATTACAGCATACCAATCTGGACCCTGAAAACGCAGAAGGTAAGCAACTTTTGATGACCTACTTCTTTTCCCAGAGCTACCCCGACATAAGAGCCAAACTTAAAAAACTGGAGAGGGGACCCCTAACTCCATAGGCAGAAGTCTTAGCACTGGCCTTCAAAGTGTACCATGGGAGAGATGATAAAGTCTGCAAACAAAAATACCATATGCTGGCAAAGGCTGTCTGACCAGCCCCAGCCACTGCCCTGGACTCATGGTCTCCTAAGACTCAGAGACCATCAGGTACCTGCTACTGTCAGGTGTGCCAAGTACCTCCTGGTCTTGGTAGACACCTTCTCAGGGTGGGTAGAGGCATTTCCCACAACTAACAAAAAGGGCTCAGACAGTCTCTGATCTCCTCCTCCAAGAGATCATCCCCCGGTTTGGTGTCCCAGCCTCTTTCCAATCGGACAATGGTCCTGAATGTACTTCCCAAGTCTCTCAAATCCTCTCTAAGGTCCTAAACATCCCCTGGCATTTTCATATTCCTTACCACCATCAATCTTCTGGTAAGGTAGAAAGAACTAATTGCTCTTTAAAAACCACTCTTGTTAAACTGTCACAGGAACTTCACTTTGATTGGGTAAAACTCCTACCTCTGGCTCTTTTCAGGTTATGAGTTCTCCCATAGCGACCTCACCTCATCTCTCCCTTTGAACTCATGTATGGACGTCCAGCCTTAACTCCTGGTCTTTCACCTAAATGTTCTTCCCTCCCAGACCATCTACTTACCCCATTACTTTGCCACCTCCGTTCTCTCCTATGGAACTTTGCTGACTACTATCTACCTCGGCCATGCACTGTCTACTGTTCACTACCTATCAACATTGGAGACCAAGTCCTTCTATCCCCTCCAGGTCATTGGCCCTCACCTCTCTCTCTCAAGTGGCAGGGTCCTTTTAAAGTAATTCTTGTGACCCCTACAGCTGCTAAACTCGAGGGACTCTCTTAGTGGGTCCATCTGTCTCACCTCAAACCTTTCATTCCTCCACCTAAAAATGACTTTTCTTCATACACATCAATCTTAACAGGACCGTGCTCTGTTAAGGTGCTCCAGAGGACAACGAGACCATCCACCTTGTCCCCAATCCCAGAAAATGAGACTCCACTCTGGCAGTCGAGCTCGACCTCACTGGATTAGACATGGGTTTCTCATCCTCCCTCTGCTGTTTATTTCTATCCAGGGTAGCCCTTATATCTGGAGATTCGAGGTTCAAGAAACCCCCACAGA
>NW_022196904.1:174972429-174973497 GCF_008632895.1 Mastomys coucha | reverse complement strand
CTTTCCAAATAGGGTCAGGAAACTGCTCCATAGCCGGATGCCAGGAACCAATCCAAATTGCTATCATTTCAGTATCTGTAATCCTATCTAAATATTATGATCTCTATACTTGCTTTCTCTTTTTCAGACAAAAGATTATTGTAGAAAATGGCTAGACAAATATGGGGGCTGCCCATATTGGTCTTGTCAAATACATATGCTAGGATCACGGATCAATCATTTCTTCTATCAACATCGCAAGACACTTTTTTTCTACATACAAGACCCGTGGGATTCCAGGTGGGAGACAAGAGTTGTTGGTCGATTCTTTGGCAGCTGTGGTGCTTCAGAACACACGGGGACTAGATATCCTGACAGCTTAAGAAGGTGGTCTTTGCCTGTTCCTCCAAGAAGAATGCTGCTTCTACGTCAACCAATCTGGGATAGTAAGAAATAAAATCCAGGAACTATAGTCAGACGTAAAAAATTTCAGGGACCATGAGACCTCCAGTTCTGAGATTTTCAAAAACCCCATATGGAAGTGGATACTCCTGTTTGTAACTCCTCTCCTAGTCATCTTCCTGGTGTTATTATTTGCTCCCTGCCTCATTAATCTTGTCTCTACATTTCTTCAATGACAAATACAAAAAATTTCTAACCAAACTATCAATCAGCTCCTGTTACAGGATTACCAGACGCTGTCCACAGATGAGCCACTGTCCACAGAGAAACCTGATGGGAAAGTTTACCAAGTGGATCCCGATGGTAAAAGCCAGCTACCCCCCCCCCCCCCGCATTGACAACGCCCCTAGACAGCAGGAAGTATCTTAAGAGACACGATGCCCTCGTTCCCTTTTCACCATCGGCTTCCCCTTCCCTTTTTCTTTCCTTCTCTTTATAATGTCAAAAAGGGAGGTATGTTAGCATCAGGGCATCCGAAGCCTGTGGCAATGCATGGGCAGGCCCACAGACCTGTTGCCAGGGCAACAGTTACCATGTTCCCAGAATCCATTGGGCTCACCTCCCACCTTTACCTGCGGCTGCTACATCAAAACACATTAATATATATATATATATATATATATATGT
>NW_022196904.1:174970464-174972419 GCF_008632895.1 Mastomys coucha | reverse complement strand
GTTTGGGTGTCGGCAGGACACGTCCGCAAGTATTGCACCAGGCCCAGACAGTTCCACGTGCAAGAGGTTTAATTGAGAGGAAGTAGGGGGATAGTGGCGCAGAAAGAGAGAAGGGAGAGAGAGAGAAGAAAGAGAGCAAGATGGAGGAAAGTACCCATATATATATGTCATGATGTAGCAGTCCAGGTAAAGGTGGGAGCTGAACCCAATGGATTCTGGGAATATTGTGGCCATTGCTCTGGCAACAGGTCTGTGGACCCGCCCATATATCTGCTGCAGGTTCTGGATGCTAACAATATATATATATATATATATACATACATATATACATATATATATATAAAACATTTCTCCATCTGTCTCTCTCTCCCCCTCCTCTCTTTCCACGCTACTGCCCCCTCTCTCCCTCTCAATTAAACCTCTTACACGTGGAACTGTTTGGGCCTAGTGTGTGGTATGTTCTGATGCGACCCACCATTCTAACACATCAAGAGCAATCATACAACCTAATCTAGTTTCTTTTTCTGTGTGGTCTTATTAAATAATCAGCAGGCATATATTGTGAGCTGGGCAAGGCACTCGACAAAACATATGGTTTCTGAATAGCTTAAGATTAGAATATACTATACGGATCTTTAGGTAAACACTGGTGTATTCTAAGGCATTAACAGAAGGAAGTAACAGGTACTCTACTAGCAGCTCACATCGCCTTGAGGATTTTTAAACATTTTAGTAATCATTATTATTGTGTGTCAGAGACGTGCATTGTGTGTATGTGAGATGTGTGTTGTGAGTGTGAGTGTGGGCACATGTGTACCACAGTACACATACGGTAGGAGGTCAGAGGACAGCTTTTAAGTCTGCTTTCTCCTTCCACCATGAGTTCCAAGGACTGACTCAGGTCAGCAGGCTCGTGTAACAAACACTTTTACCCTCTGAACCTCCTACCAGCCCACCTTCATTGATTTTTGTCAATTGATTTTTGTCATTTAATAGATATCCATAACATTACAGTGTTCTTCTCTATGGCGTCTGGACAGAGTCTCTCTGTGTAGCTTGCACTGGCCTCTTGCCTCAGCCTTCTGAGTACTGAAATACCACATACACACACACACACACACACACACACACACACACATATACACACACACACACATATACACACACACACACTTTACAGCATATTTTGTGCCCTGCCCCCAGTCTTGAGCGGGCTGATCCAGACCTTGCTCTCCCACAGCCAGCTAGCCCACCTAGGGTGGAGTCTTCCGACCTAGGTGAAATCTATTGTCCAGCCAAGTTTGCAGCTTCCTACAAGGAGCCACTACCTGCTGAGCAGCTGAGCCTGTTTTCCTGACAACATCCTGACAAAGCAGGAGATCCTGGCATAGTGGGGGATGAGTTTGCCCCCATTATAAACTCAGACATTTGGGCCTTGATCTGAAACATTGTCTTGGTCTCATTCTTCTCTCTGGTCCCCCCCATTTAGCCCCAGCTTTCCTTGCAGGGACCCAGTAACCCATGGCCGCTGGCGGCTACAATATTTCAATCAACACAGTGCTGTAGCCGCACAGTAGCAGTCTCCTAAGGCTCTACTGTCCACTGATGTCGCTTTACTAATTTGCGTGACTTTGCAGAATGAAATTTCCTCATGACACATTTTCTATCCTTGTTAAGCAATGTGCCACTATAATCAAATATACTTGGCAGGAGATGTTTAATCATAATGACTCAGGAGAAAAATCCACTACACTCTTGGTACTTAGCAAGCAAAGTGTGACTGATAAGTCATTAACGGAGCAAGCTAGTAGAGAAGCTTTTAAAAGTTTACAGAAGTTCAGTGACTAAGACACCTCAGAGAGCTATCTTAGTTTGGTTAATGATTGCTGTTAGCATCCAAACCTGCCTGCAGCAGGTATGTGGGCGGGTCCGCAGGCCTGTCGCCAGGGCAACGG
>NW_022196904.1:174969417-174969613 GCF_008632895.1 Mastomys coucha | reverse complement strand
TTAATTAATAGGATCAGTCAGGGGGAAGACCTCCAGATTTCCAGATAAGGTCTGGCCAACCTTCTCTGAGATTGATGGAGTAGATTCCCCGACATACACCTTAGGACATTCACCCACTGGGTGCCCCCCCCTTCCGGACGTAGCTCTGACCCCCAATACTTACCGGGCATTGCCCCAACAAATCCCTGGATCCAGG
>NW_022196904.1:174931485-174963075 GCF_008632895.1 Mastomys coucha | reverse complement strand
AACCTCCAAAACACAGAGCTGCCTGTATCTAGTATCTGTGGACGCGCTGCTAAGAACCAAACCCATCAATTGCTAACTATTAAATTTAAGGAAAGTTTTCCTTTCTTATGTAATACTTAAGACACCCAGAGTAAAGTGGCAAAGATGTTTTTTGTCTTCATATTTTAAAACTTAACACAGTAATTCATGTACCTAAACAAAAATTTAAAACTTAGACTATGAAATAGCAAAGCATTTTCTTCCATCAAAGGTAATATGTATATTCTCATACTGCTAAAATGACCAGTTTTTTTGTTGTTATCTTTTGATATTGAATATCCAGGAACCAAGGGCAAGAGTGCAGGTCAGCGGTAGGCTTACCTAAGTGCAAGACCCCAGGTTTTAAGTCTAGCACTTAAACAAACAAACAAACACATCCATGGGTCAAATTAAAATTAATATCATTTTCATATTTGTACTGTGAAATTATTTTCCTTTCAATTGCTAAAACCTAGAATATAGTGAAATACTTCCTAAAGGATAAATTGCAAAGAACATATTTAAACAATAAATTAAGTTGTTAAATTATTAATTAGACTTAAAGCCTACCAAACAAAAGATGCTTACCGAAAGGAAGTTTATGTGGGTTTCTAAGTTCATAAAGTTCAAATATGATAAAAGTTGGTCCAGTAAGTGGGTAGAGGTGCTTGCCAAAGGCCTTGCCAGACTGAGTTTGTTTTCTGGAGCCCACGTTTGTGAAAGAAAAGTAGCCACTCCCCAAAGCAGTCCTCTCATGTTTATGCATGTCAAACACACAAAATGGAAATAGCTGAAGCTACAAAAGCTATCGTGGCACTGAATCATATCCCAGTGGCCCCTAGAATACACTTTGTTTAGGGGGTGAGGGGCTTTGAGGAGAGCTGTTGTTGTTTCTTCCTGGGTAGCCCAGGCTAGCTGGAACTTCTGATCTTTAAGCTTCAGCTTCCTGCAAGTGCTAAAAGTATAGCTTTCAACCTTTGACAAACCAGACAGAATGGCATGTCCTATATACAGTGTCCTTTGGACAGCAAGATTCCAACATAGAAAAAGCAATGATTTTTTTTTCAATCTTTACTTCACACCATCCCATAAAACATAATCTTGACAAATCACAACTGAAGGGTATACAGACTAGCACGAAGAACTATGCAGTAGAAGGAAGATACCCCTCTGAGTTCTGAAAAAATAGGTGATACAGAAAACAAGAAAACACGATTTATCCTTTTTTTTTTTTTTGGTTTTTTCAAGACAGGGTTTCTCTGTGTAGCACTGGCTGTCCTGGAACTCACTATGTAGACCAGGCTGGCCTTGAACTCAGAAATCTGCCTGCCTCTGCCACCCAAGCTTTAAAGGCATGCACCACCACTGCCCGGCAATTTATCATTTTTCAAAAGGAAATTTCTAAAACAAATACTGATATGAAGTAGCCAGATAGAAAATGTATCTGACATAAATTACATACAGAGAGGTCACTTTAAGCTGTAATATCATGGAGAAACATTTAACTTTGCTAGCACTAAGTACATTACTAGCAAAAATTGTATAATTTTTCTCGAGACAAGGTCTCGCTGTATTGCCTAGACTGGCCTCAAACTCCTCAGTCAAGCAACACTTCCCACGTGTTTGGAAATACAGGCTTGAGTCCCTGACTAACAAGATATCACTAGCCATTGCTTTCAGGACACTTGAAGGAAATGACACAATCTTGCCTGTAAGATTTGACTAGTGCAGAATATTAGTTCCCCAAGTTAACATCCGTGTGACCTCGTGAACAGAGGTAAACCACAGCAAGACCTACCTTGGCATATGCCTGTGAACTTGCTTCATTTCAAAATAGCAAATATTTTATAGCTGATGACTTAGATTTATTATAGACAGTAATGTGAACTGATGTAAGATCCAAGTAAACATGGACATCTCAGAGAAACACTGGGAGGCCAGGAATTTCCTTAATAAGATAAGTACAGGAACTTTAGGAAGATAGGGGAACTCTCTCCAGAAGGGAAAGGCTAATTAACACTCCTCAGATCACTGGGTGAAAAGCTATCTGCAGGTGGGGGCACATTCCAGAGGGTGGACCTTTGCCCACCTTCAGACAAGGGAAGTCCTTACCACCTCAAGACCAGTCAGTTTTAAAAGTCACACTGTTCTACCAATCACATTATGTCTAATGGCTGCTGCCCTGAAAATTGTATAAAAGCTGATTGAACAAGCTGCGAGGGTTGCCTCTTTTCCTGAGGGTCAGGGACAGCCTCAGTGCACTGAAATAAAAATCCTCATGTTCTTTTCATTGATCAGGCTCCATGTGATTCACTCAGGGGGTCTCCGCTAAGCTAAGGCTCGCTCGTCAGGGTCTTACACTGACAACATGTAAATAGCGAAATTAGTGGTCTCGAAAAAATTTACTAGACAAATATCTTTAAATGCCTGTATGCATTTACATACATTCATACATATGTGTAGAAATTTGCAAACATTTTTATTAGCAGCTAGCTTTTACTTGTTTCAAGATACCTTTTAAGGTCTACCAACTAGTAATTTTAAGGAGTTTGAATTAAAAGGCCCATATTTTATTTAAATGATCTTAATATAATGTGTGTGTTCTAAAATGTATCTAATATTGATAAGTTATTTCTCCACCAGTGAAATGAGCCAATTCAAGCCAGATTAAAGTATACATGGGCAGGTTTATTGCCATGAGTAGGGAGAGGGTGTGTGTGTGTGTGTGTGTGTGTGTGTGTGTGTGTGTGTGTGCAACAGAGAGAAAGAGAGCACAGAGAGAGGAAAGCCCAAAATGTCTGGATTATATAAGGAAGAGGACTCCGGGGGAAAGAGCCCTGGGCTGGAAAGTCCAGGCTTGGGGGGCAGGGTATGCCAGGTAGGGACTGAGAGATGCTGGGAGAACCTTGAAGCTAGGTCTGCTTTGGTTTATAAAATACGCACCTTGGTCCATTGGCCTGAGGTCTGAAGCCAAAAGCTCTGCTAGCTCTCAGGTAATTTTATTTTCTTAACTATTTACAAATACCTATTTATAAGCCTGATTCTACAACTAAATGTTGTAAAAATCTTCAGAAATCTCTGTGTCAAACAAATGAGTTAGTCTACCTTTCTCTTGTGCTTCTCCAAACCCTGGAGGGCTCCTTAGCCTGGAATACTGTTTTGCCTGTGTCCGGCCAGCTGCTTCTCTGTGGTTCCTGCAAGCCCAGAGAGAGAATCCCTATCTCTTACCTAGAGCTTCTTTTAGAAAGCTCTTCCAAGCCAAAAGAGAAAGAACTTCAAAGCCAGAGTCAGCCCAAGAGCTCTAAAGAGCGCTCTCTCAAAGGTCCAATTGCTATAGCGAAGCCCTCCCCTACACCTTCACCAGGCCGAGCCATGTCACTGTCATGGCGAGGGGCTCCAAGCCAAGTCAGTGGGGGCCTAACCAACCTTTTCAGTGAAACGGCTCAAGGCCATACAGGTAACTTTGCTCAAGTGATAAAGCAAAGACCACAAGACCTCTCCCGAGTACTTGCCTTAAAACTTTCCTTTCTTTAGCTTTCTTATCTAAGGAGGCATTTTTAGGTCACCCAAACCACATGTCTACTGGACACACCTAAGTGCATCTGACAAATGCAGTATCTTTCTAGGCTTTTATGTTTTGCTAACAATTATGGTTTTGTTTTGAGATTTTATTGATTGATTGATTGATTGATTGATTGATTGATTGATTTTTCGAGACAGGGTTTCTCTGTTTAGCCCTGGCTGTTCTCCAACTCACTCTGTAGGCCAGACTGACCTTGAACTATGCCTGCCTCTGCCTCCCAAGTTCTGGGATTAAAGGTGTGCGCCACCACTGCCCAGCTACACTCTATATTCCATTGCCCACCTCCCCAATCCACCCTCTGACTGCTCCACATCCCATACCTCCTCTCTAACCCCCCTGTCTCCACGTGGATGCCCCCACTCCCAACCTCATCTGACTTCTAAAGTCCCTGGGGCCTCCAGTCTCTTGAGGGTTAGGTGCATTATCTCTGGATGAACACAGACCCGGCAGTCCTCTACTATATATGTGTTGGGAGCCCCATATCAGCTGGTGTATGCTGCCTGTTTGGTGGTCCAGTGTTTGAGAGACCTCGGGGGTCCAGATTGAGACTGCTGGTCCTCCTACAGGATTACCGTTCTCCTCAACTTCTTTCAGCCTTCCCTAATTCAACAACAGGGGTCTGTCCATTGGTTGGGTGCAAATATCTGCATCTGACTCTTTCAACTGCTTGTTGGATCTTCTGGAGGGCAGTTATGCTAGGTCCCTTTTTGTGAGTGCTCCATAGCCTCAGTAATAGTGTGAGGCCTTGGGGCCTCCCCTTGAGCTGGATCCCACTTTGGGCTTGTTGCTGGACCTTCTTTTCCTCGGGCTCCTCTCCATTTCCATCCCTGTAATTCTTTCAGACAGGAATAATTATGGGTCAGAGTTGTGATTGTGGAATGGCAACCCCCTCCCTCATTTGATGTCCTGTCTTCCTGCTGGAGGTGACCTCTATAAGTTCCTGCTCCCTACTGTCAGGTATTTCATCTGAGGTTCCTCCCTTTGATTCCTGAGAGTCTCTTACCTCCCAGGTCTCTGGTGCATTCTGGAGGGTCCCCCCAATCTCCTATTTTCTGAGGTTGTCTGTTTCCATTCTTTTTGCTGGCTCTCAGGGCTTCAGTCCTTTTCCCTCACCCAATACCAGATATGGTTCTCCTCTCCCCATCCCACCCCTACTCTAACTCTCCCATCCACTTTCCCTCCCATGTCCCTCCCTCCCCACTTGTGATTGGTTTCTTCTCTCTCCCAAGACCAACCACCCCTCCCCACCTCCCTGGGTCCTGGAGCTGCTTCTGGAAACCTGGTGGACTAGGAACCCAGCACCCACCAAACCCTTGCCCTCCCAAATACCACTCCCCTTCTGTACCTTCCACACAAGTAGGTTTTCTATGAACCATAATCAAATATCCTACAATACCTTAAAATCTATAATTTAATTTTAAAATCTTTTAATATGGAGGTTGCATCTGAAGTGCCCTGAGCACAGGGCAGGCATACAAACTTGGGCTCAACAAAAAAATGCTGTTCTCAAGAACATGGCTTTGACAAGAGAGACAACTGAATTGTATCAGCATTACTTAAGAGACTTTCTGTGGCCTCTATAGACAGGAAGGACTGTCACCTCATATCTTGTGATTAGACCCTTGAGAAATCGATTACAAAATAAGTAAAGAGGATGACCTATGGAGCAGTACCCTATCTTCACAGACACAATAGGCTCTGAGCAATCTCAAGTATAAAGTGCACTCTCCCAGAAGCAGGGTCAAACTGAGAGCAGATCCAACAAGTTCCAACAAACGTCGGAGGCCTCTGAACTCAGTCAAACCAAGAGACTTATCTTACTAGAAATATTGCATTTCCACAGATAGGTTATCTCTTGCAAATTATTGACAAGTTGCGTAGCTTTAGTTTTCTTAACCCTTAGTGACTGCTAGACTGTGAGCTGACTGAATTTTGCATTTGTTTAGGATCCTTGCAAAGGTTACTTTTAGCTCCCAGCCAACATTTTATCTGGCAATTTTAACACAGGTCATCCTTTACTCTTATTAGGAGCTGCAAAATGATTATTCTCAAAAGGATAAAAGACAGTACCAAGACATGCCAGGCAGGCTCTCTGCCGACAGAACCAGGCGAGAGGGAGAGAACCTGGTCCAGCTGAGACTCTCGGGGCTGAGCGGGATGGTGAGTGTCGTGGCTCCGATCTCCTGCCTCAGGAGAATAACCACCCAAACCGGGAGTCTGTCAAAGCAGGAACTTGTTTTTTATGTATCAATCCTTTCTTTATAAAGGGCTGAGAAAGGAGGCGGAGTTTTCTGCAGGTGAGATGATGTAGGGGGAGGGAAAAGTTGACGAAGAGTATGGGGTGACTGGAGCCAACAAAGTTACTCTACATCAGCAGGAGCTAGGCAAAGGCAGACTTAAGCAGGTTGTGCTGAGTCACTCTAGTACTGAAATGACTGAGACACTTTACAAAACTAGAGCCAGGCTCAGGTTTGTCCTCAAGGCCCAAACCAGGGCCAAGTAGAGCCCAACATCTCCCCCTTTTGTTTTTGTAATGAGCAGGTTACATGGCTTCTGTCTTAGGTTGTCCCCCACAAGGGGATCTTACCCGTCTTTGAATACCATGTGTCACTCTAGCTCAAGGGGCATACTCCACGACCTGCCTTAGGTTGTCCCAGCATATCTGAGATCTAACCTGTCATTGGTCAAATGGAGAGCCGGGGAGGGTCGCTCATATTCTGAGGGCCAATCGTATGTTAATCTTGGCTCTCGGGAAGTGAGCCTTTGATAATGAGCCTGGACCTGATGAAGCCTGATTGCCTTTATACACTGTTGGATGAATTGTGTATTAAGTAAACATAGCCCCACTGTGGGAGGGAGAAAGAGAAGGAAGAAGGGACCAGGGAGGGGAAGTAGGTAGGGCAGGAAACCATAGAGGCCAGTCCACGGTGGGTTGTCTTGAAGCTCTCTCCTCCTCTTCTCTAAGTCTTCCTGGAACGTTGAATCCCCCCATCAATCTTTTGCAGGGTCTTCATTGTTGATGACAGGGGGATCTTCACTCTTTTTTCTTGATGACTCTGTAAAGGAAGCAGAAGGAGGGCTCTCAGGGCTGGAAATGTCCCTGGAGTGATTAATATCGCCATCCCCCTGTTGGGGCAAGTATTTTATGTCTTTGGCCGGTATCCAGATTGGTCTTTTCTCATTTTGGGGGAACACGCAGCCAAACCCTTTTCCAGCTGTCAAGAGTGGGTCTGGCCCTCTCCAAGCTCCGATCAGTGGGTCTCTCAATGGAGCTGTAGGAAACTGATGAAGACCAATGTTTTTGAAATGGGGACAGATGTGGATCCTCTTAGGAAAAGTTCAAAATATTCATGGTAAATAGTGCCTTTTTCAATTGATCATGGGGGGGGGGAAACTCCCCCTTTTGTTTTTGTAATTGAGTCTTAAGGACTTGGTTATAGTGTTCTACAATAGCTTGTCCCCTGGGATTATATGGAATCCCTGTTGAATGGGTAATTTTCCACATCTTTAAAAACTCTAAAAAGGCTTGACTTATAAAGCATGGGCCATTATCAGTTTTTAATCTAATCAGGCAATCCAAGAATAGCAAAACATTGGAGCATATGACTTATGGCATGTTTGGCTTTTTCTCCAGTATGTGCAGAAGCCCAGCAGGCATGGGAAAAGGTATCAACAGAAACAAAAACATATTTAAGCTTTCCAAAAGAATGATGAGTAATATCTATCTGCCATAAATGGTTGGATAGAAGTTCATAGGGGTTGCTCCCCAAAGTCTGGAGGGGAGGCACCTGGAGGAAAGGTTGGCAAGACTTGCATGTGCGGACAATCTTTTTAAGATCTTTGACTGGTATATGGGAGAACCTATAACAGAGGCCCCTCCAGTTAGTATGGGTCAAGAGGTGAAAGTGGGTGGCCTTCGAGACAGTGTGACATTGGAGTCCAGATGCTGCCTGGTCAGCCAGGCTGTTTCCCTTTGACAAAAAGCCTGGGAGATTTTGGTGACCTCTGAGATGTTGAATATAAATAGGGTTTTGTCTTTGTCTAAGGAGGGTAGATGCTTGAATCATCAAAGGGGACATTGGATTAAAATCTAGCCTAGTATGGGCTTCAGGCAAATTGGGCAATAGGTTAACCACATATCTGAAAACAAATTAAACATACCAGGAATGGAATCCAATGTTATCACTACAGCAAAGAGCTCTTTAAATTGGGCTGACCCCTCTATCTCACACACCTTAGAACTAACAGGTCCAGGTTCATCATTTTTTTCAAAAGGGGGATAGACGACCACTGAGGATCCCAGTCGCCCACCATCAGTAAAGACTGTGGGAGAATTAAGATCAGGTTTAGATAAAAAGAGTCTGGGTGGCATCCACTCCAACCTAGAAAATGAGCTCATCCATCTATGGGTCCCAAAATGACAGTCAATCTCACCCAAGAATCCTTCGAGGGCCAGGGCTATATGCTCATTATTTCTCTGTAACCAGGTAAAATCAACCATCTTTAGGGGAGTAACTATAGACTGAGGATCTGTTCCAAACAGTAGAATTGAAACATCTCTTCCCTTCATGATACAATCAGCAATCTGATTGGTCATGGAATAAACCCGGGGAGCCCCACCAACTGAAAGGTGAATCCAGTGCACTGGCTCTCCCCCTTGGCCAAGGAGGGCAGTGCACAGGGTCTCCCCTGGAAAAACATAGAGAACAAGCGGGAAAAGGGGATCATATCTCTTAAGTTCTGCAGAACCTATAGCACACTGGATCCGTTTTAACAGGTCATGATGACAATCAGACAAAATAATAGGTGTGGACAGGTCTTTTTCCTTAAGTAAATCAAAAAGGGGTGTTAATTCTTCTGTGGATATAGAGATCCAGGGCCTCATCCAATTAATCTCTCTCAACAACATTTGGAGCTGAGGGAGTGTATAAGTATCTTGAAGTTGGGGTTTAACCGGGGAGACTGTATCCAAAAACAACATAGAGCCAAGAATTCGAAAGGGGGGGATCTTTTGAACCTTTTCAGAGGCAACCAAGAAGTTATTTTCTTGTAAGATGGAGAGGCATCTTTCTGTACATTTTTGTAATCCAGATAAAGTGAGATGTCCCAAAATAATGTCATCTATGTAAATATAAAAGAATATCTGGATCTGTCAACATGGAGGGAAAAATGGAAAGCATATAATATTGACAAATGGGGGGGCGCTGTTAGCCATGCCCTGAGGAAGAACAGTCCATTCATATCTCAAGTCTGGACCTCTGAAATTAACGGAGGGCACCGAGAAAGCAAATTTCTCAGAATCTTCTCGATGGAGTGGGATAGAAAAAAAAAAACAATCTTTAATATCTATAACAGTTATGTGAAGGGCACTGGGGATTGCTGGGATCCAGGGGAGCCCCCTCTGGGGGTCCCAAAAGGGATCATTCTCTCATTGATCTTCCTTAAGTCTTGTAACAACCTCCACGAACCACTGGATTTTTTTAATCACAAACACCAGGGAGTTCCAGGGACTGGTGAAGAGCCTTAGATGTCCTGACCCCCTCTGTTGTTGAACCAACAAATGTAGCTGTTGTAATTTCTGGGCAGGAATAGGCCACTGCTCAATCCATAAAGGATCTCCAGGTATCCATTGGATCTTTAACACCTGGGGTCGAGCAGTGCCCTTTAGAATTGGGGGTGCGGCTGTGAACACTGTCTACGTGCCTTCTCAAAATGAGGATCTCCCCTGTAATTTGGGTATAATGCCCTCCCCTGTTCACCTTGTGGTTCATACTCTTCAGTGTCAAGCAGGTCTCAGTGAGAGGCCTTACGATCAGTAGTAATAAAGGTCTCAGATTCTCCAAGGATATCCTGGCCCAAAGGATTAGCAGTTACGCCAGCAACCACAAGGGGGCGTACCTCACCACTATTACCATCATGATCAACCCAGGGCAACCAGCTTACAGTTTCCCAAGAGATTGATCACCCTCCCATGCCTACAAGTGGAGGGTCTGGAGACAGCTGCCAGGAATGAGGAACTTCCTCCTTCCTTAATACTGTTCGGTCAGCCCCAGTATCGATATGGAATCTGAATGTCTTGTCTCCTATAGTGAGGGTCATCTTAGGCCGATGCCCTGGGATTAGTGGGACAGTCCAGTGGGCTCTGACTGCCAATCTCCCCTTGTTTAACGGGGCTGGGGACAGCCCCTGAGGGAGTTTAAAGGCCTCCCCTTAAAATCAAACTTGGATTTGCAGTCTCTGGCCCAATGGAACCCCTTCTTACACTTTGGACAAAGGGTGTGTGGGAATCACACCAGAAGGGCAAAGACCTTTTCTACCAAGGTTTGGGCATTCTCTTTTGAAATGACCCTCCTGGCCACAGCCAAAGCAAATCTTCCCTTGGCCAACGGTGGCATGTTGCAGTGTATTTACAAGAACCTCCATATTTTCCTTTTGTGCCTCTCTAAGGGCCAAAGCCGTAGCTCTAGTTTGAAAGGAAGAGGTACCCACATCTCGGGTGGCCACCATCCACCTTTCCATGGCAGTGCTCCGTAACCCGGCACAGGCCAATTTATGGTCAATGTTCATGCCATCCCAAACCAATGTTCTAACAAACCGATCTCAGAGCTCCCCTGGGGGAAATTTTCTCTTTAAGCTCTTTTGTACCCTATAAATGAAAGAGGCGAGGTCTTCAGTGGCCTTTGGATTAATCCCAGAAATTGGGGACTCGGTGGGTCCCTCATCTAGCTTTCTCCAGGCAGCCAAGCCTAGTGCCCGTACCTGGTCTTGATAGGGAGGGGGAACCGCTGCCTGTTGGAGGCCTGTGGAGAATTGATCGGCCATGCCGGAGAGCATCCCATAGGTAATAGGGATTGGGGGCTGGAAATGTTGGTTCCGTTCCCCCTGCACTCGGCACTCCTCCTGATAAAAGGCCATCCATTTAAGGAACATGGGCGAGGGGAGAACAGCCTTGACCATTTCCTTCCAGTCTCTCGGGATGAGGGCCTGGTGGGCAAGGCCCTCAAGGATGGTCTCTACCCAGGGTGAATGAGGGCCATCCTCTGCCACTGCTTTCTTTAGTTCCTTAAGGTCTTTGGCTTCCCAGGGATACCAAGCTTTCTTTAGTTCCTTAAGGTCTTTGGCTTCCCAGGGATACCAAGCTGCTGGCTGGTTGCTGCCAGGGTTAACTTTGACCGGAAACAGGTGGGTGGTATCTACCAAGAAGAGTTCTCCTGCCCCCGCTGCCCCTCCCATAGGGTGGCAGCGCTGAAGGCAGCTGCTGAGGGGGAACCTGGGAGGAGTCAGTTGGGGGATCTGAAAAGGGTAGTCTCGAAGGCAGGGCCCCACTGGAGGACCAGGGGGTCGCTGCTACATGGATCACTAGGGAGATAGAGGGACTGGGGGGGTTAGATCTGGAAAAGTACTGCCCCATAATTTATGGGGGTACACTCACCCGCAGACCGCCCGATTACCCGTCAGCGAACTTCTGTCAGGAGGTGGGGTGTCTCCTCACACGGGGCACCAATTCTGCCGGGCAGGCTCTCTGCCGACAGAACCAGACGAGAGGGAGAGAACCCAGTTCAGCTGAGCCTGTCGGGGCTGAGTGGGATGGTGAGTGTCACGGCTCAGATCTCTTGCCTCAGGAGAATAACCACCGCGAGTGGGGAGTCTGTCAAAGCAGGAACTCGTTTTTTATGTATCAATCCTTTCTTTATAAAGGGCTGAGAGAGGCGGAGTTTTCTGCTGAGGTGAGATGATGTAGGGGGAGGGGAAAGTTGACGAAGAGTAAGGGGTGACTGACGAAGAGTATGGGGTGACTAACGAGCCAACAAAGATGTTACTCTACATCAGCAGGAGCTAGGCAAAGGCAGGCTTAAGCAGGTTGTGCTGAGTCACTCTAGTACTGAGATGACTGAGACAGTTTACAAAACTAGAGCCAGGCTCAGGTTTGTTCTCAAGACCCAAACCAGGGCCAAATAGAGCCCAACAAAGACATCCACGTATTAAGTTTTTGTGTAGACCCTCATATACTTCCAGTTCTTTGGGGATATAATTGCTGAGTCATACTGCACCTCTGTTTAACACTGAAGATCTCCCAGACTGTCCTACAAAGATAGGCCCACCATTTTACATCACTGTTATCAGTGCATGAAGGTTCTAGCTACCCCACATCTTTTCAGCACTTGGAGTAGTCATCCTTGTGTGTATAAAAAGGGGAAGTTATGGTTTTGATTTGTAGTTCCCTAGTGACTAAAGACGGTAACCATTTATAACTTTCATTTAGAAACTTCTATTTAAAACACTGGCTATTTTAAAATTAGGTTGATTTTCATAATTGAGTTTCCAGTATTCTTTATATATTCTAGCTATTATAAACTATCAGACATGATTGTAAAGATTTCCTCCCATTTTGTCCACTTGCCCTTCTTATTGATGTGACCCATTGAAGCTTAAGTTTTGGTTTTTGATAAAGTCCAGCTTATTCCTGTTTTACACTATGCTGGGTTCTTCACCTAATCTATGGTTACAGACTTCTTTCTCTCTTCTAAACAGTTTTGCTATTGGTCTTATCTTTAGGTTTAGGATACCTTTTATTTTTGTACAAGTTCTAGCTCCAATCTTTTACATGTGGATATTCAGTTTTCCCAGCAGCATTTGTGAAGTATATCTTAAACAAAATTTCCCAGTGAATTGTCTTAGAACCCTACTATATTAATGACTTTTCTACTGCTGTGACAAAACACAATTACCAAGGCAAAATGTTTGTTTTATTTGTTTTGTTTTTGAGACAGGGTTTCTCTGTGTAGCCCTGGCTGTCCTGGAACTCACTCTGTAGACCAGGCTGGCCTCGAACTCAGAAATCCGCCTGCCTCTGCCTCCCAAGTGCTGGGATTAAAGGCGTGCCCCACCACTGCCTGGCCAGCAAAATGTATTTTAAAATACATTTTAAAAAACTGTGGAAAAATTAAGGAAAGGATTGCCTTTATTTTTTTTATATACTCATATAGTAGACAAAGTAAGTGCTGACCTCAAACTCCAAGCCTCTTGATGCTAACATGGGAGAAAAGAATAAACAATGAGTACTTCTTATGTGCCTGGTGTTTTAATATATCACTTAGCCAGAAACTAATAGTTTAGCTTTTACTCCTGATTAAGGAATGAGGAAGTTAAGATTCAAAAAGTTAGCTTTCTTCTGATCACATTGTGAGGTAAGAAATGATCCCTGCTATGTTTGCTTGCCCACGACTACTGTCCTTTGTACAAAATCCACAAACTAAAGTATCTTAAAGATGACCACCTGACCTGTAAGATGAGGAGCCAGATGGTCGGTCTTTTAAAGAACCTGAATTTATTAAATCTCAAGGAATTTACATCACCTCTTAGATCCTTTGTTAATTTGTTTAGATAAAACAGAGATTACAGGACAATTCTTATTTATGGAGGACTAGACTGTCCAAGCATGGGAAAGGGTCAGGCCAAAACACTAAATTCTTGCAAGTATATATGATATAGAATCTAGAAACTTGTTTTGGCTTTTTTGTGAGTATTTTGTTTCGTGTACAGGTGTTTTCCCTGCATGTAAGCCCGCATGCCACATACATGCTGTATGTCCATAGAGGCCAGAGGAAGGCCTTGGATATCCTGAAATTTTAGTTAGATGGTTGTAAGCCATCATGTGGTTGCTGGAAATTAAACCTGGCTCCTTCAGAAGAGCACCCAGTACTCTAAACTGCTGCGGTCATTCAAGCCTGCTATTTAATTTTTTGAGACAAGGTCTTAGTTTGCGGTCTGAGCCAGTCTCAAATCCTCCTGCCTCAGTCCCCTAAGTGCTAGGATTACTGGCTGGTTCTAGGAACTTTTAAATCCTGCTTTCCAGGTCTGGGGATTTAACAATTTAAATACCATTATCATTTACTGTGATCCCTGTGTTATCCTTCAGGTAATATAACTTTCTGACCTTGACTGGTTCATCCCTCTTTAGACAACCTAGTGGTCATCTGATTCCCAGAGGTTACCATATTGATGTGAAAGTTAATATAGACAACTGATTGACATAGTATACCGCAGCCCAGAATTCCTGCCTCAGCTTCTCTAGCAGTGTAAATTAGAGGCCTATGCCATTGTACCTGGCCCCAGTGTGACGTTCACTTCCAGACTGCCACTGTTGGATGTACCTTCTTTTTGACCTTTGTTTGCCTTTAGCCGTGGCCATCATTAGGTCACCCAGCATCTTGAGTCCTGCCCTCCCTTCAGATATATAGATTTTTGGCTCCTATGTTCTTAGCACCATTTTTCACTGCAGCTACTGGAAGGCCCAGAGAAGTCTAGAATTCCACACTAGAAGACACATCATGTCTTTGCCTCAACTTGGATGTCAGAGTGTAAGAGAAAGAAAAATAGTCCAAGTTTGGGAATTGTTATGCTATACCATTTTACTATAAGCTTTCATCCAGCCCAGAGCGTAATCCAATGAGTACATGACAGAAGTAGAAAAGCAAGCAGTCTTCTTTCATAGTAAGCCACTGACGATATTAAGTGAAAGAACATGAGACTAACACCATAGGATGAAAATTTTTATTTTATAAACAAAAAGGCAAAAAAAGTGTCATTCAATCAACCCTGAAGCAAACTCTGATTTCATACTGTGCAGCTGAACTTTGCCAGTTCATCAGTTAAGCCTCTGAAAACGACTTAGCCTATGTTTGTGTAAGAAGCCCGGACTACATTTACCCATGATGACAGACAGCAGTGACTACTGAAGCGAGTGAATGCACTGCTGTTCCAATGTATTTTTCTTCTTAGAAACATCCATGGCCATGTGGAAGGTGAGAGCTTCGTTACAGAGATTGTCAATCCAGCTTCTACCTTCACACCATGACACCCATGTCTCTTGGACAAGTTTAACTAAACTAGGACATTCTTTGCAATAGCATTCAAAGTCCTTACTTTTGTCACATCTGTTACTTTTAGAGAATATTCTGAATGAGCAAGCGAAGCTCCCATTGCAACAGAAGAATTTCTGCAATAGGAATAACAAAGAACAGAGAGTTAATCATATCAGTTGTTAAATACAACCTCCTACTGGCACTTGGATTTGTAGACTAATTAATTCTTGGCTCAGAATAAGGGAAGGTTAAGGATGCTGGACTGCCATAGTTGCATTAATTGAAAAGTCTAGTAGCTAAATCTACTAGGCAAAAGATTGGACTTTATAACTGAAAATGTACATACTAAAGGTCTTCCTTTTTTTATATTGCACCCCCTCAACTAGTAAATGAGATGATGATTCAAGTTAAGTTGTAGGAATCCTTTAGATATTGAAAAAAACCACACAGTAGATTAAAGTCCTCAATGGTGATAAAATTTCAAAACAACTGAAAGTAGAGAGCAAAGGTAAAAGAAGACTATTTACAATAGGAGAGATAAAAATGGTATCGAGGCTGCCTTATATCAATGATTAACCCTGTAAAAGCATACAGAGTGCATCCACGTGAGCATTTGACTCACTGGATACTTTACTGTTGAAGTAATCTATTAAGTGCTTAAGTTCAGCAATGCTTTAATTGGGAAATCGTTCTCACTGAATTAACAGCCTCTCTCTTAGTAGACTCCCACACTAGATATAACCTTAACAATGGTGAGGCTAGCAAGAGCAAGCAAAGTCTATACAAAGGTTCACTTATATTCTGAAGTTACTGCTTATCTCTGGCAGAACAATCATTATCTTAGGAATATTTTTCAACTAAAAAACAAATCATAATACTTACTAATCACAGCATTCCATTATTTAATAATGGCATTAGCTAAGGTTTCCTTATTTAAGCAGGCAAAGATTAATTTCATCCTCTCTTGTATATATAAAGAATGTGTTTGTACCGAAACTTCATCCCTGAGTCTCTAGAAGATCGGGCGGAGCAGTGGAACTCCGTAGCACCGGAACCCTCAAGGATTCTTTGCAGATTTCTATCTGTTATCCCACCTCCTGTTATAAAGAGAAATAATACACTAAGTGGAACAGAATATCACATAAAATTTAAATATAGATAAATCCTTATTCTCTATTTATTTATTTATTTATTTATTTATTTATTTAGTACACTGTAGCTGTCTCCAGACACACTAGAAGAGGGCGTCAGATCTCATTATGAGTGTGAGCCACCATGTGGTTGCTGGGATTCGAACTCAGGACCTTCAGAAGAACAACTGGTGCTCTTACTCACTGAGCCATCTCACCAGCCCATAAATTCTTATTCTATATAAGCACTTCATTCTAATTTTTTTTTACTGATTCAAGAATTACTATCTCTAAGCTAAAATGGGACCAGAAAAACAAGACCTATCAATGGAAGTTTGAGTCTTTAACATTTAAAGAAACCACAAAACTTAAAGGTGTTATTTTCATGGAAAATATCAAACTGCTCTGTGAAGAGGTGGGAGCCACTCTTGCTGCTAAAAAGCTGAGAACCTTAAGATTTCACTCAACATTGGCAATCAACAAGCTTACTAAACGTACTGATCTGCTTTTCTATTTACATATTTCCTAATCAAGTTGGTCCTTGATCATTCATTGGTCAATCAAGTATGATGTTCTTCTATCAAGAGTTTTTTATGTGGCCTTGAAGGATTCTAACAACTGGAAGTGTACGTAACTGCTATCTGTTTTATAGCTATTCATAACATGCCCAGCAGTATGTGCTATTACAAACTTATCTGTATCCTTTGCCTTATTGTATAGACACAAATTTCAAACTATGTGATAAATAAAAGGCTGTGTGATGGAAGTGTGAAAGAAATTCATGGACAACATGCTAAACAAGAAACAAAACAAGGCCGGGTGTGGTGGTGCATGCCTTTAATCTCAGCACTTGGGAGGCAGAGGCAGGCAGATTTCTGAGTTCGAGGCCATCCTGGTCTACAGAGTGAGCTCCAGAACAGCCAGGGCTACACAGAGAAACCCTGTCTCTAAAAACCAAAACCAAACCAAACCAAACCAAAACAAAAAACCCAAGAATCAAGACAGTGATAACCAATCAGGAAGAAGGGGTGGATGCAATAGATAATCTTTGTACATTGAACAGAACAGTATGATTCCAAGGATATTAGGAAGATTATGAGATAAAAAATATGTGATAACCAATGTTCTGTAGCTTGAAAACTATTTTGTAAAGAATGGCAAATTTTATATATTTGACAGACCCACTGGAGAGTCTGTCATATAAATCCCATGTCAATGTAGTTTGCTTGAAAATATTAATTCAAAATGTATGGGGGGGGGGCTGGAGAAATGGCTCAGCAGTTAAGAACACTGACTCTTCTTTTTGAGGTCCTGAGTTCAATTCCCAGCAACCACATGGTGGCTCACAACCATCTGTAACAGGATCTGATGCCCTCTTCTGGTGTGTCTGAAGACAGCTACAGTGTACTCATATACATAAAATAAATAAAATCTTTAAAAAATATATATACATGGAAAAAAAGGAAGAAAACAAGACCTATGCTACAGACACTGGGAAACTTTTAAGGACACAGAGCTTACAATGAAATCTCACTTCTTCACTGTTTTGTCACAATGCTATCCATTACTATCTTAGGATTTAAAAAAAACTATCTGGAGAAGGAAGATCATCCAGCACTTCATCAATGCTTTCCCCTCAACTTAAGCAAAATCGAGCACGTGGAAAGGTGAAGATGGGCTTGAGGAAAAGGCTACATAAGCATCAGAAACTTCTGCTCAACAGAGAGCCTGCAAGGCTTCGCTCTGGCTCAGGGCTGAAGAGCACACTGACTGTACTGGAAATGGATAAGCACACGACTTACAGCTTGTTCATCTGAAGATTAACTTTTTTGTTTCATATCACTGAAGAATCTAATTTTACTGTATTTCAGCCACATAGCTAAGTACTTTAAAGTGACATTCATCTTGATAATCTTTAATATATTTGTAACAGCCATAGTCTAAACTGATACCAATAATTATAAATATGACATATTCTGATATGAAGATCTACTGGAAACATTTTAAGATGGTATCAGCTATGCACTTTGTACTTTAAGCTATGTTTTAAGTATACTTCTTCAGACTCACTAACTTGGCTGTTTGTGGTGGTGGTCGTTGCTGCTACAGTCATATTGCTAAGCCTTTAAGGAGTGGGAAGAGCACGGTGGCGAATGTCTTAATCTCAGCACCTGAGGCTGGAGCAGAATGATCGCAAGTCTGACCAGCCTGGACTACTTAACAAGACCCTGTCTAAAATAAAAACAAAAGAAAACAGCATAACACAAAGAACATAGGCTGACAAGTCAGATTTAGATTTGAATTCTGGGCTTTCCTACTCTAACTATAAAACGCTATGTGATCTTATGGAAATTATTTAAATCTACTGAGTCTGAACTGATTTTAGTGGAAATTCTTTGAGCTTTTTAAATGTAGGTTTGTCATATATAGCCTTTTTATGTTGAGATATGTTACTTCTTGCCCTACTTTCTTTTGAACTTATCATGAAGTTATATATATTTTTTGTTGTTGTTGTTTTTTCGAGACAGGGTTTCTCTGTGTAGCCCTGGCTGTCCTGGAACTCACTCTGTAGACCAGGCTGGCATCGAACTCAGAAATCTGCCTGCCTCTGCCTCCCAAGTGCTGGAATTAAAGGCGTGCGCCACCACCACTTGGCATGAAGTTATATTTTGATATGTGATTTATATCCTAGTGTGTTGATACAAGTGTGTGACTGACAGAACATTCCATTTATTCAGGCATGCTGCCTACACTTGGCTTTGCCTCACTGAGATAAACATCCAAATTTATACTCTACATGGTGAGAAAACAAACATGGAGAAATTCCTTATGTGTTACCCTTTGTGTCAACCTCGGTTAGAACATTCTTCTCTTAAATCCTGGCTAAGAGCTCACTGTCAAACACTTTAATCAACATATGTAATTTTAATCTCTAAGTGCTGGGTTCTAACATTTTCTCCTTGGGTTTCTTGACTCATTTACTCTTCCAAAACTTTATTTCAGTGTTATATGAAAAAAACAGAGAGATAAATACCTGGCATTACCACAATCCTGCCTTTTGCCTGAAAAGGAGGGAGAAAAAGTAAATTTTAGTATCCTTTTCTCAACTGAGATCAATAAATATATTGAAATTTTTGAGTTACTGCTAATGTTTAACTTTTTAATAGCTCTTCTCTCTGTCTCTCTGTCCCTGTCTCTCTCAAGAAAAGGTATTGGGCAAAAAAGATGTTCAGCATGATAATTTTTTTTCAGAAAGATTTTATTTTTAAAGATTTATTTATTTACTATATTTAAGTACACTGTAGCTGTCTTCAGACACTCCAGAAGAGGGTGTCAGATCTCATTACAGATGGCTGTAAGCCACCATGTGGTTGCTGGGATTTGAACTTAGGATCTTAGGAAGAGCAGTCAGTTCTCTTAACTGCTGAGCCATCTCCCCAGCCCTTTCAGAAAGATTTTTTATTGTATTTCTTTAAAAATGTATAATGTTAGCCAGGCACTGTGGCTCACACCTTTAATCCCAGCACTTGGGAGGCAGAGGCAAGCAGATCTCTGAGTTCAAGACCAGCCCGGTCTAGAGATGAGTTCTAGGACAGCCAGAGCTACATAGGGAAACTCTGTCTTACCAAGCTCTTATTCTTGCTTCTCTCCCTTGCCTCTTGTCCCCTTGCTCCCCCTCCCTCCCCATCTCTACTCTCTCCTCCTCTCTGCCTTTCTCTGCCTCTGTTACCCTCTTAACTCCTCTCCCCATGCCCTAAATAAACTCTATTCTATACTAAAAAAATAAGAAAAAGAAAAACCAAACCAAACCAAAAAAAGTATAGTATTATAAACACAAAGAATAGGTGGGAAAATACACATTATAATCACACCACCTTAAGAAAAATCTTATTAAAAAATTCACAGAAATTTTGAGTTTGTGTTATGCAGTAGAGTGAAAATAGTTGCGAAAGATTTTAGCAGAAAGACAATATAACACAATTGTATATTTACAATTAATGGGTGAAGCGTGGCAGTGGGAAACCACTAAGTCTTGCCTCACTAACTAAATACCAACAAAATAAAATAAAATAAAGCCACAAGTTCATTAACTGAGACTATAAGAATTAATCTAATTTCTGATAATTTTGGAAGATAGGGACAAATTATAAAATTATCATATTGCCTATCCACTCAATAGTCTATTTATCATTCCAGAAAATCATTTTCCCATAGTTGCCCTTCTCCAGCCTCCTCCTTACCCATTAAAATCACATGCAAGCCTCTAATTCTTTGAGTTACATGTCTTTGCTAACACGCAGGCACAGGAATATACAGTCATATATGCATTCTTCTGTTGGTTTTTATATGGCTCTAAACAAGAGACAAACCTCTCTCTTCGCCATGGTGAGCAAGAGTAAGTTCGTACTTACATGGACTCACATATTAAAGGAAGACAGACAGCATACAAACATAAGTATGTATTTGCTGCTAAGTCTGACAGTCTGAGTTTAATTCCTAAACCTACATGGTGAACACAGAAACGACTCCTGCAAACTGTCCTCTGACGTCCACGCACATGCCATGGCAAGCACATGTGTGCGCACGCATGCACGCACGCACGCAAGTATAAAAGGATTGTTTTAAAAAAGCAAACTCTGGCCACTCCACAAATCTAGTTCACTGGGAGGATCAGGAGAAAACAATACCTTCTATATTGATAGGTAAAAAAATGTGAAAGAACGTAAATTTTAGGATATATGTTCAGATGACAACTATAAAGTTTACAGGGGTTCCCCTGCATATACATGGGTTGACAGATGTAGTGTAACACTAGACAATACTAATGACAGAGAAAAAGTAAGATTTGCTGTCTATAACTTGATCTGAAATGCCTTTGTTACTTAAAACACTCATGCAATAAATATATAAAAATTATATAAATATATCATTGGCTTTGCTTTTTTCCACAATCATAGTCAGTAACACTCATTTTTATGAACTAGCTGAATAACAGAACGTCTAGTGTAACCACAACCATCTTAAGAAGTAAAGAAAAAAGAGCTGTACCTGGTCTATGAGTTGCTTTATTAGAGGCAGTCCTTCCAATGCTGAGCTGTCACATCCACTGGTCAAAACGCGCTCAAATCCTAAAGTTAGGAGGGTCTCCAGAGCTGCCATTGGATCATGAACCATATCAAAGGCTAAAATAAGTAAAACGGATTTGAATTTTGAACAGAAATATCCTCTAATTCAGTAGTTTCCAAAGTGTAGAATATGTTTACATATAGAAACACTTTTGTGATATATATTACAATAATGGTATGCTAGATTTATATTGGCTTACCAATAGACAATTATGAGATATTCATAATTTTGTAAGTCAGGCTGGCATTTGAAATTAGTCAAGAAAAAGTACTTAAACCACAGAAACCAGAAAATGCTACAAATCAGAGTGTCTTCTTTCTTTTCTTTTAGAGACAGGGTCTCATCGTGTAGCTATAATTAGCCTGGAGCTCACTATGTAGACCACGCTGGCCCCAAACTCAAGAGATCCATCTGCCTCTACCTAATTTAGGGTTCCAGGATTAAGGACATGTGTCACCATGCCTGCTTTAAGAGCTTTTTGGTTTGTTTGTTTGTTTATTTATTTATTTATTCCTAAGGGTTTGTTTTTTGTTTGTTAGTTTTGAGACAGGGTTTCTCTGTGTAGCCCTGGCTGTTCTGGAACTCACTCTGTAGACCAGGCTGGCCTCGAACTCAGAAATCCGCTTGCCTCTGCCTCCCAAGTGCTGAGATTAAAGGCATGCGCCAACACCACCCGGCTACACTGCCTTCTTAACACACGATGAAAGAGTGGAACTTCAGACAAACTACACTGCATAAGTGAAACTTATACTCACACACTTACACTTCTGTCACCTTTTAGTTTAAAATTTTTAAAATATACTCTATGTGATTGGTTTATTTCTTAAAACTATTAAGCATGAGGCTGGAAAGATGGCTCAGCAGTTAAGAGCACTAGCTGCTGTTCCAGAGGTCCTGAGTTCAATTCCTAGTCAACCACATGGTGGCTCACAACCATCTATAATGGGATCTGATGTCCTCTTCTGGTGTGTAGATGTACATGCAGACAATACATGCAGAGCACTCATATACATAAATATATAAATCTTAAAAAAATAAGCGTAACTAAATTTAAACTATTTTTTCAATAATGTTCACTAATTTAAAAATATTTTTCATTTTTGAAAACTTTTTTGGTGTGCCTGGTCTCAAGATGCTGACAACCTAAAGTCTTTCAGTTACTGTCATTTTTAAAGAAGCATTGCTAATACCAGATGAAGATGATAGTTTCTGGTAGTGTTATACATTTCAAAAGGTAATAAATATTTTATCTAAATTTCTATAAATGGAGACAGATGTTGGCAATTCACTCTAAGCCTATTTAAAAGAAGAAAAACATTTAGCATTTTCTCAAGTAGATCAATGTTTTGACTAAATATTTCTTTCTTTTCATGAGCAATGGTAGAGCCTTCTAAACACAAGTGACACTCGTCCCTCCACTTTGCCAAGGCTCAGTAAGAATTAGACCTTACTACTAGATCTCGGAGTGGTTTTGTCTGGCATAAGCCAGGCAGTACATTTCATTTCAGTGGCCATGGAGGTTTACTCCATTTAGAGCTGTATAGGATCTAAGACAATCTAAGAAAAAAGGAATCTCAGGATTGGTTAGACACATGCACTTACAGGCCATGTTTCCTTTCTTCTCCAGTACATGCTCCCACTACCTTCTTAACAACATTCCATGGTGGAGCTTTTAAGTTTCCTAGACACTACGCACCATCTCTAAATCTATAATTTGTCTTCCCAAGAACTAAGATACTAACTAGTATCACGGAAACATCATAGAACAGTGTTCATTAGAAAGGTTGTGGCATCTGGGAAAATCTGACACCATTAACAAACCTATAGAACAGAAATGACTCACCTCTGTGGAAAGTGACTGGCAGAGGACGGCAAAGAGCTAAAACAGAAAGTCATCCAACAACATTAAGAGACTGATTACTAAATGCAGAATTCTCCTTTTTGGTTAAAACTTCTATACTAACTTCTGCTAAGATAGTGAACTAAAATAATAACAAAAATGGCAGCCGTGGCAGCCTTATAAATTCAAAAGTCCTATCTTTCTACTAAGCTGTGACTTTTATATAAAATATAGCTACCTATTCCTTAGGGGCACCAAACAAAAATTACACAAATCATAAAGACAACATTATATCTATTACTTACTGCTCTGAGGAGCTTCAAGAAAAACTTTGGCCCTGTAGTGTAGGTAGTTTGCATCTGTCCTGCCCCTTCATCACTGACTACAATAACTTCTTAAGCTTTGGTGCACTGGTTAACATAATCAGTGTAAGTCTCTCTTAAAGTCTGTAAGAGAAGTATCTTATCTACTGCACAAAGGAGTGTTGAGACGGCTTTGCCACATGTATACTCTACCAGAAAAACATCTCAAAAACTTAGGGAAGGCTGAAAGAAGCTGAGAAGGGTGATCCTGTAGGAGGACCAGCAATCTCAATTAATCTGGACCCCTGAGATCTCTCAAACACTGGGCTACCAAACAGACAGCATATACCAGCTGATATGAGGCCCCCAACACACACATACAGTAGAGGACTGCCAGGTCTGTGTTCACTCAGAGATGATGCACCTAACCCTCAAGCGATTGGAAGCCCCAGGGAGTTCAGGTGGGGCAGTGGGGAGACATCCACATTGAGATAGGACGTATGGGTTGTGGAACAGTTAGAGGGTGGACAGGAGTGTGGGGTGAGGGGATAAAATATGGAATGTAAAAAAATTAATTAATTAAAGAAGGTTAGGTTAAGTATCTGAAGGTATGACTGAAAAATCAATTTTGAAATTTTTTTTGTTTGTATCAGGAACATGTGTGCATGCGTGCATGCACGTGTGTGTGTGTGTGTGTGTGTGTGTTTTACACCTTAGATATAAAGTCTTACCTACAAGAGACAAGCATAGCTCTTTGTCAATGTGTCCATCTTCAGTCAATGCCCCAAATACCAAACCATCAGCACCATAAAGCTTGGCAAGACGAATGTCAGCCTTCATGACCTCAACTTCACGATCTGAATATAAAAAATCACCTCCACGAGGTCGAATCATCACAAAAACTGGAATCTGAACACTCTGTTTTACTACTTGAAGAATACCTTTAAGAACAGAAGCAAACTAAAGTTCAGCTGTGAGATAAAAGGTCTGGAGAAGTTATTAAAATATTATTGGTCATATATGGTTATTCTTATGTATTATTTCCAAGGGAAAAGAGTTGACAGAAGAAGTTGGAGAATGATGATATACAGGGAAGGTGGCTTGTGGGGAATGGAGGAAAGCCTGAGTGAATGTGTAAAGAATGGACAAGGCCCTGAGAGAACTGTATCAGACCCACGGCAACTGTCAAAGCCCTCCTCTGTGTGGGATGGCAAACCATGCCTCTGATCTAAGTATGTATTTACAAATGACTAGCCAGTGTGTGCAAAAGCTAGTAACTGCAGCTTCCTCCTCCCAGATGACTGCAACCTAAGACTGAGACCACATACTGAGACTAGCCGACTCCTCTAGCTGTGCCGTCTAAGAAGCTGAGGTTCCAGGTTGTTGCACAGGTGGTCCACTCCATCAGAGTAAGCGTAGTCCATCCCATCCAGCCTAGCTGTATGTCTGAATGTGTGTATCTGTCTTTGCTTCATTTGCTCCTTGCCTGAGGAAAGTCTCCAGGACCAAGCAATGCAAGCCAATGAGAAAAAAAATGTTTATGGTAGAAGGTTTAAGTAACAGGAAAGTCAATGGCTGATGAAAAACAAGTAAGAAAGACTGAAGATACTGCAACTTAAAAGCACTTGTCAGGGCTGGGGAGATGGCTCAGGGGGTAAGAGCACTGACTGCTCTTCCAGAGGTCCTGAATTCAAATCCCAGCAACCGCATGGTGGCTCACAACCACCTGTAATGAGATCTGATGCCCTCTTCTGGTGCATCTGAAGACAGATACAGTGTACTTATGTATAATAATAAATTAAATCTTTAAAATAAAAAAAAAAGCACTTGTCAGGTGATACAACAAAAACTATTTATTCTTCAATTTTTTGATGTTTGAGGACAAAAATATGTTTGATTAAAACTTCTGATGATGTTATTTATAACCATAAACATTTCTAATTGGTATCATATTTATATGTTAAGTATTTATATACTTAACATATAAATAATCAGTTGTCCCAAGCTCTGTATGAGAAATTTAGTGAAGAAAACAAAACAAAACAAAACAAGACACTTACCCATACTGGGTGTGGTTCCTCCCTCCAGTAAACCAGAACATAACTCAATCCGACCAGCACCTGTGATAAGCAGAGGTTTTTTAACAATTCTGACAAAACAAGCTGTTTATCTAAATATGAGAAGAACCTGAGAACTTAACTAAAAGAAATTAGAGAAAAATACTTTAAATCTCAATTGTATTCTACAACATTCATTATGTTATTGATAGCCAAATTAAGAGTTAATTCAGTTAAGCCAGTTCTCTTAAAATTTGTACCCCTCCATTGCTTGTGGGATTGCAAACTGGTACAACCACTCTGGAAATCAATCTGGAGCTTCCTCAGAAAATTGGAAATAGATCTACCTGATGACTCAGCTATATCACTCTTGGGCATATACCCAAAAGATGTCCCACCATGCCACAGGGGCACATGTTATGTTTATAGGGGCATTATTTGTGATAGCCAGAAGCTGGAAACAACCCAGATGTTCTACAATGGAAGAATGGATACAGAAAATGTTCATTTATACAATGGAATACTACTCAGCTTTAGATGTAAATTTAGATAAAATATTTATTACCTTTTGAAATGTATAACACTACCAGAAACTATCATCTTCATCTGGTATTAGCAATGCTTCTTTAAAAATGAGTTCTGCAGGGAAATGGATGGAACTAGAAAATATCATCCTGAGTAAGGTAACTCAAACTCAAAAGGACATGCATGGTATGTACTCACTAACAAATGGGTATTAGCCAAAAAAGTACACCCAGGGCACAAGCCACAGGACTCAAGGAGGTTAACAAGCTGAAGGACCCAAGTGAGGATGCCTCAATCCCACATGGCAGGGAGAAGAAAGCAGGCATGGGGGTTGGAGGGACAGAGAAGGGAGAGACCTGGATGGGAAAGGGGACAGAGAGAGGAAGAGGGGAACATGATCAGGTATTGAGAGGTCAGGGGGAGACAGGACTGAAGCCCTGAGGGCCAGCAGAAAGAATGAAAACAGGCAACCTTGGGAGCTAGGAAGTAGGGGGACCCTCTAGAAAATACCGGAGACCTGGGAGGTGAGAGACCCTCAGGACTCAAAGGGAGGGACCTTGGATGAAATGCTCTATAGTGGGGAGAGGGAACTTATAGAGTCTACCTTCAGTGGAAAGACAGGGGGCATCAAGTGGAGGGATGGGGTTGCCATCACAGTCAAAAGCTCTGACCCAGTATTGTTCCTGTCCGAAGGAACTACAGGGACAAACATGGAATAAAGCATGAGAAAAAGAAGGTCCAATAACAGGGCCAAATTGAGATAAACCTCCAAGGCCTGACACTATTACTGATGTTATGGTATGTTTATAGGTAGGGACCTAGCATGGCTGCCCTCTTAAGAGACCCAACAAGCAGCTGAAAGAGTCAGATGCAGATACTAGCACCCAACCAATGGGAAGAAGCTGGGGACCCCTGTGTTTGAATTGGGGAAAAGTTGGAAGAAGCTGAGGAGGAGGGCGGCTCCAGGGGAAGACCAGCAGTCTCAACTGACCTGGACTCCCGAGATCTCTCAGACACTGAGCCACCAACCAGGCCACATACACCAGCTGATATGAGGCTCCCAACACATATACAGCAGAGGACTGCCAGGTCTGGCCTCAGTGAGAGAAGATGCACCTAACCCTCAAGAGACTTGAGGCCCCAGGGAATGGGGAGGTCTAGTGGGGTGGGGTTGAGGACATCCTCTTGGAGACAGGGGAGGGGAAGGGGGAGTAGGGATGGTATGGGGAGTGGTGGGGGTGGAGCAGACCGGGAGGGGGGATAAAGTCTGGACTGTAGAAAGGGATTAAAGAATAAAAAGTAAATAAAATTTTAAAAATTATTAAAGAGTTGCTGTGGACAGGGAATAAAGGCGGTATTAGATGATAACAGTAGAATGTTAACTCTCAGCTAATAAGAAAGCAACATCAACGTTTCAAAACATCCTCATTATTCAGAACTTTAAAAAGCAAAATAGTTACTTTGCATTATCTATCAAGGTAATTGTGAGATGAAGGGACCGTTGACAGGGAAAGAACTACCAGACTTCTGGGGTGGTGTTAAAAGGTCTCAGCAACAAGGCTCTCACAAGCCAAAGGCAGCACATTTTAAGCATCAATAAACAAAGTAACTGTGATAGATTAAAACACATATTTGACTAGATTAGGATTCACCTAGGAGACACATCTCTGAGGGCATCTCTGAGGGAGTTTCCAGACAAGTTTCACTGAGGAGTAAAGATTCACACTGTATGTGGGTAGCACTATTTCATGGGCTGGAGTTCCAACCCAAAAACAATAAAGAGAGGAAGCCAACTGAGCACCAGCAGCCATTTCTGCTTCCTGACTAGAGACACAATGGAACCAGCTGTCGCTTGCTCTGCTGACAGGCCTTCAGTGCCACCATGGGTTGTAGCCTTCAAACAGTGAGGCAAACTAAACACTTCCTTCTTTATGTCTGTCTGGTAATTAGTCACAGCAACAAGAAAAGCAACTAATACAAAACTGAATGATGAACAGATGGGATGGCAGGATTTCTACTGCTGTGATGAAGCGCCATGACCAAAAGCAACTCAGGGAAGGCAAAACCTCTAAGTCCATCACTAGGAGAAGCCAGGGCAGGAGCTAGAGAAGTCATGGAGGACTGCTGTTGGCTGGCTTGATGAGCCTGCTTCCTTACAGCACCCAGAACCATGGACCAGGGGTGGGACTGACCAGTGAGCTGGGCTCTCTCATAAAATGCACCACAGGCTTGCCCAGAGTCCAATCTGGTATTTTATTCTAAGGTTCCTTCTTCCCAAATGATACAACTAGCCAGCACACAGAGGTTCATATGTTATCACTAATCCATTTATGTTTGAGAATGTTCTAAAACATTGGGGGTGTAGCTTAGTAGATCCTGGGTTTTACCCCTAGCACTACCAAAAAATAAGTTTAAATTATTTTCTGATCTTAAGATGGAAATGTTTATGCTTCTCACAAAAACAAACTCAGAATACAAAACAACATCTATGGTAAAAAGATAATAAATCGTGGGGCAGTGGAGGCACACGCCTTTAATCCCAGCACTTGGGAGGCAGAGGCAGACGGATTTCTGAGTTCGAGGCCAGCCTGGTCTACAGAGTGAGCTCCAGGACAGCCAGGGCTACACAGAGAAACCCTGTCTTGAAAACAAACAAACAAACAAACAAACAAAGGTAATACATCTAAAACCATTGTTAATTTTCATTCTTACTCAAGGCTGGGGATTAAACATAAGGCACTGAACATGCTACAAGTGCTTTGTGAACTAAATGTTCAGACCCCTAAAGATATCTTTAAACTCTTTCAAAATTTTAAATTTGTGTCAAGTTCAATAAAATAATCGTGTTAATTAGTTAGCAGGATTATAGACACTTGCCTTGAAATGTGACCTGCATGGGAAAAGGGGAGATTAGACAGTTATTTTCTGATCAATTTTTGGTTTTGCTTTACTTTCTGAAGCAAGGTCTGTCTAGCTCAAGCTGGCCATAAACTTTTAACTCTCCCACCTCAAGTTCCCCCATGCTGGGACTGTAAGCACGTGCCACCATGCCAAGCTCTTCAGTAGGTTCCCTAGTTAGTTGTTTCTGGAAGGACTGTTACTATGTGAGAGATGACAAGGCTTTTTTTTAAAATGAGGTCTCAATAACTCAAATGGACTTCACGGTGACCCTTCTGCTGTAGCCTCCCACGTGCAAAGCTCGGCGAGGGCTTCTGAGGTTAGTTCATAGGATTGACTTTCAGACTCTAAATAGGCTGCCAGCCACCACGCACTGTCTAGATTCCCTTACCTCCTCTTTCTGCATTCATAGCGGACTCCACCGAATCTACACATACTTCCATAAGAAATTCATTTCCTGCTCCTAAAATATATAAACAGAAATTCTTGAAGGAACTAGCAATTCATACAAATCTTCCATAAATACCTCATAATTTTGCTGCCTGGATTCACATGTGCAATAGAGGAATAAATAGATGCACTAAGGCCCATCTGTGTGGGAAAATATCATTAAAACTGGCCTGTCTAGACTATGAAATAGATATATAGACACACACATAAGAAACAAACTGAAAGCAAGTTTAGTACACAGTAAATGTGAAACTAAATCTTCCTAACACAAAAATCTCATCACTGTGTCCCAGCTCACACTCTCAGAATGTTTCTCAGTGCTAGCAGTTATAAGGAATACATATTTAAAAACAGGAATTCGATTTTAAACCCTAATCCCACCACTTTATTTACTGTGTGACCTAGACAAGTTACTTAGGTTTTTTATAAAACAAGAGTAGGTTTCAATTCCTACCTCAGGGTAATGAACATTGAGATAACTTACATGAAGAGTATCATACTCACTAAGCATTCAAAAACATTCTTTATTATTAATAAGCCACATGTGATTTCTCCTTATGACTCGTCTTCTTCAATCTCCGTCTTTACCAATGATTATACTAGCTCAGTTGACAAAATTCTTCTAGTTTCATCTTCAAATGCTAAACTTTTCCAAGGATCATACTAAGTCACATTTCCATGTTTTTTCTCCCAAAGTAGAAAATTTTATCTACTTCTTTTGAACTCCAATAACTTCAGTTATATATTTCTCACTAAACCCATAGTTTCACCTCTTATTTATGAGATAAATATCTGGTCGTTATGGTTGACATGAATGAAGTTCCTTAATAAGGTCATTATAACACTTGGGAGGCAGAGGCAGGCAGATTCCTGAGTTCGAGGCCAGCCTGGTCTACAGAGTGAGTTCCAGGACAGCCAGGGCTACACAGAGAAACCCTGTCTCGGAGGGAAAAAAAAAGGTCATTATAAGAATTCTTTATATTCGCCTCTCAGAAAGCAGAGGGCCTACTTGCTAACAAGTCAGTCAAATATACAGTAAAACCTGAATTACAAATTCATATGTTGATACTAAAAAGTGTGGTGTTAGCAACTTCGGGGTTTTCCTGCAAGTTAAATATATAACTCATTTCTAATTAACGGTTTTAAATGTTGAAGCCTAGAAAATGGCTCAGTGGGTAAAGCTACTCACTGTGCAAGTCTGACAACCTGAGCTCATCCCCTGAATGTATTTAATGTCGGAAGGAGAGAATTAACTCCACAAAGCTGTCCTCTGACCTCCACACACTCGCTATGGCACATGTACCCACCCTCACACAATAATGACCAACAACTTTTAAAGTGTTTAATTCATACTTCGTGTACTGATCTCTGTAAGAACAGTCATTATACTCTAATGGTGGTTACTGCTAGGCAATGAATTTGGAATTATTTTTACTTTTCTATATTGCTTGACTTCTTCTACCTGATATTGCTGTTATGATGAAAGATTACTTTGAGAAACAAAAATCTGTTACCACCTAATGCCAAGTTGCAAAGTCATTTACTTAATGAAAGACTATCAGTCCCATAGATTAGGATTCAAACACTAACCTATGGTCTTAATACACTAACTGCACAAATCTGCTAACAGTCCCAGCAGTGTGGACTGATGGTGCTGAAGGAATCTTAGTAGCTCCACGCAGAGTATGGGAATGTCTACAAATGGCTGCAACGGGAGCCTGAGCAAAAAGATTTTTGGAGGGATCAAAAAAGACATTTGAAGCTATAGTGCTCAAAGTAAGGTACTCCAGACGGCTTTGGGGACTCCGAGTCTGTGTCTGTATTTGCCTTTTCTCTCTTGGCCTCCTGGGAGTGGAATGTAACTTTCAGGACACTATTAAACACGCAGATGTAGGTATGAGAATCTAACAAATTTCCACTAAGCAAGATATTAAGAGATTTGCAAAATACAGAGCATTACCACTTTCGCTGTTTCGTTTAGGGAAATTTATCCTTCTTATAAAGTTATTTGTGTGGACATATTATAGACATATTATGGCTTTTTTCTAATTATATCAGTCAACACTTTTTTTTTGGAATTCAAGTCCTGGTTTGGAGAACCAAGAATTGTCCTGGGCAACTCCAACAGGCGGTGGAAACACTGATCCCCTGGCCACCCAGTTATAGGTCACCACCCGTTTATCTTCTACCTCAGAGACGGGCAGGCGGGTGGGTATGGTGCCCTCTTGTGGCCCAAGGGGCTGCGGGGCGGTGGGGGAAATGCGTGCCTGCCCGGGAGCCCGGGACACAGAGGAAACTCGACGGCGGGAAAGCCTGGCAGCCCGGGACCCACCCTTGCCCCGCCACCTTCCGCACCCGCCTTCCCCGACGAGATCCACGCCTGTTTCCGCTCGCAAGAAGCCCCTTTCTTCATGCTTCCCGCCTTCCTCCGGCGCTCGCCTTCGGTTTCCACGGAGTCCCCGCGGCGGCGCTCGCGACGGTGGAGGCGCGTCCCCGACGCCCACGCCCGCGCCCGGCAGCACCCGCGGAGTCGCACGCGCAAGCGCAGTGGCTAGCCTCACGCGAGGGGGCGCTCGCGACGCCTGACCCGGAAGTGATCGTTCTTTTAGTTACGGGGAGAAGCGGACCGCGGATCGCTGGGGCGTTCTGGCAGAAGCACTGGGCTGTCAGTATGCAACGGTTGCTCCTTCCGCCCCTGAAGGCCTTTATGGGGAGTCGCAATGTCGGGCTCCTGGTCCCTAGGGTGGCGTCCAGAACACAGGTACCCACTAGAGCTGGCTCCGATCACGGAAGCC
>NW_022196904.1:174922116-174931475 GCF_008632895.1 Mastomys coucha | reverse complement strand
AAAAAAAAAAAAAAGACCAGGATAGAGTAAAGGGACGGCCCTGCAAGTCCTGATGTCGTTCACATTTCAGGACACATCTCCTTTTGTCCAGACACCTCCCTGAATGCGGATCCGGAAATATTGCCCACTGTTGTGTATTACTGGTCAATTTGTTTAGCTTTTGAGTTTCAATTTCCTTTTCTGCAGAATGGGAGAACTGCCTATTATACAAAGTGTTTGTGAGGATTAAAATTTTAAATATACAGGAAACCCTTAGCACATAATAAAAGCTTAGTAATTTTTTTTTTTTTTTGCACATTGGTTTTTTGCTAAAAGCCGCCAAGTAGTTAGGAACTCCTGTGCAACCCCAAAAGACGAGATGTATTCTCTTATCTGGTAATCATTCGTAAAAGGTGAAAGATTTTTATGATGTGAAGAGAAACAAGAGAATTCTAGAGTTTATCGTTATGTTATGATCCTGAAAGGAAAAAAAAAATGCCCACATGGTGCCTGCCCTGGAGGAGTCAGTTAATTCAATTGTTAGTTCACGTACTAAATATGTATTAGGTCTTGCTATGTAAGGGACCAGTATTGCAAACAAAGGGAGCAAGAGGAAGACTGACGGGAACCTGCCATGCAGAGCCCCCAGCTTAGTGGGACATAGGGACAGATCACCTGATCAATGATAAGGGTTGTGGTAGGGGAGGTACTTTGTGCTGTGAGAATACCCAGAAAAGTTTGGGGAGTTAAAGATGCTAGCCCAGATCTCCAGTGGATAGTATAAGTCGGGCATTGACAGAACTGTGTGGGAGGGATAGCTTAGAGACTGGGAACCCAGTAGGACAGGGCTCCTCTAGTGCAGATCATTTCAGAGCTGTAGCTGTGAAATGCAGCTCTACTCCAGTTAAACCGAGGCTAAGTGTTGGTAGCAGATTCTTCAGTTATAATTTTTCTGTCTTGTTCCGTAGTGTGGCGGCAGCTATGTCAGCCGGTGTCCTCTGAGGCCAGGGCAGTACGGCACCATCACTGAAGTGGCTTTGCAATCTGGAAAAGGGACAGTGTCCCTTCCTTCAAGGGCAGCCGAGCGAGCAGTGGGCCGATGGCTCCTGGTGTGCAGTGGAACAGTGGCTGGAGCGGTTATTCTGGGAGGAGTGACCAGGTGAGTCATTTACTCTTGGTGAATCTGGTTATCAGTAGAAGAGCGAGCTTTGGGCACCTTCTACTTTAGATCTCTCTGTGACAGATGGAGAAACTGCTAGCTTGCTCTGCTTTAGAACAGGTTGGCGTTTTATTAGTAGGTGTTTCATTATGAGGGCCAGTTGCAGTCTTAACTGGTAACTGGGCATTGTTTCTATAATTTTTAGCTCTCCGGTGTTCAGATGTATCTTAACTTTTTCCCCTGCAGTTTGTTTGTGTAAACACTTAAGAGCGTACATATATCACAGTCACTTCACGTATCTCGTAGGTTGTCTTTATATCTGTACACAGACTTTATGGACTTACGCTTTCCCTTCCCCCAACATCTTTTACCTTTATGTATTTATTATAGTTTTGTTATTATTGAACAAGGCCAAGTCATTTGTCCTGTGGTTATCCAAAGTAACCATGAACTATCTGGTGACGGCTAACATATCCTTTGTCCTGTAAATGAGTAGTTGCTTATTAGATTCAGATTGGGAATGAGAGGATAAAGTGCTGTTGAGGTGATGGAGCATTCATTCCGGGACCTGTTGGGGACTTCAACTGTCTTGATTACTATTGCCTGAATCCATTATTTCATGAGAATTCCAAAACGGTAATATTTGTATTGTTGTTACCCCAGGAGACAGTCTTTTTATAGGAAAGGCAGGATGCTTGGTTCATTTCCTTTGCTAACTAATTTCCAAAATAATGAGTCTGTTCCCAAGATCATCCAGAGGTTACAAGTGAAGGACTTGAGTCTTAAAGTTCATATGTTTAAATGCATTAGATAGATTTCGTCTACTGTGAGGACTGTGTTGATAGTTTGCTTAAATTCTTCCACCTTAACTGGTGGGAACCTCTTGAGATTGGTTCCAGCGTCTTCTGAGCAGGCCTGTGATGGCATCTTTGCTTCTGGTCTGATGAGGTTTTCCAGGCTTCTCTTGTTTGCTTCTTGTGCTGGTTGGGCCTTTAGTTGAAGAACCCTGATTCCTTTTGTGAAGACACTTTTTAGTTTGTGCGTGCACATGTGTTTGCACACATGTAGAGGTCAAGGGTGACTTCATTCCTGAATGCCTCTCTCTCTCTCTCTCTCTCTCTCTTTCTCTCTCTCTCTTTCTCTCTCTCTCTTTCTCTCTCTCTCTCTCTTTGTAATTTATTTTTATTTTTTGAGAGACAAGGCCTGCCATTGACCTTGAACTTGCTGAATAGACCATTGAGTTCCAAGGATCTGTTCATCTCCGTCTGCCCAGAACTGGGATTACAAGTGTGTGCTATTGTGTCTGTTTTTTGTTTTTTTGTTTTTTTTAAACCTAGGTTCTGGTGCTTGTGTCCAGGCAAACCCTTTATTGCATGAGCTGTCCCTCCAGACCCTACTTTCTAATTTTAATAAAGTATGTGTATTTATCTTCATGTTCATTGTACTCCTGTTTCAAAATACTGTGTGGTTGGTTAACATAGGTTGTTATGGGAAATTGCAACAAATTTACATAATATTATCTTGAACCTATATTGCTGTAATAAGTCTCTTTTCCTGGTGTGCAGAATGTTAGTTTTAGCTGGACAAGAGGTCAATGGTTGAATGAATACTTAGTGTATGCAAGGCCCTGGATTCAGTCCCTTCCACCAAATTAGTAAGGATGCTGTTTATGCATTTAATACACATTTCTTTAATCTAAGTATTGTTGTTGCCTATAAAGAAATGCTAGTGAAAATATTGAGTGGGACCCAGTCATGGTGGCATAGGCCTGCAGTTTCAGCACCTGGGAAGTGTAAGAGGTAGCCTAGGCTACCTCAGAGACTGTGTTTTGGGGGAAAAAAAATCAACAAACAATAGTTGGAAGGGGCAGTTGAATAATAGAGTTGAGAGAATAAAATAAAAGTGTAAGGAAATAGCTGGGCACATTGGGCCTGCTTTGTGGAAGAACCTGGATCCACGTCCAACAATACAAACAGAAAAGGAAGAGGAAAGGAACTCATACCCATGGGTTAAGTTCAGATCCACTTGTTGCCGTCAACTATATGAATAACCTAGAAACTTAACACTCAGGAATTTATTTCCTATCTCAAGGTTGACAGAGTCCGGCCTCTCGATGGTAGACTGGCATTTAATAAAGGAGATGAAGCCGCCCACAACCCAGGAAGAGTGGGAAGCAGAGTTCCAAAAGTACCAGCAATTTCCAGAATTCAAGATGTAAGTGTTAGAAAAAAAATTGATAAATATATTTGTTTATGTGTGCTAAAAGTACATATGTACCTGTGTGTTGGATGCCCGGAGCTAGGGCTTCTCACTGAACCTGGAGCCAGGCCCCCAGCTGGAAGTCTCAGTGATCTTCTTGTCTCTCCTCCACAGCACTGGAGTTACAGGTACACACAGCTATGCCCAGCTTTTTAGATGGGTGCTGGGGATTTGAACTCAAGTCTTCATGCCTATGCAGTGAGCCCACTCACACACTGACCATCTGCAAAGTCCCTCAAGTAAATATTCCTTTTAGTTTTTCCTCCTGAACAGGAAAGGGTTTATTTCACTCACAGTTCCATAGAACACTTCATCAGGAGCAGGGAGGGCAGGAACTCAAGCAGGGCAGAAACCTGGCAGCAGGAGCCCCTGCAGAGGCCATGGAGGGGGCCTACTGCTCTAAAGGTGGTGGGACCTGGGAGAATGGAGCCTAAAAGCAAGGCAGGCTAGAGTCTCATGCAATAGCCAACGTTATCCAGAGCAGTCAGCAAGTTTCACTCTGAGGGTTAAGAAGAATCACATGAGTAAGGTGTTTAGTCACAAGGGCAAGCCACATGTGGCAAAACATGTTTTTCCATGGAGACATATGAATAACAACAGCTGAAGTAACCCACTCCTACCCACTACGCTTGGGAGGAGCATGAAAACACATACCAAGAAAAATCCTGTGTTTTGAAGAATCTTAGGTCACAAGACTCTTGCCTTGTTTTCTTGGGGTTTTCTCAGAAGCACTCAGAATTCTCACACGACTCCATTCCTGGACTGTGTCCCAACACAGGGATGCTGTTTACCGGCTTGCTTCCCATGGCTTGTTCAGCCTGCTTTCTTCCAGAACCCAGGACCATCAGCCCATGGATGCCCCTACCCTCAATTGCTAATTTAAAAAATGTTTTACAGGCTTGCCTACAACCCTATGGAGGTGTTTTCTCAATTGGGACTTGCTCCTCTCAGATGACTCTAGCCTGTGTCAAGTTGGCTTAAAACTAGCCAGCAGATGTTCTATTCAATTTTTTTCTTCTTTAAATCTTTTACAATGATTAGATTTATTTCTTGATCTTTGGTTCACTTAAGTGAGCTGCCTACTCTAAGCCTTTTAAGTCCCAAGTCATGTTAAAGTTTCTGAAAGAGGAAGAGGCCATAGCTAACAAGCTGCAAGATTGAGAATGTTTCTACATTCCACAGGGAACTAAAAATCAAATGGAGGAGTTGGGGAGATGGCTTAGCAGTAAAGTGCTTGCCCCATACCATGATGATCTAAATTCAACCTCACAACTTTATATAACAAGCCAAATACAGTAGCGGACATCTATCACCCCAGCGCTATAGGGAGGTGGAGGCAGGAGAATCAGCCAGAAACTCAGGGCCAGCCCAGCCTGAAGTACCTAGTACAGTGGTGGATGTAAGAGAGACCCTAATCAGACACAAGGGAACTGATTCCCAAATGTTGTCTCTGACCTCCACACACATGCTGCAGCACATATGTGTCCATGCACACAAAATAAGTACAGAAATCCAAGAGTTCCCTCTTCCTTCAACTTTGACTCCCATTTCGCCTAGCCTGAATCATGACATGACGCTGGCAGAATTCAAGTTTATCTGGTACATGGAATACTCACACCGGATGTGGGGTCGAGCTGTGGGCCTTGCATACATCCTGCCTGCTGCCTACTTTTGGAGAAAGGGTTGGCTCAACCGTGGCATGAAAGGACGTGTTCTCGCCCTCTGTGGCTTAGTCTGTTTCCAGGTAAGATTTATTCAAGATTGGGAAACCAGAGATACTCCAAATACTTCATTATTTAAGGAAGTCATCCTTGAAGCGCTACAATAGAGTAAGTAAAGAGTGAGCATTTTAGTGCCATAGGCTTGGTCTTAAGCCATCTGACTTCTGTCATATATGATTTCCCTACTGCAAATAGATGTAGTTGTTAGGTCTGGTGCTTCCTTCCAGCCCCATGCTCCCAGAGCTAAGACTCAGACTCAGACCCAGAATATGTTTACAAATACTGTGGCCATATTGCCAGGCTTTTCTCTTATTAGATCATAACTTAAATTATCCCATTTATTCTAATCTATTTCTGCCATGTGGCTGGTTACCTGTGCTCAGGTACCATGAGTCTGTCGAGTCACCTCTTCCTGGGCGAATCTCTGACACCTGGCTCTGTCCCAGATATCCCACTTTCTATTCTATCCTTTCCTATAGGCCATAGGCTTTCAATTGACATACAGTATACAAGATATTCTCTCTATAGGTGGAGAGAGTGCTAGTGCCACTTGGGAATGTAGATGTTAAATGAGATACTATCTACCAAGTACTCTTAGTTGAGAGAACACTATCTTGTGCTGCTAGAAGGAGAGTTTGTGCCTCTTTTATGGGTCTCTTCCTGCATTCTCTTTCATTTTTCTTGTCTACTGTCTAAGAAAGAGTGATCCCTACTGGAGAGTGGCTATAGAAAACCACCCTTCTCCACCTTTCTCCACCCTTTCCAACCCCCTAACACTAGATAGGAGAGAAGAAAGGATAGAAAGCAAAGGGGCCACATTATCGTTCTACTACTTCCTGCTGATTAGAGGCAGCAAGTTTGATCTTAACTGTAAGGATATCTAATTTCTTCTTGTTTCTTCTTTGCATACAACTATGTAACAAGCCATGACCAACAGCAACCAACAACCTCCCTGCCTCTCAGGGCCCTAGCATTTATATACCCTCTGAAAAGTCCCCCCGATTCCAGATGTCACATAATCACAGAAACTATCTGCTGCTGGCCAAATCACAGCCCGGCTAGAGCACGAGGCAAATCCTAGTCAGCTGCTGTGGGCAATCTGAAGCAGCCCCATATCCCACACCTGCAATTAAAACAAAAACATAATGTTTCTGTGTTTTTAAAGAAATCAAAATTCAAAAATTGTCTCTGTAGAAAGCTCCAAAGGAAAGTTTGTGGGATGAAGTTTGGATACAGATGTAACTGATGTCCAAGGATACATAAGCTGGACTTTTGTTAAGGAAAAGAGCTTTTCAAGATCCCCACAGTCAAAGCTAAGAGCCAAGAAAAGGAATTAGAGAAGACACCTATAAATATTTGGGTCAAAATGTAAAGGTCCTGATGGTGTCATAGAATCAAAGAAACATCAACATTTGACCTGAAGGAAACTAGGTAGTTAATCTAACTCAGAAGTTAAATGAAGGAGATGAGCTACTTAAGACGAGATTAACAAGCTGGACAGAGAGATGGTTAAAAACACTGTCTGTTCTTTCAGAGGACTGAAGTTCAACTCCAGGCACCCACATGGCAGCTCACAACTGTCTGTAACTCCTGTTCTAAAGGATCCAACACCCTCATACAGACATACATGCAGGCAGAACACCACTGTACATGAAATATGAATAAACAAACTATTTTTAAAAAATTAACAAGGCGGGGGCTGGCGAGATGGCTCAGTGGGTAAGAGCACCAACTGCTCTTCCGAAGGTCCTGAGTTCGGATCCCAGCAACCACATGGTGGCTCACAACCATCCGTGATGAGATCTGACGCCCTCTTCTGGTGTGTCTGTGGAGTGGAGGGAGCAGAGGTCCTGAGTTCAATTCCTAGCAGCCACATGCTGGCTCAAGGCCATCTGTACACCTACAGTTTACTCGCACACATAAAATAATAAATTAAAAAAAATTAACAAGGCAATAGAAACTGCAGAAGAGAATTAGATATTAATAAAAGTTATATTAACTTTTATTACATTTTAGTGACTAATCAAAGTTAGAAGGAATAAAATATAAGTTTAATAGAATAAAATGAAGGTAGAAATTTAAGCTGTCAATGGTTGTGTGAGGAAGCAATTTAGGCTAAAGAATTTGCATGGTATATGCCTTCATTTTCCCGTGTCCCTGCAGAAGAGAGGTAGTTATGATAGCCAGGCTAATCTTGAAAGGGAAGTAAATATCCACAAAGAATTACCTGGAGAAGTAGAAGAAACCCCTTTGACCTTGTCGTGTGGGGTTGAGTGTGTGCCATGATTATGTCATGTCTTATAAGATTAGAATTGATGTAGTTTGGGCATTTGCTAGTTAAAGCAGAGAATCATGAGTCCCATTCTGTGAGCTTTCTAAGCAGAATCATGCATTTTGTTGTGGAGGGGTGGAATTTTGTTGTTATTGTTTGGTTGGTTGGTTTGGTTTGGATTTATGAGACAGTTTCCTGTAGCCAAATCTTACCTCCAACTCACTATGCAGCCAAGTATGACATCAAGTTGCTGATCTGCAGCCCCTGCTTCCCAAGGGCTGGGCTTACAAGCCCGGGCCTCCACATCGGGCTTAACCATGAGTTTTCTTCACTGATCTTCCTCCCTCCCTCCTTCTCTTCCTCCGTCTCTCCTCCTTCCCTAAGAGCTGAAGTCTTTTTTGACTGTGTGTTTGGAGTTCAACTTTAAATTTCTTCATCTCCACAAATTAGTTTCCAGTTTCATTTTTCTTAGAAAGAAGAAATATATTTTTGCAAAGCAATCTGCATGCAAAATCTTACACATTTGTATGACCTCCCCCAGACTTTTATGTTTATCTTATACCCACCTGTCTTGACAGTAATTATTTTTAAACAGTTAAATTTTATTAAGCTTTTTCAAAATACAATCTAGTTTTCATAGAATAAACTATTCTGCTTCACTGGTTTACATGTTAAATTATATTGCGTATTTGTACAGTTTTGGGTGCAGATAAACCTCCGTGTGACCTCATATACATGAGCTATCTTCAGCAAAACGTAAGTCTAAACAGAGGCCAGGCACTAATACCTTTAATACAGAATTGCCAGCAGGTCACAGTTCCTGAACACTGGCTGTATAGGAGAGTGGAGAAAACGGGTCAAGTAGGGCATTCTTTCTGATGATCTAGTTTCTCAATAGAACCTGACAGGTCAAACCTTGTTTGATTTGCCTCTTCCTACTTGACTTGTAGGGTCTGTTGGGTTGGTATATGGTGAAAAGTGGATTAGAAGAAAAACCAGAGTCTTATGACATCCCTCGGGTCAGTCAGTACCGCCTCGCAGCCCACCTGGGGTCAGCACTGGTTCTCTACTGTGCCAGCCTGTGGACCTCCCTGTCACTGCTACTGCCTCAGCACAAGGTAAGCATCAGCCACTGGGTCACCACAGCTGCCTGGTGCTGACATGTCAGGGAAATGGAAAATCCGGTTCTAATGCAAAGTTAGTGAGTCAAAACCAGATTCCCTTTAAGTCCTGCTGCTTTCATTTTGGCTGTTATACAGAGTGTATCTGTGAGATTCTGATTTCAGTTCTATTGTATATGTATATGTATATTCACATATACATACACACATACACACACATATATCACGGACACACACATATCACAGACACACACACATACACCCATATCACAGACACACACACATCATAGACACACACACATATCACAGACACACACACACATATCACAGACACACACACACACATCACAGACACACACATATATCACAGACACACACACATATCACAGACATTCACACACACATATCACAGACACACATATCCAAAAACAAAACAAAACAAACAAACAAACAAAGCTGGGTAGTGGTGGCGCACACCTTTAATCCCAGCACTTGGGAGGCAGAGGCAGGCGGATTTCTGAGTTCGAGGCCAGCCTGGTCTACAGAGTGAGTTCCAGGACAGCCAGGGCTACACAGAGAAACTCTGTCTCGAAACAAAACAAAACAAACACATATCCAGGAAAGTTGTTTGATAATATAGAGGCTGAATCCCTTGCAACATTATCTAATGAGGAATATGAAAGCACAAATTGTAGGAAAGGCAAGGCGAGCTGACACTAAAGCCTAACTCAACTACTTCAGCCTGACTCAGAACAGACAGTGAACGGCAAGACAAGGGAGACTGCATCAAGAGCTGTGGTTGCACTTTTTTGTTTGTTTGTTTTTTTGGTTTTTTTTTTTTTTTTTTT
>NW_022196904.1:174919157-174922056 GCF_008632895.1 Mastomys coucha | reverse complement strand
CCAGGCTGGCCTCGAACTCAGAAATCTGCCTGCCTCTGCCTCCCAAGTGCTGGGGTTAAAGGTGTGCATCACTACCACTCGGCGTGTTTGTACTTTTGCTGGTGAAAACCAGCCCCATTGTGCAGTATTAAGTGGGGATGTAGCATGCAGTCTAACACTGTATTAAGCCATAGTGATTTGTGTCTAAAAAGTGCTTTTCTGTATGCTGTTTTTTTCTTCAAGAAAATGTCAGTTTCATGTGACTCAAAAGCAGGTTCCCATTTTTTTTGAGACCTTCATTTGTAAGAGAAGTCTCAAGTTACCACAGTCATTTAGCACACTATTTTCTTTCTTTCCTTTTTAATTCTCTCACTTTTTTCTTATGTTTACAAATAATGATTGTGGGTGGGCCGCAACAAACCTGAAAACATGAATTCAGTCCTCTGACCCCACGTAAAGGTGAACGAGGGGAGCAATAGACTCCATAAGATTGTACATTTTAAAATGCTTAATTTTAAAAGTAATAATTAAATAAATATTAAATCATAAGTCAACCTGAAAGCTGTTCATGGAAAAATTTTTGATGCAACAAGATTTTTTCAGTAGAATCATCTAATAAGTGTTTAGAGTTAGGGGCTTGAGTCCCAGTAAGGACTGGAGATGTTCAAAAGAGAGCCAAATATTGAAATATTGGCTCTCATCTGAAATACTCTTCATCTGGAAAATTCTTCTTCCTCTGACTTCCAAGAGAAATTTATAAAATAAACTGCTTGCATCTATAGCTTCAACCCCTGTGCTCTTTTCATTCCTTCCTAAGTACTAGCATGTACCCCATATACACACACTAACACACACACACACTGACTCACACACAGACACATACACACACACACTCACACACTCACACACATACACTGACACAAACTCACTGAATAAAGGTTGGGCACTGACACACACACTGACACACACTGACACACACTCACTGAAACACACTCACACATATACACTGACACACACACTGACACACACACACACACACACTGACACACACACACACACACACACACACACTCAAACCTGGAATCGAACTGTGGCAGGTTACTGATAACATTTATCAATTTTGCCCTTTTTATTTGTTTATATTCTACCTACTTACAGAAAGAATTTGAGATATATGGCTGGTTAAGCAATATAGAGTCATGTTCTCCATCCCCGAAACTACTAGCTACTGGGGATTATTTACATTTTAATTATTTGAAATATCTGGGACTGTCCAACTTCATTTGGACAGTTCAGTATCCAACAATGAAATAGATGTATGTTGGAACAATGTCTGCTGAAAGTGTTTAGCCTGTTAGAACAATGTCTGCTGGGAGTTCTTATCCTGTGTTGGAGCAGTGTCTGCTGGGAGTTCTTATCCTGTGTTGGAGCAGTGTCTGCTGGGAGTTCTTATCCTTTTCAGCAGACAGAGACCATCTGACTTTAAATTGTCTGGGTCTAGATTTGGAGATCTTGCACCTGCATAATTCCTATCAAACAGCTTACCTGATTATCCTTTTCAGTTACCAGAAACCCGACAGCTCCTGTGGTTGAGACGCTTTGCTGGTGGAACAGCGGGCCTGGTGTTCCTCACAGCTCTCTCAGGTAGGACTCAGCCTATGTCCATCCAGTTTGAAGCGGCATTTCTTGCCTGACACTCTCTTCTTCCTGCTGCCTCTTCTTCTCCTGTCCCACTTGGCTCCTTCACACCCAGCATCTGTTCTCTGTTTCCTGTTCCTCTGTCCACTCAGTTGAACAAAACTATTGAGCATTTACTTAAATCCACACTGTATAAGTTCAAATCAATTTCTAGCTTTAGCTGGGAACTGCAAGCTGTGTATAAAACAGAGATGATGATAGTAAGTCATGTACATAACGTGCTTAGAACAGTACCTGGCATGTAGCAAAAGCTGTGTTAGTTGTATTATGTAAGCATTATTGTAATACATTACACCAGAATGGGTCAGACAGGTGGCCTGTCCTCAATGATGGTCAAAGATGACAAGTTCATTGGAGCTCAGACCGATGTAGGCCTTTCCTCCTAAGAGTTTTAAAATTTTTTATTTATGTGTACATTTGTGTGTCTGCATGAGTGTATGCTACATGTGTGCAGGTATACACAGAGACCAGAAGAGGGCATTCCATTCCATTCCTCTGTAGTGAAGTTACATATGGTTGGGAGCCACCCAGCATGGTGCTGGGAGGCGAGCTCTGGAAGAGCAGCAACCGCTGAGTCATTACTCTAGCCCTAGGCTTCTCTTTCTTAAAGAATAAAGGTTGGGCAGTGGTGACACACACCTTTAATCCCAGCACTTGGGAGGCAGAGGTAGGTGGATTTCTAAGTTCGAGGCCAGCCTGGTCTACAGAGTGAGTTCCAGAACAGCCAGGGCTACACAGAGAAACCCTGTCTCAAAAAACAACAAAAAAAGTGTGTGCTCACCTCTGCCTCCCTCACCTTGGAATGCAACTCAGAAGGCCCATGTGGTTAACTTCAATTCGGGTTAAATAACAGTGAACTTTCACTCAGTTACACTAGCCGCACCAAGAACTCAACAGGGGCAGGTGGCTCCTGGCTAGTGTTCGCAGGAAACACAAAGAACACTTCAGTTATCACAGAAAGTTCTAATGGCTAGTGCTGCTCAGCCATGAAAATGACATTAATTCAAACCAGCTCACTCTGCCTGACTCTCTGCTCTTCACTTCTTTTCTGTATAATGTGAATTTGAATTTTGATGTTATAAGTCATGTTTACAAAATGATTCCCATTTCTTTGACTTTGTTGATAACAGTGGCTCTATCATCCATTCACTCAGACCTACCTTCCTTTGTGCTTACATGGGGTTTACTTTGTAAGTTTGTGGGTTGTTTTTTTTTTTTTTTT
>NW_022196904.1:174913808-174919106 GCF_008632895.1 Mastomys coucha | reverse complement strand
AGACAGATAATGCACAACAAAAGTTGTCAGTGACACTCAGTGCCATGAGGAAGGCAAAGCAAGATGAGGGAGAGGAGTGGAGTAGAAGGGAAGGGAGCAGGTTCCTGTCACATCAGGGGAGTCTTTGATGTGTGCGAGCTGATTTGTGAGCAGGGACTGAGGGAGCAAGGGAGTAAATCCAGTTCCTAGAGAGATGAGCAGTAGTCAGGGACAGGAAGGACACAATGAAACAAACAAGCAATCTCCAGAGCTTCTGGTCTCTAGCAGAGATGCGCTTGAGTCTCAGGGTTGGAGCAGAGGGCCTCAGGGTACTGCTGGGTTCCTGTAGAGATTGTGATGTGTGTTCTTACTGACAAGCCCCGCTTGCCTGTTTCTCTATTATCCTCCAAATTGTTCCTCTGTCTAGCTCTGGGTAGGAGATTTTTCTGTGTTCGGAGCTAATGCTTGGTCTTCATGTTAATGACTCCTGTGTATCTTGGCGTGCAGGGGCTTTTGTGGCAGGGCTGGATGCTGGCCTTGTTTACAACTCCTTCCCCAAAATGGGAGAATCTTGGATCCCAGAGGACCTCCTGACCTTCTCTCCTGTCCTGAAGAATGTTTTTGAGAATCCTACCATGGTTCAATTTGATCACCGGCTTCTGGTAAGTGTGCTGCTTTGTGGTGCTGGGCATAGGGACCTCACACCAAGTACTGGGAGTGCCAGCGAAGCACCTATGGCCTCTGGTAGCAGGGCGGTAACTGCTTATTCAGGCAAATAGTACTAACCCCCCTCAATCCTGCATGTGCCCAAGTGCCAGTGCAGCAGAGATACTGAACACACAGCTATGGGAGAGCCTCAAAGGTGCTTCATTAATACTTTTCCATTTACTTAAGTTGATGGGTACTGATTGTGTGGGAAGTATTAAGATTGCCCTGGCAGCTGAGAATGATGAATTGTACCCAGGAGACCCCCATGAAGCAGTAGTGTTGTTTTAGAAGGGAGGGTAGGGTCACAGGGTACAAGGCATAAGTGGGAGACCTTGATAACTGGTGGATCCAAGAGAAGCTTTAACAGAACAAGAAGTTAAGATTTAGCAATAGGAGAGAGCAAAGGTGACCCCAGAATTTCTCCTGCAGCATTCTTTTTTTTTTTTTTTTTTTTTTTTTTTTTGAAAATGCCTTACAGCTGGACTTTTTCAAGTAAAGATTTATTTATTTATTTATTTATTTATTTATTTAATGTATATGAGTACACTGTAGCTGTCTTCAAATACAGCCAGAGGGCGGCTTTGGATCCCATTAGAGATGGTTGTGAGCCACCATGTGGTTTCTGGGAATTGAACTCAGGACCTCTGGAAGAGCAGCCACTGCTCTTAACCACTGAGCCACCACTCCAGCTGCCCTCCTGCAGCATTCTAAAACACAACCAGCATAAACCTCTAGAGTGAGTGTTAGCTAGAAGCAGGATGCCGTCAGATGGAGGCATGCCCAGTGTGAGAAGATAGTCAGGGAGATGTAGAGAGGACCATACATATCCTTGGCTAGGGCTGATGTTCAAGGTCGTCTCAGTCCCCACTCCTACATAGTATTTTAGCATAAGTAAACTCCGGTTGGGTCTGCTTCTATAGCTCCTGAAACATGTAGAAATATGATAGAAAACATTCTCTCTGGCATAGATGGAGAAAAGAAACCTTATTGCCAAACCCAGACCCTTCTTGTGGTGTAAGTGAAACTAAGATTTTCATTGTCTTTCCCAGCTAGAAGCATTACCACCCCCACCCCCCACTTACAGCCCCTGCGACGTTAAATCCTTTCTGTGCTAAGGTCAGCCATGCTTTAAGATAGTAACTCCAGTTCCAGAGGCTTCAGCAGCTCCCATGGCCTCCTCGGGCACCACATGCACATCATGCACAGATGTGCAGGAAAGACACCCATGCACAAAAAGATAAAAATAAGACTTTGGAAAAAATGTAAGTTAGATATAAAATTACAGCTAAGGATACAAGGTCTGATTTAAAAAGCAAGAATCTCCCCTAGGGAAGGGAAGTATGTACAAAGTAGTAAACACAAACTGCGGGGGTGGCCTAGTGACAGAGCCATCTCAGTGCTAGCAGAAGCGGATGGTGGCAGTGCTAATGAGGAGCAGCTGGGGTGGATAGCGTTCCTCGTGACTGGAAAGTTGTTCCTGGCTGATGAGTGGCTCCTGAGATGTGTGAGTTGAATGGGAGTCAACGGGACAGACATCCTAGCTACATGATGACCATCTCTCTCTTGTAGGGAATCACGTCCGTCACTGCCATTACAATGCTCTACTTCCTGTCCCGGAGAATCCCCCTTCCTCGACGAACCAAGATGGCGGCAGTGACTCTGCTAGCTTTGGCATATGCACAGGTACACCGCCCTTCTTGGTCTGATGGCACCCTCCAAACAAAGCTAATGATGCAAAGGGTGGCAGTACACGATTGTCACAAGAGGAGTGACAGATGGCTAATAAACACAGCAGCCTTTTAATATTAGAGAGGAGCAACTAAAAATAATAAACACCATTTTGTGCTTGTCGCTTTCTGGAGAGCTGAAGCTTGGGTGTAGGGGAGCAGGCAGAGATGATGTATCAGCGTGGGTCTAGGAAAATGCACGTTTGCATTCTTGTCGAGACCCTGAGCCTATAATAACTTTCTTCAGAGGGCAATTAGACAATATAATATATATCCACATATATATATGTATATATATGTATATATGTATATATGTGGATATATATTATATATATGTATATATGTGGATATATATTATATATATGTATATATGTGGATATATATTATATATATGTGGATATATATTATATATGTATATATGTATATGTATATACATATATACACACGTGTGTGTGTGTGTATATAAAGCTTTGGTCCCCGAAACTGACAGTTGTGCCTGCCTTAGGAAAACATAACACACTAAGAACTTTGAGTAAGGAACCTCAGAATTGTGACGGTAAAATTGGAAACCAGCTAACCCACCACCATATGTCTCTGCTCTGGGACACACCACAGTCTAAGAAAGAGCAAGAGACAGGACAATGGCTTTGTTTTTAAGATTTATTTATTTACTTTATATATATGAGTACGCTATTGCTGACACTCCAGAAGAGGGCATCAGATCCCATTACAGAGGGTTCTGAGCCACCATGTGGTTGATGGGTATTGAACTCAGGACTTCTGGAAGAGCAGCCAGTACTCTAACCGCTGAGCCATCTCTCTAGCCCAGAACAATGTATTTTTAACAGCACAAAACTATATTTATCTCTATATCCCAGCACTTGGGAGGGAGAGGCGGGTGAGTGTAAGACTAGCCTGGTCTATGTAGTCAGTTCTAGACCAGCCAGGGTTACACAGTAAAACTGCCTCAAACAAACAACCAAACCAGAAAACCGTGTCTCTCCATAACCACAAACATGAAAAGGGAGGCATATAGGATGGGAGCAGTGGTGACCAGTGGGGACAGGAAGCAGGAGCTGGGTGTGGTGGCTCATGCTCATGATCCTAGCACTCTGGAGTCCAAGGTCATAGGATTGCCTGCACCGTGACTGTCTGCATACTAGATTTCTTTATTTTATGGGTGCTTGCTTCTGCCATGGAGTACGTGCGTTTGTAATGTCTGAGAGATAGCATGGAGGTTTGTGCAGTCACTTTCAAGATCACTACTTTTCTTTCTTCTTCAACAGGTGACCTTGGGCATTAGCACTCTGCTTATGTACGTTCCAACTCCACTGGCTGCCACACACCAGTCAGGCTCCTTGGCTCTGCTCAGTGGTGCCCTGTGGCTCATGAATGAACTCCGAAGAGTCCCAAAATAATTCTCAGAGGATCATTTCCTAGGACTGGAACTGCCTTGGGAATTCATCACCAAACACAAGAACTTGGCCTTTTCTAGGACTGTGGTATTGACATGCCACATGGTTTCCAAGTTGGTCAAGTCATTCAAAACTGTTTTGAGATGGGCAGTGGATCAAGAACATTACTAAGGTGTGCTTATACCAGCGGTCAGTCTCCTTTACAAATCTGAGCATAAACACGCATTTGCTGTTTGCTGCTTCGTAGCAGAAGGCTGACTTCTTAGACCTTGGTCTCTACGTGCTGCAGACTCCTACACACTAGCCAGGCTGCTGTGACAGTGACAGACTCAAGAACATGTGCCCTAGTGGAGTTACTCGACCAGTTGACTGGTGACTGAATGTTGGTTTGTTACCAAGGTGTAGACCTTGTCATATTTTCTGTTTTTTATAAGCAGCTAACTAGCTAGATACATGAAGTGAATATTCTTTTATGTTTATTTGTGTTTGTGTTAATATATGCCGTGTGTGCAGGTGCCCATGGAGGCCAGGGAAGGTGCTGGATCCCTGGAGCTGGAGTTACAGGTGATTTTAATATGCCTAATACGGGTGCTAGTAACCAAATACAGGGGCCTCTGGAAGAGCTGCAGGCACTTTTAACAGCTGAACCATCTCTCCAGCCCTGGAGTAAATATTATTAAAATTAAATGGTGACAATTTCAATTTTTAAAAAATATATGGAGGCTTAACATGTCTGATCTGAGGTTGCACATTGCAGTTTCTGAACAAGATGATCAGGGTTTTAACTCTAATTATTCTGTGAGTCTCAGTATATCCTAAAGGGTACTGGTCTTAGCTATTAGCAAAAGCAAAGACACAAGTGTTTTACTCCCCAAGTCCCAGGCCCTGGTGGGCTTGTGTTATTGCACAACCTCAGAACTCAAGACTCATCCTAGACCTGTGAGATCACAAGACCTCAGAACAGGACTGGGCTGGTTTTAAGTTCTGCTAGCTTGTTCCCATTCCCACCAAATCTCAACCCCACCATCCCTGCCTCAGTTAATGTGTTGGGCCTGTCTGTGTGTCAGCAGGGTGGAATCTCCTCTAGACAGGATCTTTCCAAGGAGACCAGGGCAGCTTGTACACCATCTGCTTCCCATCTCCAAATTCACAGTCTTCCGTTAGAAGCAGACAGCACAAGGCAGGAGGGTCCAGCCAGAGACCACACGGAACCGGTTTATAATCACCCCAAGCACGTGGCAACCTTAGTCAGCTCAAGTCTCAGATATTTTGCTGTGTTTTTTGTTTGTTTGCTTGGTTTTTTTTTTTTTTTTTCCTACAGTTAAGCATGTTTGGAACAGATCAGTATTTAGCAGTTTAGCTGCTTTATGGTTTCTATGCGGTCCTGGTGAACAGAGGTCATCTTAACTACTTTTGTATCTGTCGAATTCACTGTATATATATACATATATATATATATATATATATAT
>NW_022196904.1:174907678-174913798 GCF_008632895.1 Mastomys coucha | reverse complement strand
TATATATATATATATATATATATACACACACACACCCCAAAATAACTGAATGAAGAAAGCATGAATTGGTGGAAAACATACAACTGTTGGTAGAAAATATGCAATTATTGATTTATGCCCCAAATGTCTATTTCAGAAAAAGCCATGGCACACTTAAAGGATTAAATAATTTCCTTTAATGTTTTCAACAGTCTGTCCACAATTCTGTCAATTGTTTTTAAATTATAAAAGTAATTAAAACATGTATTTTCAGTCAGCTAACCCAGGGTTTTTTCTTTTGCCTGCCCTATGGGATTGATTGGGCCATAACGCTCATGACATCATTTGATCTTCCTAAGAATTTACTTATTATTGTGTGTGCATGTATATGACAGGACATATGCCCTGTACATGCGTGCGCATGCAGAGATCGGGGACAACTCCTATGAGTTGGCGCTCTCCTTCTGACTTTGTGTGGCGATTGCTCTGTACCTACTGAGCTGTCTCACTGGCCCAGGTTTGTGTCTTTAACCTGCACTGAGATCTGCGTCTCCTGGGGCAGGGTCAGTGACTGCCAGAATTGAAGTTGGTTGCAAAGACCAGCTCTGATAATCAGGAGTTTAGAATAGCAGTTTACCTGCAGCCCTCCTGGTCTTGGGGTGAATGGTGGGTTCTATATGGGCATATGCCACATGGAGCCACATAAGGGTGACTGGTGCCACTACAACATGCTGCACATTTTCTAGAACACCACGTTTATCAGAATTATTCCATGAAATTTAAGAATTCCACAAAATTCTTTTTTTTCCACCGCCTGGCTGACAAAATTCTTAACCTAAAGCGCATAAAGAGAGCAGCGTCAGCCAGCAGAAGCAGGGCGGTGCCACAGCCTTTGTCACAGTGGAAGAAGCCATACAGAGACCGTGGTAAAGGTAGAAACCCCGGAGGAGATGTCACGAAGACTTACAGCTTCAACTAAAAGGACAGTGTGAGAGGAGGACTTGAGGCAGAAATCTGAGCAGTTGGAGAGCTCGGGATCCCTGCTGGCAGAGGCGGATCACCTTTACTACCAGAAGCTGTGCCCAGGACTGTGCTCCGTGGGTGGGCTGCACTCAGTGGGACTGCCTGAACTGTGCGGTAGGTAGCTCAGATTTAGAATGTCCTCCAAGGGCCCGTCTGTTAAAGGCTTGGTGACATTATTGGGAATGGTGGGACCCTTGTGGCCACAGCCTCCTAGAGGGTCTTTAAATCACCGGAGGACGGGTGAGACTCCCAACTCCATCCTTTCTTGCATCCTGGCCATGAGCTAAGCATCTGCCGTACTACACATGCCTGCTACAACACAGACTTCACTGCAGGCTCCAAGCAAGGGGACACTTGACTACTGAGCTGAGCATCTAAAGCTGTGAGCCAGAACAACCCTTTCTCTTTAGAAATGATCTTGGGTGTTTGGTTACAGAAAACGGACTAGCAGGCTGGGGGCAGAGGTGGGAGTCAGGGACCTATTCACAGTTGTCCTGCTTTAAGGAGGGGCTTGGGAATAGACATCTTCAAGCTTGTCCAACGTGCAGGCACGGTTAAACATCTTCTAAAGCAGGGCTCAGAAATAGACATCTTCAAGCTTGTCCGACATGCAGGCACAGTTAAACATTTTATGACTCAGAACATTTTCAACTCTGGTTTTTATGCAATGGAAGCAATGATCTGGTTCATATTTGAAAAACTGGAAGCCCTTACAGTATGAGCAATAACTCCATTTTACAATATAAAAAAGAGTCTCTTTATTGCTCAGATTTCCAAAAAATGAAAATGATCTGCTGGTGTGTGATTCTCCTCTGTCCCTAACAAACAAAAATAATGAAATACTAGGCAAAGGGGAAAGATTCAACGGCAGCCGACGGGGACATAAGACAGGACAAAGCTGGCTTAAAATAGAACCTTAACAAACCTCCCACAGAGACAGAGAGCGAGGCGTCGACAGGAACCCATGTGGGGTACAGTAGCTTTTCCAGATCAATCACATCCAAGTTAGGAGGGTGGAGGCCAAGGACAGTCACCCACAATACAGACTATTACCTAGAAGAATTTGATTTCAATCATTGCTTTGCCATCATGGTTTACAAAAATATTTGTTATTCTGTATTGTTTGTCGAAGGTGCCAAAACTTGGTTTTTAGTCCTCTACTAATTTTTATAATGCCAGCAAAATCTTCACAAGTTTGGCAGAAGTCTACCATCCCCACAGCAAGGACTGAGGCTAACATAAACTAAGATTTAAGAGACTCTGAAACAGCCAGTACTACCCCTACCTACTTCCTAGTCCAGCTAAAATGAAGTCACATACAAATCCCAGTCTGGAAACTTCCCAAGAATCACCACCATGTTCTATTATGAGGTAGATATCTCTATTAGGCATTCGTACCTTCATTCGGATTGTAATTATATATTGAAATGTTGTGGGTAAGAAAAAATTGTGCAAAGTTAAGCTAATTGCTTAAACATAAAACCAGAAGTACTTAAAAAACTAAAGCAGATGCAGCAAAAACTTGGCTAATGAAGTCTACCCACAGGGACACGTCGAGAGCAATGGGCTCAGTTCCTCTCGACCTCTCAACCTATGGAACTCTGGGAAGTCTTACGGTAATAAAGTAAGTCTGGATCCCATAACATGATAGCAGTAAACAGGATATAATGCACCAAACAGAAACTCAAAGACTAATTAAAATAAATTAAGAAATATATGTATATTGAGAAATGATAAAGATAGGCATCCTGAGTTTTTTTTCAATTATAAAAAGAATGTAGGGTTATCAATCCAAAAGGCTGCCATAATGATTAAATAATATATAATAAAGAACACAACATTTTTAAGAGGGATACAGATAAGTGCTTGACAAGTGGTAGCTTCTAGTACCATCAGGACGAAGAGGAAGCTTAGCAATGAGAGCTTCAGGACTGGACTAGTTACCTCCTCCCTCTCCCAGCTTCAGTTGGAGCACATGAATGTGGTCACTGTTAACTCGATCTCCCAACACACCAAGACAGCTATATAGAAACCAAGATGAAGCTAAACGGTCCCTGAGGAAGCAAATGGCTAGTAAGAGCATTTCAAAGCAGCATTAAAAAAAAAAAAGGCAGAGGCTCACTCACAGGACTTAAAAATTAGAATGATAGAGAATCGAGACAACTGAGAAGTCTTAACATTAGAAATGTCAGTGACACAGTCCTAATGAAAAGTAGAGGACGTGAAATGAAAGAATCCTTGCTAGGTGTGCACTTATCTAATGTGCACACCTGTAATCACAGCACTTAGGAAGCTGAGGCAGGAGGACCACTGAGAACCAGGCCAGCCTGGGTTACTTAGAGACACCTTGCCTCAAAAAAAAAAATAGAAGGAGGAGGAGGAGAAAAGAAGGAAGAGAAAGAGGAGGAGGGGGAGGAGAAGAAGAGGAAGAGGGAAGGGGAGAGAGGGAGGGGGAAAGGGAGAGAAGAGAAAGAGGGAGGAGATGGGAGGAGGAGGAGAAGGGCGAAGAGATGATGACAATTGAGAACTTGCCTAACGGGGCTGAGTCAATACACTCGTCCTCCCGTTGGCTTATCCCTAAGACCATCTTGACTTTTTTCTCTTATTTCGTAAATCACTTCAATTCCCAGTAGGAATTTATTTTCAAAGAAATTCATTTTTATTCCTTAGACTCCTTTTTTCTTCTACAGTCTAACCGTAGAAACCAAAAGCTTCGTTTGGCAAAATGAAAAGCAGCTGAGCCAGGCCTGCTGATGTGCACCTTGAACACCAGCACTGCAGAGAGACAGATGCAGGACGATCAGGGGTTCAAGGCTGGCCTTGGCTACCTAGAAAACTGGGCTCGTGAGACCTGCCTTACTCCCCCAAAGGAGAAATCAAACTACTGCTTCGGCCTTGGGAACAATCCCAGGCAGGCCCTCGGGGGTAAATAAAAAGGAACGCATGTGGGCAGGGAGGAACTTGATCATGGACTACAGTATGAAAGGCTGGCTGCAGAGAAGCCAGTTTCTGAGAGGCGGTAGGTGAGAACATCAGGAATATGGCTTTCCTCTCCCCATTAATGGGAGAGCTATTTGTGACAGACATCCAGAAAGCAGCCAGGATGCTCCATGGCAGATTTATCTAGTTATTCCAAAGTTTAGAGTTTGCTGTCTTTCAAGCATCTCAAAAACAAAAACAAAAACAAACAAACAAACAAAAAACTAAGAACTTGGACTTTAAGCCAGACACATGGCTCATGCCTTTAATCCCAGTGCTTGGGAGGAAGATGCAGGTCTCTGTGAGTTTGAGTTCGAGGCCAGCCAGCCTGGTCTTTGGAGAAAATTCTACCAGGACAGCCAGAGCTACAGAGACCCTGTCTCAAAAAAAACCCAGGAAAACAAAAAACAAAAAACAAAACCTTGGATTTTATTGCCTTTGCCCACTCTCCTGATGCTATTCTTTCTTAAAACAAAACAAAACAAATACATTCCTTCCCAAAATATACATAAGCTCATAGCAGTGAAATGAGGGAAGTCATTTTGAATCTTCTACAAACTGTATGCCTGAGAGACAGTAACCCAAAACAGGCAAATAGGTCCCCGGTTCCCATCGTGGTTTCTCCATTCTATAAGCACACTTAAGGCTCAAAAGGCAACATTAATGCCCAAGCAGCCTGTGAGGCACATAGACATGGAAATGTTTTCTATACTGGTCAGACCAAGTGTCACATAAAATACTGTCAGACCTCCAATAAATCGTTCATTTCAAAGGCGCTCTAACCTCTCAGATCTATATGACAAAATCAGAAACACTGACAGGGATTTCGGAGCACACCCACAATGGCTTGTCAAGTACGCAAGGAAGTTGTATCATTTTGTTTGCCTTGAAATCTGGTCCACTGAACCTCAGAGATCTTGGGTCCCTATTCAAGGCTGTGGATCTCCACATAAGGATCTCTCTGTTACAGAGAAAACGGGCAACTGCGCTTGCTGGAATGTCTCTGGCTTTGCAGCAGTCGATCCAAGCTGGCTTCAACCACGCCTCCGGTTGCCCAATCAAAAACTTGCTTCAGCAAGGGGGAAAAAATGCTACGTCCCAGAAACAGATGAGATTTCGGAGATAAAGGAGAAGCATGCTTCATGTGGGCTAAGCTTAGCACCTGCCTCTCAACATTTAGTTCCTTGAAGTTAAATTGCGCCTTCTGAGAAGAGGTCCCGTCCTGGGCACCAAAAAGAAATCAAAGTGAAAAAGTAGAAGTTCGCAGGCAAAGCAGCATCGGAGGCCAGTTCGAGAAAGTGGAGGAACTCGGTAAGCAGCAGCAGCGATCCGAAGGAACTGGAGGTTCTCCACTTCGGCGCCAGCCTCACGGCCCCACCTGGACCCCAATCATCGGCACCACTTGCTCGATCCACAGCAGGTCCAGTGGAGCCGAGGCTCGGGTTTGCCTGCGGTGAATTCTGTGGATGCGCAGAAGGTACAGGACGATGGCCAGAAGCACCACCAGAGTACAAGCAAAAAAGAGATAGTGGTTGTAGACAAAAGAAAGGCGGAGCCAGCTGCTGTGGGCTTGCCGGACTCCTCCCTGCCGAAGGTCCCTAGGGGAGCGGAAAGAGAACTGTTAGTTTCAGAGTGGACACTGGCTGTCCACTGAAGTCTCCACCCTACTTTATCCCTCGTATCTCTCCACTCAAGCATCCCAAGAAAACAGCTGTGCCCAGGAAATGAAGCGTAAGGACACCTGAGCCGAGGCTGACCCGCTCCTCCAGCACCCTCCTTTCCTTGCTCTACAGGAGGAGGAGCCCCGTGGGCTGTAGATGTGGGGACACCATCCAAAGGCCTTTGAAACTAAAGTTTAAAAAAGTGAGCAGAAGGGCTGGTGAGATGGCTCAGCAGGTAAGAGCACTGACTGCTCTTCTGAAGGTCCTGAGTTCAAATCCCAGCAACCACATGGTGGCTCACAACCACCCGTAATGAGATCTGACGCCCTCTTCTGGTGCGTCTGAAGACAGCTACAGTGTACTTATAATAATAAATAAATCTTTAAAAAAAAAAAGTGAGCAGAAGCCGAGTGGTGGTGGCGTACGCCTTTAATCCCAGCACTTGGGAGGCAGAGGCAGGTGGATTTCTGAGTTCGAG
>NW_022196904.1:174901409-174907531 GCF_008632895.1 Mastomys coucha | reverse complement strand
AAAAAAAAAAAAAAAAAAGGTGAGCAGAGAGGCAAAACTGGTCACCTGCAACCTAAATCTTTTGTCCTTCAGGGTTTTGGTTGGTTGGTTGGTTGGTTTGGTTTGGTTTGGTTTTTGAGACAGGGTCTATGTATCCCTGGCTATTTTGGAACTCAGCATTGTAGACCAGACTGGCCTCCAACTCGCAGAGATTCACCTGCCTATGCCTCCCGAATGCTGGGATTAAAATGCATGGGCTGGAGAAATGGCTCATGAGCACTGACTGCTCTTCTGAAGGTCCTGAGTTCAAATCCCAGAAACTACATGGTGGCTCACAACCATCGATCTGATGCCCTCTTCTGGGGTGCCTGAAGACAGCTACAGTGTACTTACATATAATAAATAAATAAAACTTAAAAAAAAAATAAAGTGTGCATCACCACAGCCAGCTGTAACGTAAATCTTAAAGCATAGTTTGTAAATACAACACTGAGTAGAGTGCCCTTGGATGCAAACAAGGCAAACTGAATGCACACATAGATCTTTAAAAAAAAAAAAAGGCAGCAGAGACTGTGGCCTGAGTGGCTGTATTATAATGTGGAGAAATGGCGGGATGGGTCCCACCCTCACACCACACAGCTACGACATCCATTTTGTATGACCTGCAAAGCTTTTTAAATATTCACATGGAAAATTTTCATATAAAATACGGATTTCTGATTCCTCTGGACAAACAGGAAATGGCAAATGCTGGGACAGATTGCACCCTGAGTGACAAGAATCAGTACTTTCAGTGGTTCACACTCTCTCTGGTCCTACACTGTGCCACACAGCCCACTTCCCTTACATCTGTCCCATCTGCTTCCTGATAACAGAGTTTAGACGAAAAGGCACGAGTGAGTAAAAGTTCTTATTTTATCTGAACCTGTTCTAGGAAAGAGGATATAAAACCTGTCCCAAAGATCTCACAGGCCATAGTGGCAAGGCACTGGCCTCCACAGCTGGATAAAAAGACCCAGCCTTGGGTCCTTCTTCTAATGCTTAGATGACCACAGACTGTGCCAGATCATTAACACCATGTCAAGAAGGAGTCTACTCATTAGGAAAGACGGTTTCCCCAGGAAGCCTCTGTGAACTCCCTGCCAAATATGTTTCCCAGACTAACTGAAGACTGACACTTTAGGTTTTCAGTAGTATCCTATAAATTTGTAGTGTGAGCCCAATCCTAAGAACCAATCTGTTGGAGAACAAAAACAGCTGTTTTTCTGAAATGGCCAAGTCGAGGAAGGGATTCCAGACCGATCCATCTCGGCCTTTCTGTCCCAGCATGCCTCACTGGCACAGCGGCTCAGGTGGCAGGATGGTGGGAAGGCAGAGCGGCTCACTGGAGAAACCTTTTCTGAGGCATTGACTTAACATCCCCTGGTGTCAAGGTACCAGCGTGGATGGCTGACCTCACCTGAGTGGCAGGAATCGGGTTTTATATAGAATAGCTCCCAGCGTCCATTGCACCTCTCGGTCATACACCAGCTGTGCTGTCTGCAGGTTTGGGTAGTCGTAGGGGAAGTGGAACCCCTCGTGCAGGACTTCGTACATCCAAGCTGACTTAAAACACTGATACCTGCATTGTGAGAAGAAAGTTCATGAGGCTTTAGAAAACATGAAGAAAACATAACCGCCATGCATTCCTTTGTAGGAAGCCACGTGTTTCTGTCAGATGCCATTGACGGGCCTCTCTTCCTGCTTCACCTCTAGGGAGAGCCAAATTGGAGCCAGGGGCTGTGGTCTCTCCTGTTTTGGTTTTCAAGATCCCTGTCTTTAGAGAACATCCTAAATAACAACGATGTGTTTGTATAATATCTATGATTCGCATAAATGGAAAACAAGACTGGCAGGGCCACTGCTATCGGGGGTGGGTGACAAGCTCACAGAAGGTCACAGAAGGTCACCGCACTATTTCATGTCTGCTCCTCAAGAATCTGTCTCTTCTTTTTCTTCTTTTTTCTCTGTGTAGCCCAGGCTGGCCTGGAACTCACTTTGTAGACCAGGCTGGCCTCAAACTCAGAGATCCGCCTGCCTCTGCCTCCCGAGGGATGAAAGGCGTGCGCCACCACTGCCCGGCATCTTTGAATTTTTCAAACTAAACATTTAAATATGGGAGGATTACGAATTCTTGACGAAATGTTGACAGTTGCTGAAACTAGGTTCTTTGTACTTTTTGGTTACTTTTCTATAATAAGGTGTTTAAAATAACAAAGGTCAGGCTGATGAGATAGCTCAGAGGTTAAGAACACTGGTTGCTCTACCAGAGGTCCTGAGTTCAATTCCCATAAAGGGATATGATGCCCTACTCTGGCATGCAGGTGTACATGCAGACAGAGCACTCCTACATTTAAAACACATATACATAAATATATAAAAAAGGCCATCACTGTTGACACTGCGTCACTTGGAGAGAGCGTTCTTTGTTAACTATTGGTTTTCTACCACAGAAATGGGCTCATTGCTTGGTCCTCCAGAAAACCACAATCTGAAATAATCAAATTCTCCTTCAGCCTAAAATCCAATCTGTGCTGTTCAATGATTCTCCATTATAATCTGCCACCCATGCATTAAGACCATATCTAAAGTAGAAGAAAAATTGATTTACTTGAGTCGATGCTCATCTGCATGAGAAGAAAAGAGGCCATTCTTGAATCTCTGGGCTAGCACCGACCAAGCCATGCCACAGTAATCCTGGAACAAGCACAGAGACACAGTGCAGCACAAAACCACAGGTAAATTCTCTAACAGGTATATTCTAGTTTCCTCTGGTCTCACCAAGGAAAACGATAGGCACTTTGGAATGACAGGATGCCACACCTCTTCTGTTCCCACTGCTTCCATGTCTAATACAAAACAGACTGACTCCTGAGGCAGCCCCACAGGTGTCAGAGAGCCTGACAGTTAGGAGTAAGAACAACTAAAGTAAGCCAGGGAGCTGGTTTGATTCCACTGTGGAGAATGCATATGGGCAAGGAGAGCTGCCTGTCATTAGCCTGTCTAATTTTGGGGGGTGTTGGGGTGCACTGGCTGGATTTTGGTATTGTTGTTCTTATGGCTCAGCAGCTGCCACAGTATTTGTAAGCATACACCTTCCTCACTAGCTGATTAGCTTAATAAAAAACTCACACCAACAGCTAGGCAGATAAGGCAGGAGTTCCAGGCTGAGAGAGAGTCTCTGAGAGAAGAAGCAGAGGTGAGGGGATTCCCCAGCAGGACCCAAGGGGCAGCGAGAGTAACAGGCCACGTGGCAGGATGTGGACTAGAACAGTCGGGTTAGTTACGTTAGATGAGCTAGCTGGGAGATAGCCTAAGCTGAAGCCTTAGAGATACAGTTAATAAGTCTCTGTGCCATTATTCTTCCGCTCGTAGGTCCAAGAAATCCCACTAAGGGGTGGGAGTTGTTCGGAGAAAGATCTGCTGACTGTCGCGCCAGGTTCTCTCCTGTGTGCTAGAGGTTGAAGCAGTGAGAAAAAAAAATGTCCTGTCTCCATGAAGTTTACATCTGACTGGTAAGAGAAGAGACGAATGGGCTTCACAGAGTGTGCAAAATGGCACAGTGTTCAAAGGAAAATAAAGCAGGAGCTGGGTCCTCTGAGGAGGGTGGAAACTGTGGACAGGGTGTCTAAGAAAGGAGGGAAGAGAGCAATTGGATTGGGATTTTTAAAAGACAGGGCAACGACCTCCTTTACTCAGACAATTTACGGCAGTGTGGCTATGCAAGCAATTTAAAAACGCCAGGATCTGAAGAATCTTTGTGACAAGAAAAAGACTCAAGTCAGGCCAGTCAGGGAGCCTGGGACTCTGGGAGGAAAGGAAGAAGGGATCCCTGAGCCAGGGAAGGTGCAGCGTGAAGCAAGAGCGCCACAATTTTCCAGGCCTGCCTTTGGGGCTGGGGAGCAGAAAGGGCAGGAAGAAGAGGGGAAAACATAAAAAACACAAGAATATAGATTGTTTCCATCTCTGTCTCTCAGACAGATCACAAAATTGTATAAAAAATCAGAGATGACTGTGCTCAATCTAGAATGTTCCCTAAGACTCAGGCATTAGAGACCTGGACCCCGGTCTGCACTGTTGGGACACGGTGGGGTAGAGTCCTTAACCGGGGACTAGTGAGCAGATCATTGTGGGTGGCCCTTTAAAGGACATTACAGGCTCCCATCTCCCTCTACACTCTTTGCTCCCAGGTACCTGATGAAAACATTTCAGCTCCGCCATGCATTTCTACCACGATGTGCCCAAAGCAAGGGGGTCAGGTGACCTAGATTGGAACCCTCAAGCTAGGAGACAAGATACCCTTTTCTTCTTTTTTAAGTTGAACATGGCAAATATTTTGTTATAGTTATCTTTTTCTAGTTGACCAACAAAACCAGATGTGGTGACACACACCTGTCATGCCAGCACTTGAGGGGCAGAGGTAAGGATGCCAGCCCAGTCCATGTAGCAAATTTCCAGGCTAGCCAGGGCAACACAGTGAGACTCTATCTCAAAAACAATAACAAAAAGTAAAATAAGAACAACCGCCATTTTGACTAACAGACTCTAAACTACTACGGCAGAGATACAGTGCCCTGGTCAAACCCGCAGCTGTGAGGAAACAAAAGATGTTGTCTGTAGGATGCTTAAGACCTACTTAGGTGCAAAGTGAACTTTTAATCTTTCACTTAAATATTTCTACCATCACTGGGGTTTACAACACCTTCTACCAATGACCCCATACCACGCTGGCCTCTTTTAAAATTACTTTTGGGAACAGTATGTGTGTGTCACACGTGTGTGAGTACCCAAGGGACCAGAAAATGGTACCATGGTCCTGTGGATTTTTACAGGAGTTTGTTGTGAGCTACCCAACATGGACCCTGGGAAGCAAACTCTTGTCCTCTGGAAGGACATTGTTCAGTCATAGTCATTGCTCTAGCCCCGATTCTGTCCTCTTAATAGTTCAGACCAAGAGAAGAAAAGCAGGCCTGTCTACCAAGAGCACATTACAAGTCAGACACCTACAAAAGGGAAAATATACAAAATGACACTTCTGAACCACAAATGTCAGGGAAGTGGGAAGACAAGCTAACTCGTCACCATTAGGACTATTTTATACCTCGGTATAATATATCCAAGGCAACCTAAACATACACATCAGAAGGTAGTTTAAGTGAAATGGCCCCTTAACCTCTGATTCACTTTCTCCTCTATAAAAATGGGGGTTCATAGGCCCTTGTAAAGCCTCAAGTGAGATCATGCAAGCAAAGCCTGCCTGGCACAAAGGCAGGCATGCAGTAAATGTCAGGTGCCAATATGAGTCATCTTGATTCTTAATGAGTTACCTGGGCAGCCTTGGCAAATGTTGGCCCATGGTATCGGCCACCGATGCGCAGCACATCCTCGGTACAGTAGAAGAACTCTGAGAAGCCATAGAACTCACTGTTGTTGAAGTCGATTGGGGACTGGTAAATGCCATTCAGGGAGGCCTGGCTGGTGTTGGAGCGGGCCAGCAGGGGGCTCAGCATTGCCCGACAAGTGGCCCAGTCTCCCTTTCCTCGGAAGTGAAGGATCTGGCTGTTCCTCTCCACCACATCTGTGAGTCCCACAGGCAGGCAGGGGTCCAGAAAGGGATTGTCAGGACTCAGGCCTGTCTTCTGGCCCAGCAGTCTGTCACAACGACAAAGACAGACAGAATGTGACACCACTGAACCTGACCTGAGAACTACAGTTCACATCACAAATCCCTGATATTCTATGACAGCCCCACCAACAATGATGACCTGGTACTACGCAGAAGCATATGCAGAGTTCTGCCAGCACCTGGCCAATGCAGATGCTCTCAGCCAACCATCGGACTGAGCTCGGGGACCCAGGTTGGGGAGCTGGTGGAAGGACTAGAGGAGCAACAAGGGAAGAACAATGTCGACTGGCCATACTACCCAGAGCTCCCACAGACAAGACCACCAACCAAGGAGTATACAGGGAGGGATCCATGGCTCCAGATACATATGTGGCAGAGGATGGCCTTGTCTGACATCAATGGTAGGGAGGCCCTTGGTCCTGTGGAAGTTTGATGCTCCAGTGTAGGGGAATGCTGGAGCGGTCAGAAGGACACACAC
>NW_022196904.1:174898715-174901159 GCF_008632895.1 Mastomys coucha | reverse complement strand
CACACACACACACACACACACACACACACACACACACATGCTCAGGGGGAAGGGCTTTATGAAGAGGGAACTGTGGCTAGTGGTGACCTCTGGCTCTGAGTGAGTGCGGAGTGCACAGAGCAGGTAGAGTGCCAGCTCCAGGGACTGAGGCACAAGTCCTCGGCCTCTAAGTGGGAGGAGAGAGACATCGCACAGTTATATTTCTCTAGTCTATACCTGTCTAGCGATTGTATTCTTATTACCTAGGAGATTAATATGCAGATCTGGCCAAGGACAGAACACATGGAGACCACTGGCAACTGCATTAGTTGTCCGCTATCAGCTCCTGAGGAGGCAACTGTGAACGAGTGGACACATCACTAACCACAGAGAAACTCATGAGGAAGCGAGAACCATCCAGGAGGATAGGCTTGTCTAGTAGATTGGCAGCTACCGGAGCCACACTTTGTAGGCAACGTCAGAGCTTGGACAGGAAGTACCACAGCACGGGGACTAATGCAGCCCAGCAAGAGAAGAGAGAGCACAGGACAGCGGGGGAGGGGAGAGCAGCAGCTCCTGAAGAACCGAGGTCACCGTGACCGACCGGCAGAGCCAGGATTCCCCACAGTGACCCCACACACACACCTCCGCAGAGCCAGGATTCCCCAGGCATCACAGCAGCACCCCAGCTCAAGTCAGCTTGCACGGGACTAACACACTGTGCCATATTCGCACAATCATCCAGAGCACCTGCATTCTCCAACTCTGTCATCTCCTAGTGATGGAGACTTAAACAATTAAAAAGACTGATGACATGGCATTTTCTTCAACATTCTCTACATATAAGAGAAGCCACGGAGAAGTTATTGCATGTGGGATACACCACGTGTTATAGTTATAGGTTAGTGTTTCTTGCTAAACCTATGAGTATAGATAATTTTTTGGTAGAAAAGAACTGTTGTTTTGGGCTGGAGAGATGGCTCAGCGGTTAAGAGCACTGACTGCTCTTCCAGAGGTCCTGAGTTCAAATCCAAGCAACCACATGGTGGCTCACAACCATCCGTAATGAGATCTGATGCCCCTTTCTGGTGCATCTGAAGACAGCTACAGTGTACTTACATATAATAAACAAATAAACCTTTAAAAAAAAAAAGAACTGTTGTTTTTGTATCTTCTTCAATGCACAATGATTAAAAAAAAAGACTTTAATCAAAACAAATAAGAACAATTCCTTCATAGCTATTCATCATAGTCTGAAGGTATTCAAATGAAAAAGTCAGTGAACTTGGGGGCTTAGAAATCTCAGGGCTCATTTGTTAAGGAGAGGACCCAAGACTCGTTCCCAGGACTCTCATGAGACGGCTCACAACCAACTGTAACTCCAGCTCCTGGGGACCCAGCAACAACCCCCCCTCCAAAGTCTGCAGGCACCTATACATTTTCAAACACACAATCTTTTTAAAGAAATCAATGATCATGGCAGTTCTAGATGAAAAACTGGCTATTCAAAACTTGAGACACTATTTTAAAGGCAATCTTAACTTTATATACTTGTTAAGTTTAATGCATACTAACTCTCACACAAGAAGACGTAACCACTTTTCCTAGTGCACCCATCTTATGATGTCAGGCGTGGCTGTGGTATACAGCAAAGCATGAGCATTTCTGCCAGCCTGCCTACTAAAGAGCAGAATGTAGCCTTACAGAGCAGGGGCTCACAGGGCCCCTGACAGGGAGATGCAGCTGGCAAGGAGGAGCCAGGTCTATCCATCATAGCTGCATGCTACTCTTTCTACCTAACGTCTGCACCTTGGTGATGTTGTACCTGTTTTTGCTAAGCGTTTCATTCAGCACGAGATCTTCATAGCGCTGCCGGGCAAAGTTGCCCCCAAAGCCCAGAAACGTAGTGACGTAAACCCTGTACACATGCTCTGTGTGCTGCACGTCACAGCCCAGGTTGAACTCAGCCAGCAAGATCTTGGCAGCTTCTTCCTGTAATGTAACATCAAGACAAAAGAAGAGAGTTTCAGCATCTTTTTCAGAAAGCAGTGGTGTTGTGAATACAGTGGACTCTGTCTCTATGGCTGCTCTTTAAAAGAGCCTCTCACCCTCGTGGCAGGCGCAGTAATGCACTCCTGTAATCCTAGCACTGACCTGAGTGTGGGCAGTGCGTCCACGGGCTGCGCCCTGCACTGCATGACAGAGAAAGAAAACTGAGTTCTCCTGTGTGCCTTCCCCACCATGAGGGTCTGTGTCCCCTCAAAATGTAAGCCATAACAACCCTTCCTCTTAAGTCCTTTTTTTCCCCATGCATTTTTAACAACAGCAAGAGAAGCAGCTGATGGGGGAGCTGGGTTTATTTACAGCTAATGCCATTCTTTGTCTTGTATGGACTTCTGAATTTTCCAGTTTTCTACAATGGAAATGTATTATTTTCATAATTAGAAAAAACCTTTTAACTAAAA
>NW_022196904.1:174895012-174898621 GCF_008632895.1 Mastomys coucha | reverse complement strand
GGAAAGGTTAGTTTTATCTTCAAAATAAGGGGGGGGGGTGTTTGGGTGTATTTCTGTGTATTCATTCTTTTGTTTCACACAGGGTCTCACTATGTAACCATGGTTGGCCTGATACTTACTATGTAGATCAGGCTAGCCTCAAACTCACAAAGATTCACTTGTCTCTGCCTCCCAAGTGCTGGGATCAAAGGCATGTGCCACCACACCCAGCCTTGATTTTAATTTTTAAGTTTAAATGCAAAGGCTGCATTATGTCCCTAAGCTTGTGGTCCCAGGCCACAGCAAAGCCCCTCTTTTGTTCTAGTTATTCCTGTTCTTCCTCATACCTGATCCCACCCCTGACCCCTGACATGAATGACCATCCCAATGTACTTTGTGTGTAATTCTTTCAATGTGTATTATTGCAAAGTGACAATAGCTATTTGAATTGTAGTATTTTTTATTTGTGAACATATTGCTGCACCTAGCAACTCTACTCCTAAATGTGCCCAAGAGACCTAAAGACTTATGTCTGTACAAAAGCGTGTTCCTCAATATTCACAACACTACTATCCGTAATAGCCTAAGTGTGGGCATAGCTCAACTGTGCATCCACTGTTGAATGAATCAACAGAACGTGGATCGGTCGTTCAGTGCAAAGCTACTCAGCCACCAGAATCAGCAGTGCACTGGTCCGTATTACAACGTCGATTAGCTGGCAAATGCTTTCCTAAGAGTCAGATGTAAAGGGCCATCCTGCATGATCTCCTTATATGAAATACCCAGATAGGCAGATCCCCAGATGAGAGAAAGCAGCGGGGAGATGGGATGGCGGGAGATAACTGTCAAGGAATATGGGATTTGCTTTTGGCAGTGTTGACGATGTTCTGGAATTCCAGCTGATAGCTGTGCGTTCTCTGCTAGCTAACCAAGCACGGGCATCCGTCTGTGAGTCACTGCACTGCTGTGTCTGCATCGGATGTGCTGCTTCCTGCATCTGCACACGCAGGCTACCTGTGATCTCACACCTACTGCATGGCTCCTTCCGAGGCCTTCACAAGTGGGGCTGACCCTGCTGGTCCCTATCTCCTCACAGCCTTTATAGCACGAGGGTCTCAACCAGGGGCCATGCTAAGCACCACAGTACCCCCAGCCACACACAATCATTCAGCCCCAAATATCAACAGCACCGAGGGCGACAAGCCACCACTTAGATCAAACCACAGGGACTGCTGTGGTCTGCCTGACACTGACTGGCTGACTCCATAGATTTCTGGAGGCTGTGTAGCTAGCTAGCATGTCCTATTTCTCCTGCATATACACACTTAAGAGGGATGCTTCCCTTTTCTCTCTATGGAGAGTCTTCCCCCTAAAAACACCTTCTTGGCTGGAGATGCAATTCGTTGGTACAGCACTTGCCCAGCATATGCAGGACCCTGGGATGAATCCAGAGTGCCACAAAACAAACAAACAAACAAACAAGATATATTTTTTTAAGGGGCCAGGGACTCTGTCAGTAAAGTACTTGTCACACACAGAATTAGATTAAATTAGCCTAAGTTTGATCCCAGTTCTCCCATGAAAACCTAGGTGTGTAATGTCAACCTTGGGTCTCCACATCCACTCTTACCTACACAAGCATCTCCACCACAGACACAGAAACACAGACAGATAGACAGGCAGGCAGGCAGGCACGCAGGCAGGCAGGCAGGCAGGCAGGCAGGCACGAACGCACACACAAAGGTGGGTGTGCCAGTGCATGCCTATAATCTCCATGTTGGGGAAGAGAAGACACAAGGATTCCCGGGACTTGCTGACCAGCTGGTCTAGCACACAAGTTCCGAGTTCAGTGAGAAAGTCTGTGTCAAAGGGTAAGGTGGCACACAATCAGAAGACACCTGACGCTGTCCTCTAGCCTCCACATACATCTGCACCCAAATGTATGTACACACACACACACGAGCACACATGAGCACACATGAGCACACATGAGAGGTAAATATTCTTAGAGCTGAGGGAAAGGAACAGTAGGGGGAAAGGTATGTATGCATGGCACCCAGGACTGACCTGTATGTTTACTCTTCGGGCCACCCCAAAAGATACACAGTATAATAGCTAAGATGTATCAAGCACTTATCACAAGCTGAGCCACTTGCTAAGTGCTTCACACCCTGATGTCCTTACAACTTTACAAGATGCATACTATTATCCCTTTGGACAGTGAGGCTCAGGGAGATAACCTACTCAAGATAATGCAGGCTCGTGCCAGGGTGGTGGCAGGCACAGGCCTTGAATGAGGCAAAGGCAGGCAGATTTCTGAGTTCAAAGCCAGCTATGACCATAAATTGAGATCCCCCCCACCAAAAAAAAAAAAACCCAAACTTCAACAGTGATCTTCCTTCACCAGTACTGGCATTCCTAACTGAACTCCCATACAGGGCAAAATACCTGTTTGGGAGGAAGGACGGAGGCTGAGGTAGGAACTTCGTAGGCAATTTGGAGAGAGGCTCCTCCCATGTCCAGGATCCCCACAGTCCTCCTGCGTCCTGATGCTGAGTCCACAGAGGTGTCTGCATCTGACTCTGAAATCAATATCATTGATACAGCAACAGGATTCAAACAGCCCAAACCAAGACGCAAGGCCGAAAGGAAAGACTACACTTCAACTGCCCCTCACCATGCAGAGAGAGAGACAGGGAGAGAAGGAGGGAGGGAGGGAAGGAGGGAGGGAAGGAGGGAAGGAGGGAGAGGGAGAAGGAGGGAGGGAGGGAGGGGAGAGGGAAGGGGAGAGGGACGGGGAGAGGGAGAGGGAGAAGGAGGGGGAGAGGGAGAAGGAGGGAGAGAGGGAGGGAGGGAGGGGGAAAGGAAGACTGCTAGGCCAGCAGAACGGCCTATCCTGTAAAAGCTCTGGCTTTTTATTTGAAATCAACTAAAATAAATTAATCTAACTACTAAGTATACATTATATGGTGAATAATTCTTGCAAATGACTTCCATATAGTATTTCAACTGTGCACTGCAGGGATAGGAGAGAGCAGCCCTGGCAGGCTAGCCATCCTCTACACAGACACCACGGCATGTTCATCCCTGTCTCACACACATACAATAAATAATACTTAAACAACAACAGCTACAATGGAAGACTTAAAAACGTGTTCTGGGGGCTGGTGAGATGGCTCAGTGAGTAAGAGCAATGATTGCTCTTCCGAAGGTCATGAGTTCAAATCCCAGCAACCACATGGTGGCTCACAACCACCCATAATGAGATCTGATGCCCTCTTCTGGTGTGTCTAAGGACAGCTACAGTGTACTTACAATAAATACATAATAAATAAATCTTAAAAAAAAAAAAAAAAACGTGTTCTTTGGAAAGAGAGCAGACACAAAAAGTAGTAAACTATTCCAAGTGCCGGGACTGGGTGATGAGTTCATCCACGTTCATTTTATTACTTATTCTACTTTTATAGATGTCTGAAGCTTTCCATAAAAGAAGTCAAAGAAGAATCCTCAATGCAAGCGCTTACACACTTACACACCACTGACGGTTTCAATCGCTTACACGCTTACACACCACTGACGGTTTCAAGCCCTTACACACTTACACACTATTGACAGTTTCAAGCCCTTACA
>NW_022196904.1:174893443-174895002 GCF_008632895.1 Mastomys coucha | reverse complement strand
TGACGGTTTCAAGCCCTTACACACTTACACACTATTGACAGTTTCAAGCCCTTACACACTTACACACTACTGACAGTTTCAAGCCCTTACACACTTACACACTACTGATGGTTGAAGAGAACTGTCAAGAGCTTGAAGAACTTCGTAAGGAAGAACTTACCATCTTCATGGTCAAATCTTCCCAGAACAAAGTTGATTCCAATCCACGCATAAACTCCTAAGGAAGAAATGGCAAAGGCCTCTCTGTAATGTGCTGCTGCTGGACCAAACTTAAACCCTCCCAAGGCTGCCCCTTTTAACCTTTTCCTGAGAAAATAAAAATAAAAAGAACCATCATATTCTACTCCATACTCGCTGTGCATGGACCTTAAATCTTGTTTTCTCTCTCTTCCCTCCCACTCTCTCCATCTGGCACTGTAGTCCACCCCATCACTAACAGTTGGGGCTCATGCATGCTAGCTACCCACATGCCCAACCACCACATCTTTTATCATGTGATTTTCCCCCTCTCCAATTATTTGTAACTTCTAATAATTCTACAAAGAATAGGAACTAATTATAAAACAACAACTGTCCCTCAAAATGGTTAGAACTGCATTAAGGGCCAAGCGCAGTGGCATAGGCCTTTGGCCCCAGCACAGGCATGGTGGCACAGGCCTCTAACCCCAGCATAGGCATGGTGGCACAGGCCTCTAACCCCAGCATAGGCATGGTGGCACAGGCTTTTGGCCCCAGCACAGGCATGGTGGCACAGGCCTCTAACCTCAGTACAGGCATGGTGGCACAGGCCTTTAACCCCAGCACAGGCATGGTGGCACGGGCGTCTAACCCCAGCACAGGCATGGTGGCACGGGCCTCTAACCCCAGCACAGGCATGGTGGCACAGGCCGCTAACCCCAGCACAGGCATGGTGGCACAGGCCTCTAACCTCAGTACAGGCATGGTGGCACAGGCCTTTAACCCCAGCACAGGCATGGTGGCACAGGCCTCTAACCCCAGCACAGGCATGGTGGCACGGGCCTCTAACCCCAGCACAGGCATGGTGGCACGGGCCTCTAACCCCAGTACAGGCATGGTGGCACAGGCCTTTAACCCCAGCACAGGCATGGTGGCACAGGCCTCTAACCTCAGTACAGGCATGGTGGCACAGGCCTTTAACCCCAGCACAGGCATGGTGGCACGGGCCTCTAACCCCAGCACAGGCATGGTGGCACAGGCCTCTAACCCCAGCACAGGCATGGTGGCACAGGCCTCTAACCTCAGTACAGGCATGGTGGCACAGGCCTCTAACCTCAGTACAGGCATGGTGGCACAGGCCTCTAACCCCAGCACAGGCATGGTGGCATAGGCCTCTAACCCCAGCACTCAGGAGGTAGAGGCAGGTGGATTACTATTAATTTGAAGCCAGCCTGGTCTACACAGCTCGTTCCAGGTCAAGCTGAGCAATATAGGGAGAGCCTGCTGAGAGAGATGGGAGGAGGAGCCTAGATGGCAGTTTAGCAGGAGGGCATTGCTTGGTGTGAACAAGGGCTGGCTTTGATCTTGGCATGGGGGGGGGG
>NW_022196904.1:174879559-174893425 GCF_008632895.1 Mastomys coucha | reverse complement strand
GGGGGGGAATGGGTGACTTCTGAGAAAACTGGAGGAATACATACCAACCTAGTATCCCCATAAAATGCAAATATAGTCTCTGGGTGCAATACACACAGCAGTATTGTAAGAACACTCTCAGACTAGACTGAGTCTCATTTGTTTTTTTCTTCTGAATTTCTTGGCTTCAATTCAGAAGCAGTTTGAGATAAAGAATGAACCAGGTGTGGATAGAAAGAATTTTCAGACTGTTTTCTAGCTCAAAAGGTTAGAAAATAGATGGCAAAGGTTCAGACAGGGGAGGAGACTCCAGGGGAATTTGTTGTTCCTTGTTTGTCTGGCTGCTGCTGCTGCTGGTGTGTGTATCTGTATGTGTGTGTGTGTGTGTGTGTATGAATGTGTGTGTCTATGCACATATGTGTGTGTGTGTGTGTGTGTCCCTGTGTCTGTGTTTATATGTGTGTGTCTGTGTTTGTCTGTGTGTGTGTGTGTGTGTCTGTGTGTGTGTGTCTGTGTCCATGTGTCATCTTCCTCTGTTCTCTATCTTACTTTTTGAGACATGGCCACTCGATGAGCCTAGCGCTCACTCACTCAGCAATACTGACTGGCCACGGAGCTCCGGCATATCTCACATCTGCCTCCTCAGTGATGGGTTTACAGGGGCATGCTCATGTCTGGTTTTTTATGTGAGCCCTGGGGATCCAAACTTAATTTCTTGTGCTTACACCACAGAAACTCTGCTGAGCCATCTTCCCAGCCTGTTTCATTCTATTGTCGTTCTCACTTGGTAGCCCAGGCTAGCCCACAATTCACCTTACCATGTACCTTCAAACTCAGGACAATCTTCCTGCCTCAGTCTCCAAGTGGGAGAATTAAAGGCATGAGCTTGCCTCTGTTTCATTCTGTCCCTCCCTACCAGGGCATTCCTGCTGCAGACAAGGTACAGATGAGCAGGCACTGATGTACGTGCTAATGGAAAGGAACTCTCTTTGGCCAGAGGAGCTGTTCTGTATGCAGAAGCCATCACGGTACCAGCCTGGCAGGGGAGACCAACCAAAAACCTACTTTTCTAAGCAGAGGAACATGAACGTGAGGTCCAAGGAACCAGAAAGCATCAGGAAAGCCACGAGAGCACAGGGCACAGCTGTGAAAGAATCTCACCTCCAAGGCACACATGCATGGATCTGACCCTAAACTCTACACTCAGGGCTTCCAGAACGGTTGTGGGACAGTTCACCGCCCAGCCCCAGACTGCCCACTGGCTGATGTACACAGGACAAATGCAAACTGCAATGTCAAAGCTTTGATGGAGAAACTAATAACTGAGAGCCAGCTCATCAGATAAAGGTGCTTAAACCGAGCGTACTGCATAGAGACTGTGGCACAGAGCAGGAGAAAGCATTGGAACAAGGCTAGTGAGATGGCGTGAGATGGCTCAGTGGGTAAATACATTGCAGCCAAGTCTGATGAGCTGAGCTCAATTCCTGGGCCCCATGTCATCAAAGGAGAGCAATGGCTGCTGAAGGTGGACCTTCACACACAAGCCATGGAGCACAGGCACAAAAAAATAAGAATAGAATAAAATGTTTAAAACACAGTAAGGGCTGGGGAGGTGGGCTGGTGATAAAGAGAATGCTGGCTCCTCTTTCAGAGCACCTAGGCTCAATTCCCAGCACCTCCGAGGCAATTCACAACTGTAACTCCAGTTCCAGGCCACCTGACACCTTCACACTCATGTGGATAGTACACCAATGCACATAAAAGAAGAATAAATTATCATTTAAAATGTTTTTTAAAATTAAAACCTGAAGAATAGTAAACATTAAAAAAAAAATTGCCGGGCGGTGGTGGCACACGCCTTTAATCCCAGCATTTGGGAGGTAGAGGCAGGCGGATTTCTGAGTTCGAGTCCAGCCTGGTCTACAGAGTGAGTTCCAGGACAGCCGGGGCTATACAGAGAAACCCTGTCTCGAAAAACCAAAAAACCAAAAAACCAAAAAAGAAAAAAAAAATTAACCCACATAGGGAATGTACAAAGTTGAATGTATGCCAGATGAGAATAATTGCCTACTTAAAAACAAAACAAAACAAAACAATACCCTTCAATGTTCTCCTGATATAAACTGGACCCATAATCTCATGATATTTGAAATGTATTTAGCACACAAAGAGCAGGAAAATGTCACCTCACAAGGGAAAGAGTGGAAAGACACCAACTGGAGTGAAAAGGATGGAAACATGGCCCTGTGACCAAGAAACACGAGAAGTATTACCCGGACAGAAAAACAAAAACAAAAACAAAAAACCAGATATTGGCAAAGAAATACAACACTAAGAAGAAAGTGCAAACTTGATTAAATTTTTAAAAACAAATTTCTTCCCTTTGGTGGAATGCAACTAGAAGACATATTAAAAAAACCTCCTTTAAAAATGATTTTCTTTGATTGTGTGTGTATAGATCTGTGTGTCTGTCTGTCTGTCTGTCTGTCTGTCTGTGTGTATGTAGACCAGACACCAACGTGGGATATCTTCCTCAATCACCCTCTACCTTAAATGTTTTGAAGACAGGCTCCCTCACCAATTCAGCTCGGCTGGCTCCTCAGCAAGCTCCAGTCATTCCTGTCTCTGTCTCCCCTGTCTCTGCCTCCCTCTCTCTGGGATTACGGGTGTGAGTCGCCATACCTGGCTTTTTATGTGAGCGATGGGGGATCTAACTCAGGTCCACATGCTTGTGTGGCAACTCTACCAACTGTGCCATCTCCCCAGCCCCAAGGTCACCTTCTTTCAAGAAATAGGACTGAATGGGCACAAGTGGTGCATGTCTGTAATCTCAGAGAAGTAGCAGAGGCAGGAGGATTGCTCTAAGCTTTAAGCCAGCCAGCAAGTTCTTGACCAGTAAGGTGAGACCCTGACTCAAAAACAGAAAAGAAATGGTAGCAAATTATCACTTTGGATGTGTCTGGGTCACATGAGAATATCAATACAGTGATGTATTAAGGGGAGTAACAGAACTACACAATAATTGTAATAAAAGGAAAACCCGAAACAAAACAAAAGTGCCTCAGCCTAATTACTCTGTGAGTTAAGGTCTCTCCACACCTAATGTAATCACTTGTTTCACACTTAAATTTAAACTATGCATAACTCCTAGGGCTGTATGTTTCCAAAAATGCAATTAGCTAATCAAAGATCTATTTGGAATCATCATTAAATACTAAGCATGGTGCTCAGTGCTGTTAAAATCAGATATGCGTGACCTCTAGAAGCAGCCATGTAAAACAGATCACTCGTGCAGAATCTGCAAAATGACCGAGCAGCTGAATCAAGACAATCCTTGACAGGAAAATGGAAATCCAATGCACAGAGAAATCCCAAACACCTGCTGAGAGCTTTGGAGGTGCCCCAGCCCCGCCCCGCCCCGCCCCGCCCCGCCCCGTCCCGCCCCGCCCCGCCGGCTCTGCTCCGCCCCGCTCTCCCTGCCAGGCTCAGTACCTTCCTGCTTCCCAGAGATCACTTCGGCCTGAGACTGTGAAAAGAGGAAGTCAAACTCCAACGGCAAATCTTTCACTAAATCTGCCAAGATAGCCAACTGTTGCCTGAGGAAGAGAACAAAAAAAAATCTCCAAGTTAATTATTAACCATCTTTTCACCTGAGACCAAGGTGGCTTCTGAGGCTAGGGTAGAAGGAGTGCTTGAGCCCAGCGGCAGAGGGCTAGCCTGGGGAACATAGTGAGTCCCTATCTCTTGAGCAAAACAAAAACCTCTTCTCACAGACTGCCTTCCATTAGTCTTGCTATGATGCTGCTCCATCTACCACGTGCCCTTGTTAAGCTCTGCTTCCTTTTGGTTCCTATTTTGACTTCAAAGGTTCAAACTGCATGCAAAGAGCAGGCTCCTACTCAAAAACTTTAAATAATGCAGTGTTGAGTGAGGAGCACATGGCTTCATGCCTCTGGGAGAGGATGAGTAAGTCAGGAAATCACAGCCCAGATTCACAGTCTATAAAATAGAACTACGTTGTTCCTAACCACTGTGAGAGGAAGAAGTCAATTACAAAATACAAACTCACCCTCAGAGCTTACACCGTACAGACAATGCCTCGCATGACTGCACAATCTATACTTGTGAGCTCCACAGGCGTTGGCATAATCTTTTATGTAAGCTAACAATTAACTTTTTAATCTTCTTTTTCATGTTTCAAGGGTTGACTTTTTTCTGTATAAAAATCTTATCATTTGAAAAACCCAGATGAGGTTCAAAACCCAAAGTTCATAAGAATTCCCCTTTCAAGGATATGACGTTTGAAACTTAGTATCTATGCAGGTATTTTTCTTTCTCCTGAGATTTCAAGTGTTTTCCTGGGACTATTAGACAAATTAAAAATAACCAAACAAAGCAAAGGATAATATGAATCCAGCAAAAATGTTAGTTAAAAATGTGACCAGCAGCCATCTCAGATTTGTACTGCATATGTGTGCGTGTGTGTGTGTGTGTGTGTGTGTGTGTGTGTGTGTGCGCGCATGTGTGGAGGCCAGGAGTCTGCTGTCTTCCTCAACTAGCCTCTTCCTTTCTAAAACATTAGATTTAAGCCAGGTGGTGGTGGCGCATGACTTTAATCCCAGCACTTGGGAGGCAGAGGCAGGTGGATTTCTGAGTTCAAGGCCAGCCTAGTCTACAGAGTTCCAGGAAAGTCAGGACTACACAGAGAAACCTTGTCTCAAAAAACCAAAAATTAAAAAAATAAATAAGATTTACTCATTTTATGCGTGGTTTGTCTACAAGTATATATGTGTGCCACATGCAAGCTTGGTGCCTGTGGAGGTCAGAAGAGAGCATTAGATCCCCTGGGGCTGAAGTTACAGGTGTCTGTGAACCACTATGTGGGTGCCAGGAACGGAACCCAGGTCTTACACAAGAACAAGTGCTCCTAACCACAGAGCCACCTCTCCAGCCCTCTGCTCTAGTGTTTTTTAGCCTGGGTTTCTTCAGTGAACCTGGAACTTTCTGGTTGGGTTAGACTGGCTTTTGGTTACACTGGCTGGCCGGCAAAGCTCCAGGGGAGCCTCCTGTCTCTGCAGTCCAGCATTGGGTTTACAGGCATGTGGGATGACAGGCTCCAGGGGAGCCTCCTGTCTCTGCATCCCAGTACTGGGATGACAGGTGTGTGGGATGACAGGCTCCAGGGGAGCCTCCTGTCTCTGCAGTCCAGCATTGGGTTTACAGGCGTGTGGGATGACAGGCATATGGGATGACAGGCATATGGACTGACAGGCGTGTGGGATGACAGGCGTGTGGGATGACAGGCGCCACTACACCTGGTTGGAGAGTCCAAACTCAAGGCCCTATCCTCCTGAGACAAGTACTTTCTCAACTGAGCCCTCTCCCCAGCCCATATTGGACTTTTAAAGTTATGTATTACAGGAATAGTCTATGGGGTCAGATAATTGTCAACATGAAGAATATTGCTACCATTAAAAGTACAGAGTTATACCTGAGGAACTAATTTCCCAGTACAATCTCGTATACAGTGTCTTAAGCTGTTAACTATAACACATAATAAGGTCTTTCAGGGTTCATAGGGTAGCTACGCTGTGAGGGGCTACCCATCTCTCTGAGTTGTGTATGGTTCTGAGCGGCCCACAGGGGAGGGCTTGCTGGGCCTGTTGTTAACAGAGAAGGATGGGTGCCAGCCTCCATTGCTGTTGGCACTGTGAACTCTCCACAGCACCTTGCTACAGTTTAAATGGTTAACCTCTTACTCAGTCAGGATACTTTACATTTTGTTTTGCTTTAGGTTTTATTTCATTCTGTGTGTATAAGTGTTTTGCCTACGTGTATGTCTGTACATCACACGTGTGCCTGGTGCCCATGGAGGTCAGAAGAGGGTATCAGATGCTCTGGAACTAAAGTTACAGATGACTGTGACTATCATGTAGGTGCTAGGAACAAAACCTGGGTCCTCTGTCAGAAGTGCTCCTGACTAATGAGCCATCTCTCTAGCCCCAAGCCGCTATACTTTAAAAATAAAATGTAATCCACATAATAAAAAAAAACCTATAGTATTATTTATTATAATAACCAGGGAAAACTAACATGATAACAAGGAAATTTAGGTAAGTAATTTATGAGCATCTATGTAATGAAATTAATGCCATATTGATGTTAAAAAGAGGTCAATTTATACTTCTACATGATAACATGAAAAGATCTTCAATATACTGTTTTGAGTTTGTTTAAAAAACAAAAACAGAGGTTGGAGATGGCTCAGAATTTAAGAGTACTTGCTCTTGCAGAGGACTGAGTTTGGTTAGCAGCATCCACATCAAATGACACAACCGCCTGTGACTCTGGTCTCCCGGCAACTTGTACTCATGTGTCCTTACCCAGGTAGATACATGTAATTAAAAATACAAATAAAATCTTAAAATTTTCAAAAGAAATTTTTAAAAACCCTCCTCATGTTCTGTACAGGAATGCAATGTTTATTCTCAACATTGTTTCTTTAATTAAACTTAGTGGCAAACTTGAGGAGCTACCCCACAGAGCAGGGCCCTGGATTACAGAGAAGACTCACTGTCCGGTCTTCTTTCCTTCCAAGCATGAAATGTATTGAAATGTCATACGGTTAAAAAAAAGTCTCACCAACATGACTTCCAAAACATGAACTGAGCAGGGATAAGACCAATGAGCATGCCAAGGCGGACAGGGAAGGGCCCGCTGGCCTCCGCCCTGCACAGAGGCAACCAAGGGAAGTGGGGAGCAAGAAAGGTGGTCATCCCAGGGAAGAGAGCACCAGTTGGCTGTCTGATGCCAAATGGGCAGTCCAAATAATATTATACACAAGTAATTTTCAGGAATATATGTATATAGATATAAACATGTAATAACAGTGAAGGAGAAAAGAGGCTATGAATTAGAAGGAGAATAAGGAGAGATATATGGGTTTGGAGAAAAGAAAGGGAAGGGAGAAATGTTGTAATACTACAATCTCAAAAGTTTTTTAAAAAATTTAAATTAAATATGATACTATAAATACCTTTGTGCAATTTTTAAGGGTATTTCCATTATAAAAGGATAGTAGAAAGTTTCTGTCTGCTTGTTGGCAAAGTGTATACAAATTCAAATGCAGTCCAAATGATTCATGAGCACTACTCACAATGCTAATGAAATAGCAGGGCCTTAATCATACAAAGCAGGTTCTTACGGTAACAGGCAGATACGGATCAGCAACTAACGTGCCTTAGAGGCAGGCATGATTTCATTAAGCCCAGAACGGACTCATGCATGCTGGAAAGGTGATCAGAAAAGAAGGGAAGCGAAGGCCCATGCTTGAGAAATGCTCAACACAGTGAAGACTAACACTCCGAGTGTCTGCACCCACAGTTGTCACAGAAGGACACAGTGGACCGACACAGGGAGTTTGTTCCCATGGAAACTTCCGTGACAGACACAATGCTGGGCAGTGCCAGGAGATGCCTTGTCTACTTTGCCCCAGACACACACATGGGGGCCAAATCACCAGCCAGGGCTCCTGTGCCCAGCCCTGCTGGGTGGCTCTGTCAGTTTGCCCTTTACCCTGGTTTCCTCCCCCAGCCTGGGTGGTGAGTCCGCCAGCACCCACTGACTTTGTGATCCAGCTGCCACCGATCCTCTTCCCAGGGTTTCAAAAAGTCTTTTAAAACGTATAGATTACTTATTTCAAAAAACAAAAATTCTGAACTGGGCAGTGGTGGCGCATGCCTTTAATCCCAGCACTTGGGAGGCAGAGGCAGGTGGATTTCTGAGTTCAAGGCCAGCCTGGTCTACAGAGTGAATTCCAGGACAGCCAGGGCTACACAAAGAAACCTTGTCTCGAAAAACAAAACAAACAAACAAACAAAAAAAAAATTCTGGAGCTGGCAAGTTGGCTCTGTGATTAAGAGTACTTGTCACTCTTGCAGAGGACCTGGGTTCAGTTCCCAGCACTTACATGGTAGCTCAGGACCATTTGTAACTCCAGTCCCAGAGGATCTGATGCCCTCCTTCTGAACAACTTGGACACAAGGCACACATGTGGTACGCACACCTATGTGTAGGCAGAATACTCATACACATAAAATAATAAAATAAATCTAAAAATGAAAAATTGTAGGAGTGGAAGATGCAGCTCAGTTAGCACAGTGCTGACGGAGCGCGAGCAAAGTCCCCAGCCCAGCCCTGGTGCTGCAGGGACCCAGCAAAGCATGATGGACCAGGCCTGGCACTAAGCCCAGCATTTGGAAGGTGGAGGCAGAAAAAGCTCAGCTTCAAAGTCACCCTCAGCTACACACACAGTGAGTTAGAGACCAGACCAGACTACATAAAGCTCTGTCTTGGCTGGATGTGGTGGTGCAAACCTTTGATCTCAGCTCTCGGGTGGCAGAGGCAAGTGGATCTCTATGAATTTGAGGCTATAGTGAGATCCTGTCTAAAATTAAGCAAATAGTGTGATTAACAGGATGATTATAGTTTTGTAGAAATTACATAGAGAAATTACAAAGAAAAGGCACCAACACAAAATGAAAGGGCTGGGAAGCAGAATGAACAGGTATTTTTTTTGTCCTGGTGTCCTTTTAGGACTTCGTTAATGATGTAAGGTTACAGCTTTAACATTTAAAGTGTGGCTCGTAACATCAAAATGAAATTCTACAGAGAGCTAAAAGGCCTCTCATGGTAACAATGACGACATAAATAGCCTGCCACTCACAGTCCACAAAGGACGTAAAGGAGCCCACTGAGCACTGACCTGGGGGGCATTAATTAAATTGCCTGGTGCACGCAGATTGAGGCCTTTCCATCAACATCTAGGAGTTTGATTATTATAAAAATATTAGTACTTAAGAAAATACCAAGAGAGAAAATTTAAACATGTGAAAAAGCAAACTGTAATTTACCAAGGAAAAATATTTCCACTAATGAGAAATGCCCAGTGCATATGAGACTAAGTTCATTCCTGAGGCTCAGTGACAACATCAACGCTGGGACTGCGCTCAGTATGCCACCGAAACCATAGGCAACAAAATCAACAAGTGGGAGGACACCAAACCAAAAAGCTCTGGAAACAACCGACAAAGTGAAAGGCAAGCCACAGAATGCGAGAAACATTTACAGACTGTGCATCTGATGGGGCTCAGTCCTCAAAACACAGGGGAGACTTTTACAACATAGCAGAAAGGAGGCTGCAACCTGATTTTAAAATGGGACTATGGGCTTGACCAGATATTACGCTAAGGACAAACAAATGACAACCTAGGGGACCCGATATTCACTTCTGGTCTCCGAAAGCAACTGCTCTCATGTGTGCTCACACACTCAGAGATTAAAACAATAAATATGAGAGGGTAAAAAAAAATTCATTAAGCTGAAAGAGGTCGTGTTGAGCCTGATATCTTGACACCTGGTCCTTCTTACGGAAGAGTATCAGAGGGAAGAGGATTTAGGTCAGACACCTCCTAACCTAGTTAGATACATCTTAGATACAATGTGCTTCCCAAAAAGGCTCCTGTGCCAACAACTGCCTCCCCAGCTGGTGGGTTCAATCACAGAGAGGAGGCTGTATGAGGACGCAGACACCATCTCTAGGTTGATTCATTGATGGAGTGATAATAAGCTGGTATTACTGGGAAGGGATGGGAACTTTTGGAGGTGAGCGCTAACAGGAGGAAGCAGCTCACTGAGGCACATCCTTGGGGGTTTTCTTGTGGCAGGGCCTTCTTTGTCTGGCTCTCCATCCTTGTGCCCGCGAGATAAGCCGCTCTGCTCCCCCATCCTCCCTGCCATGGTGTCTGCCTCACTGCAGGCCCATAAATAGTATAGCCAGCTCCGGATGAGAACTGGAGCTCAGAATAAATCTTTCTTTTTAGAACTGGCAGTGGTGGTGCATGCCTTTAATTCCAGCTCTTGGGAGGCAGAGGCAGGCAGATTTCTGAGTTCAAGGCCAGCCTAGTCTACAGAGTGAGTTCAAGGACAACCAGGACTATACAGAGAAACCCTGTCTCGAAAAACAACAACAACAACAACAACAAAATCCTGCTTCTCTTGGGTACATGTCATAGCGATCAGAGTATAAGGCAGAGAATGCCCTCACAATAAAATATAATTATGAAAACACAAGACTCTGGAAGTTCACTCTCAAACCAGGTCCACTAACATGCTGGGATCCAGGAGGCGACAGAGAGGGAAAGTCACAAACTAGGAGGTGCCTGACCCAAATACAACATCCTCTTCCCTCTAGCACTCTTCTGTAAGAAGGATCAGGTGTCAAGATGTCAAGCTGAATTTGGAATCAATCCCTCATTGGTTGGGGCGGAGGCTGAGGTTTGCGTGGCGGAGGAGGAGGGGCTCAGCAATCATCACAGGATGAGGCAGAGATAGAGAAGGCTGCATCAATGCTCCAGTCTCCCCAAGCGAGCCTCCTACGGCTCTTGTGCAAATATGGTCTCTCCATACCTCCTTCATGACCCAGTCACCACTGCCGCCACTCCCAATTGCAACCACACCCTCAATCCAAACTCAGAACCCCTTTGTCATCTCAGATAGACACTGATCCCAAAGCGGCAAATGACATAAAGATATGACTGTCTGAGCATGCAATAATCGGGTACAGAGATGGCTCTACCTGCTTCTGAGCAAGCTACCTTTGCCCCGCTGTGAACTCTGTGTGCTGAGCCTTCACCCACCTCCATCCTGGCTGCACGGGACTCTCTTCCCTAAGTCCTGTGAAGTCCTGAATCTCACCTTTCGGGGAGCAGCCTCATGCCCGCTGTGCAGAGGATGTAAAGGGGTGTCTCCCTGTGCTTCTTCACGGGCACGTGAGCCGCAGCGAAGCTCAGCAGAGGTCGAAGGTAATCGCTAGCATGTTCCGGAGTGTCTGCCATTGCGGAGATCCCTTAAGTAAAACAATACAGAACAAAACAACAATAACAAAAATATAAAAAGACATATGTGTGTATATACATGTATATAGCACACACACACATATATATATTTAAATGTAGATTACATAATACTCAAAAAATGAACACTCAGAAGATTCTGTTGAAGGAGCTGGGTGGTGGTGGTGCACTCCTTTAATACCAGTACCCTGGAGGCAGAGGCAGGTGGATCTCTAGGTTCAAGGCCAGCCTGAACTACAGAGAGAATTCCAGGACACCCAGGGCTACACAGAGAAACCTGTCTCACACAAAATCAAAAACAAACCAAAAAAGATTCTGTGGAAGGACCTACATTTACGTTTTTGAAAGAAGCAGGATGACAATGAATTTGAGATTCCTCTCACTATCCAGATCCCCACAAAAACAAGGGAGCTTCCTTCCCCCATTCCCTCTGATGCCCCAACCAGGTAAAAGATTAACAACAAGCCAAGCAGTAGTGGCACAGGCCTTTAATCCCAGCACTTGGGAAGCAGAGGCAGGCAGATTTCTGAGTTCGAGACCAGCCTGGTCTAAAGAGTGAGTTTCAGGACAGCCAGGGCTACACAGAGAAACCCTGTCTCGAACCCCCCCCCCCCAAAAAAAAAAGATTAACAACAAAACTCATTCTGATTAAGTACCTGGCTTTATTTTCTTAACCACAGGCTGGCTGTTCCGGTCTCTCATCTGTTTGATGTCCAGCAAGTCATGGGGGTTCCCATTATGCCTTGGCCAGAAGTAAACAAAAATCCGGGAGCCACTGCTACCACAGTCCACCACGAGTCCATAATTCAGATTTGGGTCTTCCGTGTTGGTGGCTTCGAGGTCTCCTACCCGAGCCAAATATCTAAGAAGGAGAAAAGTAAAAATGAGTCAGGACCACAAAGAGTACTAGTGCTTGCTTCAGTTGCCTATGAGTCTTCACCAACATCTTATACTTCCTATGGGCCAAGCTTTTGTGTACTTGGGTTATATCTACATATTCTTGGCATATCACAAAATTAAGAAAAAAATCTTTTGTTTGGTTGGTTTTGGTTTTGAGACAGGGTTTCACTATGTAGACCTGGTTTGCCTGGAGCTGGCCTTGAACTCACAAGGGTTACTTGCCTCTGCCTTCTGAGTGCTGGCATTAAAGGCATATGCCACTAGACCCAGCAAATGTTTAAATATTAAATATTATTCACATAGCTAACAATAAATTCATTCTAACACCATATATTTATATTACACATATACACACATACCTATGCTACACTTCCTGAAACAAGAAATAGAAAGAGTGGTATTGTTTCATAATTTCACAAATGCCTTTTGTGCCTTGATTAACTTCTCATGTTTGCTTCGGTATTCAGTGCGCACTACAGACATGGCATTTGATAGCGAAGCCTTTCACACCAGCTGCAAGAGGAATAAGATTTTCTTTCTTTTTAAGTTTTTTTAATTTATTTAATTGGTTGACTAACCAAAAGACCTGATTGAACCTAGGGTTTCACATGGCTAAATAAACACTATATCACTGGGTTACATGGTCAGACCATGAAGTAGTTCTGACAAACCTTCAGAACGCGGCAGATACTCTGTATCCATGCTGTAACTTGAAACAAGTAGAGTTTCTTTGAGATTTGCTGCAGTCGGGATCTAAAACTACCTTCATTGTGGTTTCTACTGCCGTCATAAATGCCATGACCAAAGCCCTTTGGGCAGCAAAGGGTTATTTCATCTTACTACTTCAGATAACATCTCATCACTTCGGGAAGTCAGAGAAGGGACTCAAGGTAGGAACCTGGTGGCAGGAACTGAAGCAGAACCCATGGAGGAGTGCTGCTTACTGGCTTGCTCCTCCTGGCTTGTTTAGCTTGATGTCTAACACCACCCAGGACCACCTGCCAAAAGGTAGCGCCACTCACAGTGGTCTGGGCCCTCTGTCATTGTCTATTAAACCAAATAATGCTCCACAGACTTGCCAACTGGCCAATCTTAGGGAGACATTTTCTCAATTTTTTTAGGTTTCTCTCTTTCCATAAGAATCTAGCCTGTGTCAAGCTGACAAAAAAACAAAACAGCAACAACAACAAACAAAAACTAACAGGCCAGGCATGGTGGCACAAGTCTTTCATCCCGATGTTCTAGAGGCAGAGGCAGGTGGATCTCTGTGAGTTCAAGACCTGGTCTACCATAGTAAGCTCCAGGCCAGCCAAAGCTACATAGTAAAATCTTGTCTCAAAACAAAACAAAAACAAACTAACTAAACAAAGTCAACACAAAAACCCCACTCAACAAAATTTATAAGCCAGGCAGTGGTGGCGCACGCCTTTAATCCCAGCATTTGGGAAGGAGAGACAAGTGGATTTCTGAGTTTGAGGCCAGCCTGGTCTACGGAGTGAGTTCCAGGACAGCCAGGGCGATCCAGATAAACCTTGTTTCTAAAAAACAAACAAAAAACCCAAAAAACAAAAAACAAAAAGAATTATATTCTGTTGTATTAAAATCTATTGGTTTATCTTACACTAAAAAAGAATGGCTTTTTATAAGAAGGCATGATTCTTTAACATCATTATTGGGAAAGAAATCTGACTCAATGATTTGATGCAAATCTTCCTAAAGTTGACACATTTTATTTTACAGTGAATTTTCAAAAAATTCACTAATATCAGCACCAGTGTTTCTCATAAAAAATCTTTAAGGTACTGGGAAATGCCAAATTCACAATTGCAAAACTGAGCTAAATTCTAACTCCTACTTGGAAGCTCAAGTCACTTAAGTCCTGACATCTATGTTCTTTGGAGGTAACAGGTTTATCTCACTCATTTTCAAGAAAGGTCTGCAGGTGAAGAGTGTAACCTCATGGTAGACGGTACATGGTACCATCTGGCATGTACAAGGCCCAAGTATGTCAATTCTTTTTCATTTTTAAGATAATATATATATATATATATATATATATATATATATATATATA
>NW_022196904.1:174876451-174877835 GCF_008632895.1 Mastomys coucha | reverse complement strand
CACACACACACACACACACACACACACACACACACACATATATTACTTTGTGTCTGTGGTTTTGCACACCTGTGTGTGTGTATGTGTGTGCCATGTGCAGGGCTGATGCACATGGACCCCAGAAGAGGGCACTGGGTACCTTGGAACTGCAGTTGCAGGCCTTTGTGAGTGCCATGTGGGTACTTGAGTCCTCTGCAAGACAACTGGGGCTCTTAACCACTAAGCCATTTCTCTACCCTTATTCCCTTTTTTGAGACAGAGTCTCACTATGTAGTTCTGGCTGGGCCTACAATTCTCTGTGTATACCAGGTTGATCTTGAACTCACAGAGAGCTACCTACCTCTGCCTCCTGAGTGATGGGATTAAAGGCATGGGCCACTACACCTGGCTGTAAAATAGAATCTTTAAATAAATAAATAAAATATCTATGAAATACCTAAGTCAGAAAAACTCAGTTTTTTTCTCTCACAGTTCCATCTTCAGGGAAAAATAGTGTTCCGAGGTAAAAGCAGCTAGGTTTAGTTCACAGCTTAACTGACAGTTTTGGTGTACAGGAGTGTTGAGTAACTATTTCTCAAAATGCAGTAACCCCTTGCCCCGCTACAACTGCAATCACAAAGCAGAGTGCCCTAACTACAAGTACAGTTTAGTATTGCTATATTGATTTGTGCGAAGCCATCACCAATTTACATCCTCTTACATCACCCAGGCGGATGTCAACTTGTTGGAAAAGGCGAAGAACAATGACCCAGACATCCAGCAGTGAGTGGATAGGTAAATAAGATGTGGTCTGTACATACAAAGAAATGCTATTCAGCTCTACAAAGGAAGATCTCATTACATGCTGCCTCAGGACATCATGCCAAGAGAAACAAGCTAGCCACAAAAGACAAATGTGCTATTCATTCCACTTGCATGAGGTGTGTAAAGGAGTCAAGGTCATAGAAAACAGGGAAACAGCTGGGGAGCGCTGGCTGGCAGGAGGAACAGAAAGGAATGTGATTTGATGGGTAGAGAGTCAGGTAGCAGGCTGACCTGTAAGATGACAAAGTTCTGGATTATTTTGTAACAAGGTAAATACTCTGACCACCACTCAACTATACACTTAAAAATGGTTACGATGTTAACTGTAATGTGATTTACTGCAATGATAACATCTCAGTATTGCAAGTTTTGAATTCACAGCTCTCAGAAGAGACTCACACTTTGGGAACCACTGCAGAAATGAAACCTTTTTCTCCTAAGCATCCACCCTCTCCCCCTCTTTTCTACTTATTCTTTCTCATCATCTTCGGCATGGTTTCCCTGCCTCCCTGCCTGCTTCCCTGCCTGCCTGCTTCCCTGCCTCCCTCCCTGCCTCCCTGCCTGCTTGCCTGCCTGCCTG
>NW_022196904.1:174872818-174876214 GCF_008632895.1 Mastomys coucha | reverse complement strand
GCCTGCCCCCCTGCCTCCCTGCCTGCCTGCCTGCCTGCCTCCCTCCCTGCCTGCCTGCTTGGTTTAGTGAGGCAAGGTCTCATGTATCTTGACCTCCACATCCCAAGTACTAGGGTTACCCGTATATATCACTACATCTGGTTAATGCTGTCCTAGGGTTCAAACCTAGGACTTTATACATGACTAACAACTGAGCTACATGCTCACTCTGGCTTCTCAGAAACGCTGTGCATCTATGCTAGCTCTAACGTTTACTGACAATAATGTCAAAAGCCTTTCCTTTCCCTCTATGTGTCTGTTCATCTGTTCATTCATTGTCCGTACATCCATTCATCCATCTTTGATACAGGGTCTCTAGCTTTAACTCACCAGGAATACGTATACCATGTTGGCCTCAAACTCACAGAGATCCATCGCCTCTGCCTCCTGAGTGCTGAGATTATAAAGGCTTACAACAACACACTGACCTTCTTTTTTGAAAAAGTTATGTACCTGTGCACTCATGCGCGTGTGCAAGTTACAGGTGGCTGTGGACTACCGGGAGGGCCACTGTGGTGGGAACCAGATTCAAGTCCTCTTGAAGAACAGTACAGGCTCTTAACCACAGCACCATCTCTTCAGCCACTGCAAAGCCGTTTGCTTCTGCTCTGGATGTGCAGTATGCCCTTTGAGTAGCTAGTGTATACTCAGCATGAACGAACTCTTACAGTTTCTCTCCATTTGCTTAGGCCATTTCTCACGAGCAGGCAGCCTGCCTGTAGCACCTGCCACTGTCAGGGGTCCTTATGTCTGCATCTAAGATGAGCTCCGTCGGTACTCACTGTACCAGGAGCCCACAGCGTGGAGCTGTCGGCTTGCTCACGACTCTTCCATGTCTTTCTTCCACTATCCTCAGAATCAACTGGCCTCTTAGAGCAGTTTCAGTGACTTTGCCGAGTGTCCTGTTATCCTTTCTGATTCCTGCTGAGATGAGCAGTTTCATGGGTCTAATTTCGGTACAGCTCAACTTAGCTTGCTCTTCCTTTAGACTTCATCATGAGAGCAGTAGCAAAAAGAAAAACTGTCAGCTGGCTTTAGACCACAGAGCAGAAAGGAAGGACCAGGTGGTATTCATCTTCTGATCCCTAGGGGAATCTCTGAACAGTCACTGCAGGCAGCAGAAGTCCCCATTTTCTTATCTTGCATACAGACAAGTCACTGAAGAAGGGCTTTCCTGCCCTCAGGAAGTAGCAGGAACACCACTTCTGGAATGCTAGAGTCACTCTCGAAATCTCCTCCTCCTCCTCCTCCTCCTCCTCCTCACACTTTCCATCCACCCAGCAGTCTTTAGGCTCCCACCCAAGAGGATCCACAGTCCCTCCTGGAGTGTTTTCATTTACGTGTGCAGGCCCAGCCTTGGCCAGCACGGTGAGTCACTTGCACCACTGGACCTTTCTCCTTTGTTAGTGCCACAGAAATCAATGTCTAGAAAGGACATAAAGCCTAAGAGAATGTGTCTACGAGCTTTGGAATCCTTCAGCCAAGAAAGGCCAAGTCTCCACCCACACCTCACTCACCTTCCCTGCTCTCAAACAGCTCAGATCCTCTTTCTCCTTCCACCCGCTCCTCTCCCCACCTCCTCCTCTCCTTAACAAGATTTTCCTCTAGTCAGTATTGAGTCAATGAGAGTTGCCCACAAATTCATTTCCGCAAGTTGACATGACAGAACAGCTTCTCACGGCCATTTTCCTGAAAATATTAACAACACTACAGCTATAACTGTCCAAACGATTACCTGGCTCACTTGATCAACATCAATTATAGCACTTTTAGAGTTCAAACAGAACTTAGCAATGTGCCAAAAAATCAATAAATGGGGCCTCCATCAGTGTGGACCTAGCAGCTCTTTGCTGAATGTCATAATATTTTATGACACGGCTCATAACGCAAAACCAAATATAGCATGGCACTGCAGTGGCTGTGCATGAATGGCCTCAATACATGCCCAGAAAAACAGTTCGAAAGGTTATTGCTCGCCTCTTAACAAGATTATCCAAAGCAGGCAGGAACTCTTATAACTTAAACCCCTACTTACAAGTGGACTAAATGCCATTAAGATAAAGCAAATTAATGTATGTGAAGAGACACCTCCAGTTTCACCAGGAAAGAACTCTTTCAAACTCTCTCTCTTTTTTTTTAAAGATTTATTTATTATTATAAATGAGTACACAGAAGAGGGTATCAGATCTCATTACGGGTGGTTGCAAGCCACCATGTGGTTGCTGGGATTTGAACTCACGACCTTCGGAAGAGCAGTCAATGCTCCTACCCGCTGAGCCATCTCACCAGCCCCTCTTTCAAACTCTTATAAAAGAAAACCTAACTTCATATGTATATCCTAAAGTGAACCATTTTTATTTTAATTTAATGAACGGTCTCTTTTTGACCTCCAGAAACATTTTGGGTATGTGCTCACAATAAGAAAGAAGGAAAGAAAGAAAGAAAGAAAGAAAGAAAGAAAGAAAGGAGAGAGAGAGAGAGAGAGAGAGAAAGACAGACCCTCAAATTTTCAAATTGCCTACAGAAAATCCACACAGGAGTTTCTAATGTTTTCAGTTCTGTTACCTTAGAAATCACTAAGAGCTGAATAAGATGCAAATTAAAGGTCTTTAAGAGAAAACACAGTATTATGAAACACAAAGATGCAAAAAGACCACCGTAAGCTTAAGCTTTATTTCCTGAGCCCACAGGGGGACTGCAGTGTTCCTTGGCACACATTCTCCTGAGCAAAGGTCTCCACATTTGCTCCTGTGCTCTGTCCCCAGCAGCACGGCACCATCTGTGGAACACCACAGAACACTGCTTCAAATTTCAGCATGTGGCTTGGGGATAACTTAAGTAGGAAGGATGTAACCATATTATATCTGTGTGTAATGCAAAAAGTCACAAGTAGAAGGACCTTCCTTAAATCTTTCAGAACCATTGATAAAGCTTCCCTATGATTCCCAGTTTCCTGACCTGTCATTCTGACTTCAGCCAGTGCTCCCTAGTAGTCAAGCAGCAGCTGCTGCTACAGGGAAGAAAGAAGGAAGGAAGGAAGGAAGGAGGGAAGGAAGGAGGGAAGGAAGGAGGGAAGGAAGGAGGGAAGGAAGGAGGGAAGGAAGGAAGGAAGGAGGGAAGGAAGGAGGGAAGGAAGGAGGGAGGTAAGGAGGAAAGGAAGGAAGGAAGAAAAGGCACAACTTTTAATGGAGACAATGTTGCCCATCGTCTGCAAAATATACTTTAGGGCAGAGACGGTATTTTAAGAACAGAAAAATCAATATTACTTCAAACAATATACTCATGCTAGAATTTTCATAATCAGTATGTTGTGTGATCTAGACCCTTTATTTCTTTTTTTTTTTTTAACTTTGTAAT
>NW_022196904.1:174794655-174871795 GCF_008632895.1 Mastomys coucha | reverse complement strand
GGGGGCCGGGGCCACCTTCTTCCCCTTCGCCTTCTTTCCTTTGGGCATCTTGCTCGGCTGGTGGAGAGGGCTTTATTTCTTTATTTGCTGCTAGTTTTGTTTTTCAACAGCAGGGTCTCAGCATCTCTACCTCTCAAGTGTTGAGGTGACAGGCATGCACCACCCCAGCTGGCTAAATGCTTTATTCCTAACTCAAATGACAAGACAAAACATTTTCACAGACGGGAGGTGGTGGCACACCCCTTTGATCCTAGTACTTGGGAGGCAGAAGCAGGTGGATCTGTGAGTTAGAGACCAGCCTGGTCTACAGGGAAAATTTTTCCAGGATAGTCAGGAACACACAGAAACACTGTCTTGAAAACTCAAAAGAAAAAGAAACAAAAGAAGAAGGAAGGAGGGAGGGAGGGATGGAGGGAAGGAGTGAGAGAAGAAAGGAGAGAGGGAGGGAAGGAGGGAAAGAGGAAGGGAGAGAGGGAGGGAGAGAAGGAAGGGCAGGAGGGGAGGGAAGGGGAAGAGAGAGAAAGAAAACAAGAAAAAAGGAAAAAAGAAATCATTTTTACTCCCACTTTATGCACTAAGATAAGTTGGATTGTAGAACTAATTAAGAAATCTCCCCAAGATTACCCACATAACAAAGGATTAGGGCTAACTAACCCTAAAACCACAATACCACCCCAAGGATTTCTAATGAGCGTTCTCGACTAGGCTGCGTATTAGAAGCCTTTGCATTTCAGAGGGGCCTTGTCATCTACATATATTATAAGTCCCTAAATGATTTAAAGATACAAAGGCTAAAAGCAATTATTCAAGATCGCCATTAACTCAATTATCAGACTGCATAATAAAAGTTTTAACAAAAAAAATAGAACTGTTTACCATGATAGATACTGCAGAAATTTTGTATTATTCAGTGTATTTTTCCCAGTACTTCTGAGACAGGCTCTTACTCTGTGGCCTAGTCAGCCTTCCCTCCCTAGGCTTGAAATGTAAGCATGCCATACAACACTTGGTTTTCGGCTGTTTTTAATAAATTCTTCCTTGGCCTCACCGCCAAGGCCACATGCCTCACATGCCAGTTATCACCGCTTTTAGGGCACCTGCGTCTATCGACCACCTGAACCCACAGTGGCCACCATTCTGCTTTGCTGTAATCTTTGGTTTTGTGTGAAAAGCGAGAGCCATGCTAATTAAAACACTGGCAAAGGAAAGAAGTGGCTGGTGGAATACAGTGAGTTTCAGGTCAACCTTGCCTATAGAACAAGCAAAAGCAAAAAAAACAGTAAGATGAGAGAGGAGGAAGAGGGAGACGAAGACAAGGAGGAAGGAGAAGAGGAGGAGGTAGAGGAAGACAAGGAAGAAGGAGAAGAGGAGGAAGAGGAAGAGGAGGGAGAGGAAGACAAGGAGGAAGAAGAGGAGGAAGAGGAGGAAGGAGAGGAAAACAAGGAGGAAGGAGAAGAGGAGGAAGAGGAGGAAGAGGAGGAGGGAGAGGAGGGAGAGGAGGAGGGAGAGGAAAACAAGGAGGAAGGAGAAGAGGAGGAAAAGGAGGAAGAGGAGGAGGGGGGAGGAAGAGGAAGACAAGAAGGAGGGAGAGGAGGGAGAGGAAGACAAGAAGAAGGGAGAGGAGGGAGAGGAGGAGGGAGAGGAGGATGAAGAAGACGAGGAGGGAGAAGACAAGGAGGAAGAGGAAGAGGAGGAGGAGGGAGAGGAAGACAAGGAGGAAGGAGAAGAGGAGGAAGAGGAAGAGGGAGAGGAGGATGAAGAGGACGAGGAGGAGGGAGTAGAAGAGGAAGACAAGGAGGATGGAGAGAAAGAGGAGGAGGGAGAGGAAGACAAGGAGGAGGGAGGGGAAGAGGAGGATGAGAACAAGGAAGAAAAGCAAGCAGTATGAAAGGCCCTATCTTATCACTATGTGCATGCACTTTTAGAACATGAACTTACAGTAGCCCATCTGGTTGCTTACTCATGGGTCTCTTACGATTCATTTATGATTAACTTTGTTCCTGATTCTAAATGACTTATCTCAATTATTCACCGGGCTCTGCAGTCTAATGAGGTCATGAACTCTGCTCAGGAGCCACGTTCTTCTCATCTTTGTACCCCAGTGTCTAATACAATACTGCGAACCCATGGCAGGTTCTCAGAGAATGTTCGACCCCCAAACGCCTCGTGGAGGTTGCCACAAGAGGAATTTATAGCACACAGCTGTTAGTGGCAGTGTGTACCGGGCTGTCAATTAAATAACAATAAGCTCTGGGGTGCACAGCTGCTGACCGCTTGAGCGAATCGGTTCAGGATGTTAGGACTTTAGTAATGTCCTTCCAGTGGATAATGTGAGTGTCCCACGGTTCCACAGTATCTCATTTCAATTAAACCAACCTAACAAGTAGTTAGCTATTGGACCTGGTTGCTTAAGACACAGTGGGTCACTGTACCCCCTACAGTGTACTCAAGGTTTTACTCTGCTATATCTGCATTGCTGCCACCCAACTTCAGGCTACCCTCCTCTCTGTTCAAGTAAGTCTTTCTGCTTTCTTATTTCCTTCCAATTCATTCTCCACAATGCCATCAACTTGAGCGTGTTTGTTTGTTTGCTTGCTTGTCTTTCAAGACAGGGTTTCTCTGTGTAGCCCTGCCTGCCTAGGAACTCAGGGCAAGACCTGTAGACCAAGCTGGCCTGGAACTCAGAGATCCACCTGCTCAACCTCCCGAGTGCCAGGTCCAAAGGTGTGCACCACCACCACTGAGCCTTTTTAAAGAGCAAATCCCAACACACCTCCCTTCTAAGCCTTTTCTCTACCCTTACGTTGAAATCTGGAACAGTTCCGCCCATTCCTACTTCCTGCTCTTATCCCCACCCTTGATCCAATACTGTAACCGGCCAGACCCTAATCTACCTGTCCACCCTACAGCTCCCACTACTCGTCCTCTGACTGTTCACCCTCGCCATGTTAGCTAGTCCATACGGAATCCAATCAGATCATGCTGTCGGCCACTGGAAAGCTGCGCTAATGACCGTCAAGAAAACCCCATTAAGCAGCAAAGAAATACAACTTGTGGACTTAGATATAAAACTTGTGATTTTAGTTGACAAATTTCTTTTTCTGTGTGACTACTGTAGTGCCGCAAGCAGTATATTCTCTCCTGGAAAGGATACCTCCAAACTGCAAATGCACAAGAGCTCTAGCGGAAGGAAAACTGAACGTACAAGCAGCACCTGCCCATCATGGCTTGCAACACATTCTGACGAACGACAACATGAAATATGAAATGAGAAATTCTGGGGACAGAACCCATGAGACATAAGAACAAGCATTTGTCACAATTCTGACCACAAAAAGCTTCAATGCAAGTGCTGCTAGAGGACTCTTGCAAGACTCACCGCCATCCTTACTATGAAAGGGCCTTACAGAGCCTGCTTCTCTCGTGACGGGACCTGAAGGAGGATACCTGTGGCCCTGGATGCTATTGGCTGCAATTTTACAACCATTGAATAATCTTGTAAAAGGCAAGATGGGGAAGTACTGCAACTTCCATCCTGCCGGCTAATGTGGCGGGTACCATGGCCTCTTTGTCTCTGGACATCACGTGATATGCACCAATAAGGGTTTTTTTTATACTTATTATTACTTAAGTCAATCTGAGTTATTACTTGGAGCCAAAGTTCCCTGATACACATCTAAGAAACAATTCAAAAGAAAGGAAAAAGGAGGAAAGAAGGAAAGAAAGAAAGAAAGAAAGAAAGCCATGTTGAAAATGATTAATACACTATAATATCATTTAATTCTGTAGCCTCAACAGAAATTCATATAAAAACATAAAAATATGAGTTTTCTATAAAAGAATACAGGCCTTCATTAAAACATGAATTTTCTATAAAGGAATTCGGGCCTTCTCGTGCAGTTGATGGGGCATTGAAAGCACAAGAAATAATTCAGAAAACTTTTCTGTGAAAAAAGAATATTCTGCTTTCACTGGACAGAATTAACAGTATGTGAAACATTAAGGAAGGCATATTAATAAACCAGGCATGGTGGCACACACCTTTAGGTCCAGCACTTGGGAAGCAGAGGCAAGCAGATCTCTATATAGCGAGGGCTACATAGAGAATCCGAGACTACCCAGGACAATCTAATGAGACCCTATTAAAAAATTACATAAATAAATAAAGAGAAATTAAATATCCAGAATAAAACACACAGAAAGAAAGACCCTCTATCATCAGTTAGCTTGGGGAAAGCACCCAGGCTCAATGCACGTGTACCCAGTGTCCCTGAAGGAGAACAGAAAAATAGATGAGAAGATGATGGCCAAAACCTTTCCAAATTTGGTTTCAAAACTCTTAACCTTACAGATCTACAAATCTAAGGGTCATGTTAATGGTCACCCCTGTACCTCAGCGCCATGCAGAGCACGCTTTCCACACACGACTGCTCCTGAGCAAGAGCCACTCATCATGAAGAAACTCTCAGAAAACAAGCACAGCACAGTCAAACAGCTTCAGATCACTAGGAGAACATCGGGAAAGCTCTCAGGAGGAAAGGAGACACAGGATACACACGGCAGCAGATGTCTCAGAAGGAATGTAAGCCAACAAGAAAAAAACGATCACTACATGAGTTGGAAAATGAAAGCAAAGCAAGGACTTTGTCAAAAACAAAAAATTTTTTAAAAATTGAAAGAATCTACCCCCTATAGACTCACCCTACTAGGAATGGGAAAAAGGTTTTTTTTTTTTAAGACAACGGGAATATGATGCGAGATACATGGATGAACATATGGGTAAACCACAAGTTTTTTTGTTTTGTTTTTTTAATTCTTTTTTTTTTTTTTAAAGATTTTATTTATTTATTTTATGTATATGAGTACATTGTAGCTGGACAGATGGTTGTGAGCCACCATGTGGTTGCCGGGATTTGAACTCAGGACCTTCGGAAGAACAGTCAGTGCTCTTAACCTCTGAGCCATCTCACCAGCCCTGTTTTTTTAATTCTTAAAAAAAAAAACCTTGAAAAGATAATGGACTGTTTAAGATAATATTGAACTTACACCATTTGTAGAAGTGAAATGTCTGACAATAGCTCAAAGACTTCTGGGAAAGGCAGACAGAAGGTCTCCTGCTGTCAGACGGCTATAACACATCACCTGAAGTCAAGCCATGTGATAAAGCTACACACTAGAAACCCTAAGGCAACCATTAAGAGGTATTAAATTATATCTGATTAATCCAACAAAGAGGACAAGATAGAATCATAAAATAAAGTACTCAATTCCAAAGAAAGAACAAAGGAAAAGGGGGATGGACAAATATGACACACACAGATGATAAGACAGACCAGGTCTAAATACAATTAACAGACAAAACGTCGATGGTTTGATTACCCACACAATCAGAATGGATAAACACACACACTCACACACACACACACACACACACACACACACACACACACGTGTGCGCGCACACGCACATGCACACATACATACTCGCGGTACTGTATAGGTAAAAGCACTGACTGCTCTTCCAGAGGACCCAGGTTTGGTTCCTAGCACCCACACGGTGGCTCACAACCACCCATCATGCCAGTTCCAGGGGATCCACCACCTTCTGTCCTCTTTAGGCGTGTGGTGCACATAAGTACGTACACACAGGACATGCACATGCAAATAATAATAATATTTTTTAAAGACAAATTTAAAAGTACTGAATAAAATCACATTAACATGATTTGGAAGAAAGCTGAAATACCTATATGAATCTCAGGCTAGTCAACTTCAGAGCAAAGAATGAAATCAAGGATAAAGAGACCCATTTAACAAAGATGGAGAAGTCAATTCATCAAAAGAGCATAGCAATCCTAAGCATGGGTCACCCAGTAAGCCTCAGTCCGCCCAGACAAGGAAGTAGAAAGCTATCTTTCATGGCTGAAATACAGCATCAGCATTCTTGAACTAAAGCTGAGTGTAGCCAAAATGGGACTTAGGACTTTCTTATGTAATGAACGGCATGCAATTTTACTAATAAAAATATATCTCTCAGGAGTCAAAGGTAGTGCATTAAAGAGTCTATTTTTTTTAAAAAAGAAAGTCAGCCAAGTCTAGTGCCACAGACTACAGTCCCATTAGTCAAGAGGATGAGCTGTAAGCTGACAGCACCCAAATTCAAGTTGAGCTGCAAGTTCAAGATGAGCCTACGGAGTGAGTTGGAGGTCAACTCTAGGCCAGGGAAATTTAAAGAGGGTGAGGATATAACTTAGTGACACGATGCTTACCAAGCATGTGCAAGACCGAAGTCCCCTGCGCTGCAAAAATAAGTTTTTAACTTCAAATCCAGTCTGAGCCAATTGATCAAAAGCTGACTTACCTCTCATACTGTCTGTCTCGTGGTATCGACGTGGCCCAGTGTCGTAAATCCATGATTAAAAGAATCAAAAGGAGACAAGGTATAAAGAAGAGTCCCAGGAATGCCACCCGCTGACGGAGAAATGGGCTCAGTGTGGGCACAGTGAAGTACCAGGAGGCTGGGCAGAGGTAGGAAAAACTGATCCTGGAATGGGACAAACATTTGTTAAGTCCTAAAAACTCTCTACATATGACTGCTTTAAAACGGTTTTAAAACTAGATGAATGCCCTGAAGGTAAAATCCATGTGAGAGAAGTCTAAATGGTTTTTGGTTTTCCCAGTTGCAAATAAAAGACAAGCACCCGTATAGTTCTTACTGTTTCTATCATGCAGTTTAGAAAGACATGATGTGCTGTTTCCAAACTCTACGCTTGAATAATCTAGTATTAATGGAAAAATCACGAGGAGGAGGGCATGGGGGCAGGGACGGGCGCCGGGGGTGGGGGAGCACTTCCTAACACTGGTTAATCAGAGAAGCTGCAACATGACCACTAGCAATGCTGTCAAACAACCAGACAATTACAAAAGTTATTTAACTGATTTTTTTTTAAATGTTAACAACCCAAGAAGACCTTTTCTTAAAATTAGTTTTAAAAGATACATAGTAAAAACTGGGTTTGGCCCTGACTCAACCACCTTTCAGAGACAACCACTGACTACTTTCAAGACCTCAGGTTATGGGCTGGAAATGACTGAACTGGCCTTTCCAATGAATACTGCTTTGACATCTTTGCATACACCAGACCAGAATGCAAAATTTAGGTGCAGCCTCAGGGCAAACCTCACCTAGCCTCCCGGTGACTACCCTCCCCTACTCCCCTGCCCCTGCTACCACCCTCCACTGAGGCCCTTGACAGATATAACCGGTGCAAACCTTACCTAGCCATGGGTTCCCTTCAGTGGTCTCGACGTCTGTCACCTCCGTTTCCTTTTGCTCTGAGAGGGTGGCCTCCTAGTCCCAGGCATCTCCTAAGCCTGCAGCCTGGGAAGGGTTGGCTGGCTTTCAGGCATGCCTCCAGCAGTGCCCAAAGGACCTGATCCCCGCAGTGACTGCACCCTTCCCTCCCATGGTACTGACCCTCACTCCGTGTCGGCTCTCTCTCCTCCCACGGGCCCAGAGGACCCCACCGTGCATCCCGAGCGCGGGGCTTTCCTGCGCGGCTTTCCTGTGGACAGGCTCCGTGCTCACGGAGCACTCCACCCCAGACGGTACGGACGGGGGACCCCCGCTTCCACTCCTCGTCCCTCTCCGTCCCGCAGCTCTCCCGCAATTCCACTCACGGGATCCCGAGGCCCGCTCGTCCCTCCGCACAGCCCGGCCTGGTCCTCAGCCGTTCCCCGTGGCTCCCAACACAGCCGGAAGGAGGCCCGGCCGCCAGCGGCGCCACGTCCCCAAGGAAACCGCACCGAGCCAATGACTGCAGGGGACCGGGAGAGGCCCGCCCTGCGCGCAGCCAGAGCCACGGACAGAACCGCGGCGGTCACACACTGAGCGTCTCTTCACTACGGCGCCAATCCCCAAAAGTGCCTGGCCACAAACGCCCGCCCCTGGGCTCCGGGCCGCGGCCAATGGGAAAGTCGTCGCAGCCAGGCTCCGCCTAGAGGGCTGGCTGGGACCCGCAGCCGGCACGGTGAGGCCACAGACGGCAGCAGGGTCAGCTCTCTGCGGGTGGCCTTCTCCGCTGCAGCTTCTACCGTTCCTGTGGGTGGGTCTCGGGATGCTCACCACAGCCATGCATTCCTTCCCACAGCAGTTCCCCCATCCCGTCCCTTTTGCCCACAAATTGATGTCCCAGGATCACTGTCCTTTCTCATGATAGAAACATTGTGAGGAAAAAAAAATCAGATACGGTGATGTTTGCATCAAAGCGCTCGTGTCCATTTCTTCAGCGTTGGCTGTCTACTGTGTGCAGATCGTGAACATTTGTATTATTGTCCTCCTGGGCCATACAGTGATACAAAAGCAACAGTCCCTTGATTCTTGCCTGCACCAGCCCTGTGTCTCATTTGCAGGAAGAAGTCTCTTGGATGACAGAAAATCTAAAGTTTTTACAACCTGTCCCTTTCATTACTGTCCACGATGCACCTACTGGGTCTCCCAACCTCTTGGTGAAGCTCCGGCATGTGTACCCTTGTGGGTTTGGACCTGACAGTTTTTGTTCATTCTGCTCCTCTCACCTACTTGATCAGCTCCTGATCATGTCTTACCTTTGGCTTAAGGGTGTCTTCCTCCAAAAATCTTACCCGACCCCCACATCTCTTTAAAAACACCTTCTGTTTCAGTTACCCCTTGAATTACAATCCTGTGCCTGTCTGCCCCACTAACTCCAAATCCTTGAAAGCAGGACTATCTGCTTTTACACATTCCCAAAGCTAAGTCACACTATCCCTCAGAAAACGCCACTAACTTAGGGTATAAATGAACAGTGGGACAGGGGTGAAGACCAAGAGGAGGCAATTTTATTCAAAGCTGGCCGTAACCAATGACAGCCACTGTCACTGCATTTGGCAGTGAATCGAAGCTGCCAGAGGAGTAAAGCAACTTAGTAGTGAAAGGGACTGAGCTCCTCTCTCTCTCTCTCTCTCTCTCTCTCTCTCTCTCTCTCTCTCTCTCTCTCTCTCTCTCTCTCTCTCTTTTTCTCTTTCTGACTTAAGGTATCACAGCCAAGAGGCTGAAGGCTGGTGACTGGTTCAAAGTAACGCACTCAGCGCTCTACTGCTGGGCTGAGTTAGAAAGAAAAAGAGCAAATAAAAAAGGAAGCTGACTGGGGTGGTAATCCTACACTTGGAGGTAGAGGTGGGTGGATCTCCATTAGTTCAAGGTCAGCCTAGCGTCCTTAGTGAGTTCCAGGACAGACAGGAATATGTAGAATGACCGTCTGGCTGGTGGCTACACAGGTTGATTAGAATTCAGTCATCCTTGATCTGACCTTTGTCTATTTTCTCTTTCCCTTCTTCTACTCTGACAATCAGATTGCCATCTTAACTCATCCTTTCTCCTTGAACTCTCATCTCTCGACTTGTTCTCCCTCGGTCACCACACTGCTTTAATGTTGTACTTAATCTGTGACAACTGAAACCACACTGGGGAAAAGGTATACAGGCAAATGGAGGGCTGGGAGTGTAGATCAGCTGGTAGAGCACTTTCCCAGCACAGACCATGAAACCCTGTGTTTGACTCCCAGCACCACATTAAAAAAAAAACAAAAACAAACAAACAAACAAACAAAAAAAAACAAACCTGAGTGTGGACAGAGGATCAGAAGTCCAAGGGCATCCTCTACTACTTAGCAAGTTTGAGGTCAGCCTAAACTGTATGAAACCCTATCTCAAAAAGAAAAGACCAGACTGGGCTTGATGGTCCAGTCCTGTAACCCCAGCACTTCACTAGGAAGCCGAAGTGGGAAGATTGCCATGGGGCAGTCTGGACTTCTTGGTGAAACCATGCCTTAAACAAACACACACACCTTCATACATTCACACACACACACACACACACACCCTCACACTTATACACACACCCTCATACATACAAACATACACACCCTCATACACACACACACACCCTCTCTCACACAAACACACACACACACATGCACGCACACACGCACTCACTCACTCATGCAACCACAAACACATACACGTACACATATGCACACGTATACACATTGCATACATTTGGTATTAACCACAAAATTATATAAATATGGATAACTTAACTATTCCAGAGAACAATTCCTAAAGAAAAGAAGGTATAGAACTAATTCAAAAGGTGTTTTGGAATAATTTTTTACTCCTTAAAGTATTGTTCTTTGAGCTATAAATCTAAAAATACGTATATTTTAAACTCCAGTGCTCTACAGAAGTGGATGTTTCAGAGGATAAACGAGATTCCCACCCATCTGCGAACAGTATCTAACTCACAGGGTTTATGAGCTATATTAACTTTTCAATCTGAAGGGGCACTGAGGCAGCCTTTAAAGTTAGAGGTTGTAAGTAACTGCTGTCATAGAGAGAAGCAAAAGCTACGTTTTAATTCAAAGAGTTTCTCATTACACTTTCTTTGCACATTTGTCTTTGACGGCTGGTTTGGACAACAATAAGTCCACCTGCCCCAGCAGGATTGTCTACAAACAGCACGATCATCTACAAACCTGCCATGTTTATGATTAGCAGCTCCCTAGGCTAAGTTCTGAGGTTTCCAGTCGGCAGGCCGAGTCAAAAAAAAAAAAAAAAAAAAAAAAAAAAGGGTTGAGACCACTTCTCTTCCTCCTTTGCTGAAACTCAATGACATGTTGAAACAAATTATAGAAAGCCAAATTTCAAAACATGTGTTTTGACTGCTCCTTAAAGGTTTGTCTACAATTACAACAAAAAACTTTGTCAACATGCCCTTGATGCCCAACCCTGAACAAAGCTAGCCAACCCCCAACATGCCCCTGCCCACCCCAGCCCCCTCAGCCACTGGGTGTCTGCAACCCACCACACTTCCTCCCTCCTCCCACCCCCCACCCCCACTCCGACTCCCATAATCAGTTCTTCACCCTTTCACACTGCCACCTGTCTAACCTGTAAAGGTTTCTCTCCCATGTTTGAATTGTCTCTCCTGTGCTCCTTTCAGGCACCTCACTGTTTCAAACCAAACCTGTTGTCTCTCCACTCATTTGATCCACACAAGCCTCCTCTATCCGAGTATTCATCTTGGGTGGAAGACCCTGTGACTGCCCCATATGGGAACTTCCGCAGGAGCTATTCTAAAATCTCCTCTCTCTTCTTTCCTTCCTCATTTCCATCCAGCTTGTGTTTTTCCATATTGTAAGGATTAAGTATTCACCAGAGAACACTGTTCAGACACGGGTTTAAACTAATAGAAAGTCTTTCTTAGTCGGCTGGTGATAATGCTGGGTGCTCGGGATCCCAGTAGCCCTGAGCCTTTCTCAGGGTGAGCTTTTAAGCACAAAAACCATGTTCTGGATTGATATTTGTGGTGGTTTGAATATGCTCGGCCCGGGGAATGGCACTATTAGGAGGGATGGCCTCATTGAAGTAGGTGTGGCCTTGTTGGAGGAAGTGTGTCACTGTGGGGGTTGGGCTTTGAGACGCTCCTCCTAGCCGTACAGGAGCCAGTCTTCTCTAGTTTGCCTTCAGAACAAGATGTAGAACTCGCAGCTCCTGCAGCACCATACCTGTCTGGATGCTGCCATGCTTCCCACCATGATGATGATGATGATGGACTGAACCTCTGAACCTGTAAGCCACCCCCAATTAAATGTTGTCTTTATAAGAGTTGCCTTGGTCATGGTTTCTCTTCACAGCAATGAAACTCTAACTAAGACAACATACTCCAGTTAACAAGAACAGTTAGTCAGAAGCAGAACTACAGAAGCCAAAGAGCTTAGGACTTTTAGAGACTTTGCCAGAACTATGGGCTTTGATGGGTTAGGTCTTTGTTTTGGTTTTGGCAGGTGGTACTGTCTACATGACGAGTTTTACAGCCTGAATGCTACTTCCACATACAGTCAGTTGTGCTAAGGCCTCAGAGTCTACTAAGATCTGGGGTTCTGTTCCACAGGGTCCTACAGTCCTTCCTGGGACCTTCTGGGAAATTTTCTGTTAGCCTTGTCATCAGGCCTATGTGTCCTCCAGGACACCACCCCACCCTGGAATTATTGTGCAATTTAATCATGCTACCTTCTGACTTAAAATTCACTAGCAGTTATTTTATTTTATTCTAGTATATGTATATGTATGTTTGCCTCCATGTATGTATGTATGTGGACCATATTATACAATGCCTATGAAGATCAGAAGGGAGAATTGGATTCCCTGGAACTGGAGCAATCTATGCTTGTGAGCCACTAGGTGAGTGCTGGGAACTGAACTCAGATCCTCTGCAAGAGTGGCAAGTGCTCTTAACCAGGGCACCACAAACCAGCCCTGATGTGGCACCAACAGGGTTTGGGGCAAAAGTTTTTCATTCTTAGCGTGCTGTGCCAGGTTTTATTCACTGCCTCTGCCACCTTGCTAACCTGTGGGGTAAGGATACTCCGATGCCTAGCTATAGGTTTGAAGAGCATCAGGCTTCAACACCAGCACTGGAGAACAGACTGGAGAAACAGGTCTAAGTCAATCATGGTGGGCCCACACCCTCACCAGACACTAGTTTAAGCATGGGCACATAGTGGGAAGCTGGATAAGGATACTGAAAGGTAGTCAGGCACTGTGGAGAGGTGCAGAGAGAAAACCATTTCTCCATCTTCAAAACAAGTGCAAATCTTTATAAAGTTTATAAAACAAGAGACAGAAAGTCCATTTCTCTCCAACATAAACTTAAGGGTATGAAGCCTGGTGGCCCTGCAGCACACGTCTGGGAAGATCTGGATAAAAACAGTATACAAAACCCCTTCACTCTTGATAGCATCATGAACCAAAACTGACAGACTGAAGTGTTTGGTTATGTACAACACTGACATATATGTTTTATGATCATGTAGCAGGGAAGAACACTAGCGGTAGAATTCTTGCAAGCTAAGCAAATGCTCAGCCACTAAGCTACATTCCTACCTCTGGCTTTGTTTGTTTGCTCTATAACCCAGGCTGGCCTTGAACTCAGAATCCTCATACCTCTGTCTCTGGAATGCTAGGATTACAAACCTATGCCACACACCCTACCATGGTGTATCATCACTCTTCCAGATATTCTTCTTCTCTTCATTCCTATTATACATCTATGATGTATGCATCATAGTATACATACTATACATTAGCAAAGTCTGTTAGCCCTGACTGTATACAGAACCTAGCTATTTCTCACTAATCTTATTGTTACCACCTCGTCCTCTGACTACTGTTCCTTTCTATATTGTTGCAGTCTCTGAACTGGCCTTGTTCCCATCTATTCTAACTCTGTGGTCAGTGTACGTCTTTCAAGTCCAAGATCAGACCTCCCTCCATCTCCCAGTAAAGGCTGATGCTCTCAGAACCGACCGCCTCCAGGTCTACGCCATCTTCGTAACACTCTCCTCTTCCTGCTCCTACTGCGTCCTCACATGCCCTCTGTTATTATTTTCGCCCACTTGACTCCAGACTTGCTTACTTCTAGACCGTGACACACCTCTCACTTTTGTACTTTTCCTTTCCCCAGAGATTCTGTGCCCTTGATGATGCCACACTCTGGCCACCTGCTGACCTCCTTCAGCCCGTATTAAAATATCACCTTCTGAGGCGAACCCTCCGTAACTACCTATTTAAAATCGTAACTCTTGCCAAGTCTCACTTCCCACTCCACATATTTCCAATTACCATTGTCTTACTGCAAAGTGTTTTATTGGGTCAGTGGTTATTTTGGTTTTCAGTACTGGGTCGTGACCCTAGGGCCACTCACACTGGGCGAAAACTCTTCTATTGGAGCAATGCTGCCATTCTCACTTACTGGTTTATTGTCTGTCTCCGGCACCTAGAATAACACCTCCATCAAAGCAATAATGTGGCTCAAAAAATGAAAAAGAAAAGCTCATTGTGTACAAATATGTGAAGATCTCAAATACTGTTAAATAAAAATACTGATAAAACTGGGCATGGTGATATATACCTATAATCCTAGCCCATGGGGGCACTAATTGGGAGGGTGGAAGGTTTGATGCCAAGCCAGGTTATATAGCATGACCTTGTCCCCAAAACTGAAAAGAAGAAGCAAAACACTGACAGCTGACAACAAAAATCCAGAACCATGTATATTAGTTAGGGTTCTCTAGAGGGACAGAACTGACCAAGTAAATGAATATATGTATATGTGTATATACATATACATATACATGTGCCATTCTAATAAATCTCATTGAGCAACATCTATATTTATATCTATACCTATACCTACATGAAAGGGATTTATTATACTGGTTTACATTGGTACTCAGCCTTTTGGCTAAGATCAAGTATAAACTGGTTTACAGGTTGTGGTCTAGGTAGTCCAACAATGGCTGTCAACCAACAAAAGGTTCAAGAACGGGGTAGTTGTTCAGTCCCTGAGGCTGGATGTCTCAGCTGATCTTCAGGATACTCCAGAGTCCTGAAGAAGTAGGTTCTACTGCCAGTGAAGGAATGGACTTGCCAGCAAGAAGGCAAAGAGAGCTCCATTCATCCATGTTCTTCAAATAGGCTACCAGTAGAAGGTGTGGCCAAGATTAAAGGCAGATCTTCCCATCTCAAAAGATCTGGATTAAAGTCGGGTCTCCCCACCTCAAATGATATAATAAAAAACCAAAAACATCCCGGGCTGGCGAGGTGGCTCAGCAGGTAAGAGCACTGACTGCTCTTCTGAAGGTCCTGAGTTCAAATCCCAACAATCACATGGTGGCTCACAACCACCCATAATGAGATCTGATGCCCTTTTCTGGCATGTCTGAAGACAGGACAGTGTACTTATGTATAATAATAAATAAATCTTTGGGCTTGAGTGAGTGGAGTTGACCGGAGTGAGCAGGGTTGACTGGAGCGAGCAGAGGTCCTAAAATTCAATTCCCAACAACCACATGAAGGCTCACAACCATCTGTGGAGCTACTAGCGTACTCATATACATAAAATAAATAAATACATCTTTAAAAAAGAAAAAAAGAAAAAAATCTCTCACATGTGTACAAAGCCCCTTCGATTTTAGTTAATTCCAGATGTAGTAAAGTTGACAATCAAGAATAGCTATCAACCAAATAAATAAAAACTCATTTGTAGGGACTGGAGAGATGGCTTAGCAGTTAAGAGCACTGACTGCTCTTCCAAAGGTCCTGAGTTCAAATCCCAGCAACCACATGGTGGCTCACAACCATCCATAATGAGATCTGATGCCCTCTTCTGGTGTGTCTGAAGACAGCTACAGTGTATTTATATATAATAATAAATAAATCCTTGGGCCAGAGCAAGCCTGGCCAGAGTGAGCAGAGGTCCTGAGTTCAATTCCTAGCAACCACATGATGGCTCACAACCATCTGTATAGCTATAGCATACTCATATACATAAAAATAAATAAATCTTTAAAAACAAGACTCATTTGTAACAAATCATAGTCTTAGATACAATGCCTACAACTCTACAACTTATAAAAGAAAGAGAATTGAAAACACCTTCCTGGCCTTGAAAAACTCCATAACATTTGACAACAAAAGCAAGATCCACATTAGAGAGATGATCTTTATTAAAATAAGGCAGTGGTGGCACATGCCTTTAATCCCAGCACTTGAGAGGCAGAGGCAGGCAGATTTCTGAGTTTGAGGCCAGCCTGGTCTACAGAGTGAGTTCCAGGATAGCCAAGGCTACACAAAGAAACCCTGTCTCGAAAAAAATAAAAATAAAAATAAAATAAAATAAAATAAAATAAGACTTACCCTTCAAAATGCATTATTGGGAAAATAAAAAATAAGTCATACACTGCAAGGGAATATTTGTGAATCATGTATTTAATAAATGAGTTTGTATAAAGAACATAAGAAAGAATTCTTACAACTAAAGAAGAAAATTTTCCAAATATAAATGAAAAAACATTTAAACCCTGCACTAGAAAAAGATTCACACACCGCGAATAAACACAAGAAGTCACTCTTCTAGTCCCAGGCGCTGCGGGAGCTGCAGGTTACCGTGCAGACATGGCCAAGTCTAAGAACCACACCACATACAACCAGCCCTGCAAATGACACAGAAGTGGCATCAGGAAACTCAGGTCACAAAGATCCGAATCTATTAAGGGGCTTGACCCCAAGTTCCTGAGAAACATGTGCTTTGCCAAGAAGCACAACAAGAAAGTCCTGAAGAAGACTCAGGCCAACAATGCAAAGGCAGTGAGTGCACGCACAGAGGCCATCATGGCCCTGGTGAAGCCTTGGGCCATCAAGCCCAAGATGCCAAAGGGCCCCAGCCGCAAACTCAGCCGTCTGGCGTTCATCGCTCACCCCAGGCTAGTGTATTCTAAGCTACATGGCTAAGGGGCATAGGCTCTGCCAACCAAAGAACAAGGTTCAAAGCAAGGCAGAGGCCAAAGCTCCAGCTACGGCCCAGGCTTCAGCTCCAGCTTGGGCCCTGTGAAGGCCCCATGAAAAAGGCTCCTGCCAGAGTGAAGACAGATGGACTGCTGTGACACATCTGCCTACACACTATTTGCAGATATCCAGTGTCCTGTGCTGTTTTTTTTTTTCTAACAAAGAAACTTGAGGCAAGATCTGTTATTAAAAAACACACACATGCACAAGAAGTCAACTTCAACACTAATCATTGATAAAATTCAAACTAAAGCTAAAAGAAAATCATATATGTATTATCATAGAAGGGCTATAGTTCAAGAAAGATGATAAACTAGACATTTTGGAATACACCAGTAACCCTAGCACTTGGGAAGCAAAGACAGTATGATCAAGAGTTTAAGACTAGCCTGGGATACGTAGAGAGTTTGAGGCCAGCCTGGGCTAGGTAGCCCTGCCTTTTGGTCATAACGTTAAGGATATGATGTCTGGTGCTGCTGCAGCACAAACCTGGGAATAACAGAATAGAAATGTTGTTTGAAAACTCCCATGTGGAGAGTGTAGTTTTGTCTACACAGCTTTGAGTTCCCTGCGAGTCACATGAGCACACCTGCCCAGGAGCTATCTGGGATCCTCAAATAGAAAACACACACACACACACACATACACACACACACACCGCGCCAGTTAATCTTGAAATGCCTTGGCTACTCAGTGACTGAGCACTCCTAATCCTTCCTCTGCTACCGAAGGCCCTGTCGAAGAAGTGGCCAGAGGCCACTTACCCAGAAACTCACACTGCTGGTTGGTTGGCTTTTTCCTTCTCACCCCCAGTCTTCTGATTCCCTGTCTGCCCCACTCACACAACTCTCAGTGTCCTGCCCTATGCTCAGCCATTGGCTATTGGCATTATTATGGATAGATCAAAATCCAATTGGAAGCAAGGACCTTCAGCATCCAGTAAACACAGATTCCCAATCAAAGCCTCAGAACCCCCCCTACACCCAGTCCTCGATGGCATCCTCAACCAACAACGACAGAGACCAAAGTGTTTGATGACTGTGTTAGTCAGGGTTTTCTAGAGTCACAGAACTTATGGAATGCCCCTATATGTTAAGGGAAATTATTGGAATGACAGTGTGAGGCCCGACCAACCCAACAATGGGCAGCTGTGAATGGAAAGTCCGAGAATCTAATTGTCGCTCAGCCCCATGAAGCTGTGTGTTTCAGCTGGCCTTCTGTAGAAGCTGTCTAACCTGAAGAAGCAGGTTCCAACAGATGTGCTGGCAAGTGAGTGCAAGCAGGCAAAGAAGAACCCTCCCTTCTTCCATTGTCCTCGAGTAGGCCTCCAGCAGAGGGTGTGGCCCAGATTAAAGCTGTATAACACTAGTTTTTCTTTATGTGGAACTTGCTCTGTCCCAAGCTGGTCTTGAATTCAGAGATCTGCTTGCCTCTGTCTCCTGGGATTAAAGGCATGCACAACCTTGCCTGGGCCTAAACTTTTCATGGTCACTATGCCTCAAGATCCAGATCAAAAGCCTGTGCCATCCAGCCTCAGCATCTGCATCAGAGGTGTGCCCTCCATTTCTGGATTCTGGTAGTTCATTCCAGATATAGTCAAGTTGACAGCTGGGAGTAGCCATCCCAATGATACTTTATGGTGATGCGGTAGGGTTTAGTCATAGTCCAGGTTGGCCTGGAACTTACTATGTAGCTGAGGATGATGGAGTAATTGACCAAGAATTTGATACCACGTCCTACTATGTTATAGAGACACTTGAAAAGCCCCCTGGAGAGGCCAATGTGGAAAGGAATTGAGGCCACTTACAGATAACCAGCATCCGCTTGCCAGTCAACTGAGTCAGCAATTGGAGAATCATATTCTCTCTCTGTCCTGGCAAGTCTTCAGGTATCTGTAGTCCCAGCCAACTGCATCAGATCCCTCACCCACAGAGATAATAAATGTTTATTGTTTTAAGCCACTAAGCTTGCTGGTAATTTGTCACTGAACAGCAGATAACTAATATACAACCACATGGGATTAAAATAAATGTACACATTGGGTGTACATTGTAAGCCCTTCATAATAGGTGTTATCAGTGCTGTATAATGTATAAATATCTGCTTTCACCAGATTGCTGTTCATGTCTCTGCCCAACCCCTTTGCCTCTCTCTTCACCTTGTTCAGCTCCTTAGGACGGGCCTGAGCATCTATATAACTGAAGGCTAACAGAGAACTCTTGGGTTGATCCAATCAAGCTCGTGTAACTGTAGTTGATGATGTAGAAGTCTATATTTCTCCTCCCCACTACTACCATACACACTTACCCCGATCCACCCAGCCTCATAGACTAGGGCCTCAGTAGTATACCACTTGCCTAGCATGTGTATGGCACTGGGCTTGATCATCAGCTGGGGAAGAAAGAAAGGGGAGAAGGAGGGAAGGAGAGAGAGAATAAGAATGAATGAATGAGCTGGGCAGTGGTGGCACAGGCCTTTAATCCCAGCACTTGGGAGGCAGAGGAAGGCGGATTTCTGAGTTTGAGGCCAGCCTGGTCTACATAGTGAGTTCCAGGACAGCCAGGGGTAAACAGAGAAACCCTGTCTAGAAAAACAAAACAAAACAAAACAAACAAACAAACAAAAAGAATGAATGAATGAATATGAGAATATATGACAATACAACCTGGAGAACAGCCAGGAAAACCACATGCAAATAGCTCAGGAGGTCTATGTGTTTGAGGCCCAAATATGCTGCCTAAGCCTAGGGATGGTACTGCCCAGGACCTTCCCACATCAATCAAAAATCAAAACAATTCCCAATAGGCCACTCTGATCTGGGTGATTCCTCAGTTGAGATACCTTCTTCCCAAGTGACTCTTGGTTGTGTCAAATTGACATTTAAAACAAAACAAAACAGGACAACAAAGAGGAAGTATCAGTTTGTCATTTTGGTTGTTGCCTGAGAGTGGGTAATATGATGTCATGGATTTCTGCAATGGTTGACAAACATGTATAAAGGAAAGATAAATAATAATAATAATGATAGTGTTTTTGTTTTTTCAAGACAGGGTTCTTTTTTCTGTGTTGTCTTGGCTTTCTTGGAATTTGCTCTGTAGACCAGGCCAGTCTGAAACTCAGAGATCCCTATGCCTCTATCTCCTGAGTGCTGGGATTAAAAGCTTGAGCCACCAAACCTGGCTAGTCTTACTATGAATGGGAACCAATATTTGTTGAGTTCTGCCTTAGTATTCTAAGCATGTAGTTTTTTTTTTTTTTCCTACCTTAACTCTCAATCGGTAACAGTTTCCTCTGAGTATTGAAACATTCTATCCTGGAGGAAAGAAGAACAACTCAAAATAGCTTCAGGAAGTCCCCCAAGCTGAGTAGATTCATTAGGCCCCTCCCTGCCAGAGTTAAAACAAGAAAAGCTGAGAGTCTCTCTTAGACTAAGCGAAGCTGAGCTACAAAGAAGTCTCTGAGAGGAGAAAAACTGCAAAGAGGGCTCTGACACCAACAGCTGTCTGGAAGATACAGAAACGAGCTGAGCTGCCTGGAAGAGGTTTAGACCAAATGAGGCACCTGGAAAGAACACCCTCCAACCTGTTGAGCCGTCTGTAGGCGGTGCAGTGTGTTCCAGGTTCCCAGCTCTTGCGAGCTGTCACCCATGCTGGGATGGGCCTTGGTGATGCAACTGTCTTTGAGTCATCTCTGCTCCCGTAGATAACCTTTCAACCATATTCCTGTAAATATAAAACTTGGTTCATCCAGCTGGACTTTTGGTGGTATCTGTACTTTGGTCTGTCGAGGGCTCCTAGCTAGGATGAGTAGACGTGTGTGTTGCATCTCCCCAGGAAAAGTTTAGACACACAGCAAGTTCCTGCTATCATTATAATCATCACCATGTTGCAGGAGAAAAAAACCTGAAGCTGAGATCTAGTAAGGAAAGCTTGCCACCCTGCGCTGTCTTCCTTGCTTTCGTTTCCTGATGGGGAGTCTAGACGAAGCTAGGATGGAGTGAGTTAGATAAAGTTCTTCCTCCCTTTGCTGCCTTCCTTCCTCATTCTGACTAGCTCAGTTCTGTCAGTTTGTTACAAATTTGAGTGAGAGAGGAAGTATGTTGTGTTATTACTGTGGGATAAACTGGACTAGTCAGGTCAGGTCTCACAGCCCTTCCCTGGGGACAGCAGCAGGAGGATTACAAATTCAAAGCCTGCCTTGACTATAGAATGGGTTTGAGGCCAGCCTGGGAAACTTAGGAAGTCTTGAATCAAAATAAAAAGTGAAGGAGAGAAGGGGCTCACGCTGGAGCTTAGAGGGAGAACACTTGACTGAACGCACAACTCCAGGTTCAATCTCTACTACCACAAAAGCAGAAGCAGACAGTAAGTCTATCTTCTTTGTAGAAATAAACATCAAGAATAAGGACTCGTGTGACTAATAGGATTTAGGAAAACCTGCAGTTGTTTGGAGGGACTTAGTTACAAGATTTGTAACATTTTCGTCAACACGATATGGATAGTAAAACTAAGTGAGCAAAAAGAGTGATGAGCTTTGTGCTCAACAAAAATGAGCATGCATCATCCATGCCAAGTTTCCTGTGTCTGTCATAGCTTAGCTTGAATAGAGTTATGAAATAAAACTCCCTATCAAACACAACCAATGAAACAAGTAGCTTTCCTCCATTTGAGTCTGAGATCTGGCTGCCTACTCTGAATATTTCACATAAGTGCAATTCCATGTGCTTCTGCTTCTGTCTTCCTTCATGAAACAGGTTTTCAAGGCTTGCTCACAATACAGCAGCTATCAGCATGTTCTCCTTGCATAGGCAAGCTGTAGTCACTGTGCTTATATATTGTATAAACGTGGAATTGATCTGTTTGTCTACTGATGGATGTCTGCGACTTGTCAACCTTTTGCCTGCTGAGGGAGGGTCCACTATTAGCCTGTGTACACTTACCTCCTACTATTCTGGATCTGGATCTAGGAGTGAAATTGCTAAGTCACACAGCAGTTCAATTTTACTGTGTGTGGAGGTCAGGGGACAACTTTAGGACTCAGTCTTCTATCAGCATGGGTCAAATTCAGGTCGTCGGGCTTGAGTAGCAAGCTCCTTTACTCTCTGAGCCACCTCGACAATTCCAGTTTAAACTTTTGATGACTCACCAAACTGGGAAACAGTGGCTTGCACATTCTCAACATAAATGGGCGAGAGTTCCAATTTCTCCACGCCCTCAATAATGGTTGTTACTTTGAGAAGTCATAGAAATACCACAAAATATAAAACTAAGAACTGAGTAGGACCATTCACCCAAAGAATCAATCTGCTTTTAAAATATGTGTTTATTTAAAGTAGCAGGGCACTACTTTTGCAGCACATTCTTAACTCTCGTCAAGAAAAAATAAAAAGTATAAATCATGAGCATCCTAATCCCAGAATAAGTAAGACATAGCTCCTACCTGAATGAGATTAAGCATCACCACTGTGTTTTATTGCACATTTTGATTTCAGGGAAGAGTAACATATCCTTTGAAAGTAGGCAGGGGTTGGACTTGGTCACATAAATTAAAAATCCACTGCTCCATGGACATAAACACACACACACACACACACACACACACACACACACACACACACACGGGAGAGAAGGGCAGGAAAGAAATATTTAATAGGGCCAAAGAACAAATTTTGCTCTTAATGGAAATATTTTTATATTAGGAAAGAAAGACATGAAGTCTACAATTGTGCATAAAGGAGGGAAAACTTGCCAACATTAGGATCCCTTGACAACTGGGTGGTCATTTTATTCCTTAGGAATGAATCAGCAAGGGGAAGAGTGTGTGAGTCAGTCTTTTCTCTCATAAAGGTAGGACTGTTTGAGAAACAAGAAAAGGAAAGTACTGCCTTGCTTCAATGGCTTTCCCAGGAAAAAGGTTTTCGTTTTTCTTTAGACTTACTCGTTTTCAGTGTGTGTATGCGTACCACCTGCATACTTGTGGTGCAGGGATCAGAAGAGGATGTTGGATCCCCTGGAACTGGGGTCATGGAAAGTAAGAGCCACCACATGGGTGCCAGGGAGCAAAGCCAGTCCTCTGCAACAAGTTTTATGTTAGTTTGTTTGTTTTTTAGCTTTTCGAGACAGGGTTTCTGAGGTAGCCCTGGATGTCCTGGAACTCACTCTGTAGACTAGGCTGGCCTTGAACTCTGAGATCCACCTGCCTCTGCAATCTGGAGTGCTGTAAAGGTGAGCCTCACTACCACTGAGCCATCTCTTCAGCTCCTTCATGACGTTTTAGGAAAGATTCCACACAGAGAACACGAGACAGATTCTCTTGGAACTCTTTCCACGTATCCTTCAGAAGTCTTCCTTCGCTACAGTTTCCAGACTCAGAAAAGCCCTCTCCTTTTGATTACCCTCTGAGCTCACACGTTCTCACAGTCTTCTCTGGGTCAGGAAAGAAATCAGGCTTATTGTCATGTTTGGATTCAGAAGTCAGTCTCATTTTATTCTACACCCATACTTCACGCAGGGTGCAATGCCAGCTTAGGGGCATGGGAGGATAATGTTAAGTTTTGGACCCTCAAGAACAAACCTTTTGATTTTTTAAAAGGGGAGAGAAGAAATGCATTCTGAGGAAGTGCACGTGTCCATATAAAAGTCAGCTGTCGTAACAAATACATTAATCCTAAGTAATAAACAAGCCTTGCTCTTCTGAAACTTGTTCTCGCCTGAGGGTAGTTAGGGTGGTTGTACCTGTTTCTTCTTCTTAGAATGCTCTTCTCCCCATCTTTCACCACTGACCCTTGCTTGCCACTCTCTGAGCCATCTCCTCAGAAAGGCCTTTCTTGGCCGTTTCCAGGTAGACAGAACCACTCTGCCACACTGCAGTTAGTGGCTGGACATTCCCTAGCTCTCCAGAGTCACAAAACCAAGCACGTAGGCAAGGCAAAACAGAAATTCTGCAATGTATTAAAGACTGGTAAGAGACATTAAATCTCTAGGAATGCGCCACTTCAGTGGCTAGCAAAGTGAAAGAGACTTAGAAATCTAAAAGCTGGTATCGGAAGTCTTTCCTGGTGTGGGTCAATGTAGGACAAGTGTTACCTCTCACCACGATAAGTCTTTGAATTGGGATGGTCATTTTATGACCATAAAATAAGTAAATATGATAAGAGGCAGGATATAGCAGGTACTAATCATTATTGGAACAATTTGACAGGAAAGAAAATTGGTATTTTAACAGGACCGAGGGGCTCCTTTTGTGAGATCTATTCAGCTCTCAGAGAAAAGTGCAGGGTAACAGGAAGACTGTATATGATGTGGGGAAGAGTTCTTAACCTGAGGTTAATGGAATCTCCTCCGCGCTGAAACCCGAAATGAAATGCAGTTTAATGTGTGCTTGGGGACGGGTTGGGAACTTAGAGCTTCATTTTCCAAGACAGCACGACACAAACGTTAGTGACCACTGCCTAAGATGAGTTAAGAGAGACCTGCTGAAGGGCTAAACTTTAGAGAGGAAATGGGAAAGCCTCCCACCGCTCGAAGGAAACGCTATGAAAAGATGGAAAAGTTTACAACTGGCGTCACGACCTCATTAAAATAGGTTGTAAAGGCAGAGCTAGAAACTGGGGAAGCGTGTGCAAACACGCCGCTGAGAAGGGAGCCTGAGGAAGCCTGTAGAACGAGCGAGCGGAAAGGGGGCTCGCGGCTCCTCTGCAAAGACTGAGGCTCTCGCGTCGCTTCCGTGCCTGCTTCTGCTCAAGGTGGTGACCCTGAGGACGAGACATCACCGGCACCGTTTTACAACCAGGGAGCGGTTCTCAAGAAGCAGCGGCTCACTGGTCTCGGGGGGAGAGAGAGAGAAAGCGGGCAGTCATCAGAGCCGGTGGAGTTTCACAGCTAGCGAGCGAGCGAGCTCGGGATATGACGCTCAGGCTTCTGAGTCGGAACAAGCTCCACTTCGAGGCATCAGCAGTGGCTCCGCTGCGACTGGGATGCTACTCCAAGACCCTGACACCTGTCGTCGTCGCCACCGAACCATCCCACTTCGCCTTCTCCTTTGCCAAAGCAGGGCCCACCCAATGCGAGCTCATCGGTCCACCCAACTGGAGGGTTCACGAGGCGGCTTCGGGTGGGAGGCCCAAGGCTAGCGGATCCATTCGGAGGGCACGCATCTCCAGAGCCACCGGAGGCTCACCGCCGATCTCCCCTAGCGGCGGGTTGGGCAGTGCCAGGGGACGCAGGGTCCCGGCCGACTCCGCCCCCGCCTGAGATCCCGCGGGAACAGTCGCACCGTGCTACTCGACACTCGGTGCACGCCAGAGCACGAGTCCTAACGGCAACCGACAGCGGTTTGACCTTGAAGGTCTGGCACCGCCCCCTCTCCCCGGCAGTCCGGGCCGCCACGCACGCCGCCCCGCGGCGCCGGGCTACAGCCCGGAGCCGGTCCCTGTCCTCCAGGCGCTTCTCTCCCCATCCAATGGAAGAACGAAGCGGTCAGGGCCAATGGCCACCGCCAAAGAAGCCAGAGCGGTTGAGCCTATCAAAGTTCAGCTTTACGTTCCTCCCGCCCCCGAAACGCCAGGGGCGGGCCGATCGGCCAAGTCCGCCAATCAAGAGCCAATAAACAAGACGCTTCCAAGATCAAAGGGGAAGGGGTGGGACCTACGGGACTAATGACAAGCTATCTGGCGAATAGCACAGATACATTTTTTTGCTCCGTAAAAAGGGGGCGGGGACACGCTAGAGTCTACACCAATGGCCGTCTGGGGGGCGTGTCCTCGGGGCCAAGCGGGAGCCGGAGGCCCCGGGCTCTCTGGGCCGCGCCTGAGGCGGACGCAACGGGGCCGGGGGGCGGCGGCAGTAGTGGCGGCAGCGGCGGCGCGTGTGGGCGCCGCGGCTGGCCGAAGTGGATGGAGTTGGAGGGGCGGAGTGCAGGCGGCGTGGCGGGAGGACCAGCTGCTGGGCCCGGGCGGAGCCCCGGGGAGTCGGCGCTGCTGGACGGGTGGCTGCAGCGGGGCGTGGGCCGGGGGGCCGGCGGCGGGGAGGCGGGGGCCTATCAGCCCCCTGTACGGCTGGATCCGGAGTCCGGCCCGGAATACGAAGCGCTGCCGGCGGGAGCCACTGTCACCACGCACATGGTGGCGGGCGCCGTGGCAGGGATCCTGGAGCACTGCGTGATGTACCCGATCGACTGCGTCAAGGTGAGACCTGGACCAGGCTGCGAACTGGACCTGGGGCTGACCCGACCCTGAGCCTTGTTTAGAGCCAGAATCCCGACCGAGAGCCAGAGCTGATGGGTTCCTTCCTGGCTCCTACCTCTACACACGGTTTAAGCCAATACTCCGTGCAAGCAGAGTCCTGGCTGGGAGATGAGCTCGGTCAGGAACCGGGACTTATTTCTAACGGTCAGTGAGACGAAGCAAAAATCTTGTCAGCCAAAGACATGATTCCGACTGGGACTAAGCAGGAATGGGATGGGATGGGGGGAATCCCGAAGCACAGGTAAGTCTATAACAAGCCAGCTGGCATGAAATCAGGCGGTGAACTCGATGTGTTAGCTTGCCTTGTGATGTGCTTCGGGTCGGTGCTTTTACCAGCTCCTTGCTGCTGCTTCCCATAAAAGTGACCGGGCAGGAACCGGAATCTGGGACCCCTCAGCTAGATAAAAGTACGTATTAAATCTTAACTCGTGAGTGGTTGAAAAATCATTGTGCAGTCAAAAGTGAGAGTTACAGACTAGAATGGATGGGGCGGGGGGGGGGGGGGGGGGGGAGGCATGTTAAGAAAAAACGGTTTCGGTTTCTCTGTGAGGCAAGATTGATAGCCCATCTATTTCCTGAATGTAAAAATTGAGATGGGATTAAGATTCTATGATGAGGGAGCTAATCAGCCTGTACACAACAGAGGTGAAACTGATATTCTCTGTCTTTGGGCCCCTGAATTTGACAAAAAGGGAAATAGCTGGAGGGAAGTGTGATGATATTAAAAAGCAGATGTGGAGAAATAGGATGAGATTATCAGGGTATGCTCAGGGTTGGACGTAAAGCCAACTGCATCCACAACCAAGCAGGACAGTTAATACACATGCAGGTCAGGTCCCTGGGAAGAAGCCTGGGGGGAAATGGAAACACTGTTTTCCCTTGCAGTTCCCATACTTATTAGAGTATGGCTTTAGTAGAGATGCCAACTACTGAAGGTGAAGACTAAACTGAAGGGGAAGTAACTTCAAGGGGGTTCTTGAAATAGCAGAACAAACGATCCTTGCTTTCTTTGCACCACTAGTGTAGGCACTCTCCTGTCAGCTCTTTGATGGATGTTTTCTCAGATTAGGATAGCATCCACTTCAGCCATGCTTGCCCCTGGTGTCAGTACTGTTTTGCATTTTCATTAGAAGAGTGAATAAGGAGATAGGGGAAGTGCTCCTGAGACTTTGTGAATGAGTTTGGGTTGTGGAGAGGAAATGAGAAAGTGCTCATGAACTTTGTGAATGGCATCGAGCTGGCCAGTTTTTTCAGCACATTCCAGGCGAACTCGTAGCAGGTTAGGTGTACCTGACTGAGGTGAACATGAACATTTTTAATGTCCTTGTCAATGGAGAGAGTTAGACCGTGAACTGGAGTTAAGGCTGGAGGTGTTCCTTGGGTAGCCGAGTTTCTCAGATAACTTTCTCTGACTTCCCTTAAAAGAAATAATAAAGCCTGTATGAGAGAAATCACTAATGAACTGTAAAGTGAACATATAGAAATAACAGTGATTCAAACATTTATTCAATAGACTGTAGGTTGAATGTCTTTTTTGTTTGTTTGTTTGTTTTTCGAGACAGGGTTTCTCTGTGTAGCCCTGGCTGTCCTGGAACTCACTCTGTAGACCAGGCAGGCCTTGAACTCAGAAATCCTCCTGCCTCTGCCTCCAAAGTGCTGGGATTAAAGGTGTGAACCACCACTGCCAGGCAGGTTGGATATCTTGAGTTAATGAATGCTACATATCCAAAAGTTAAGACAATTTAGCTTCAGAGTAATAATCTCTCTCAGCTCCGAATACAGCAGAGGGTCTGGAGTGCTGTGTTTCAGGATAAGTATCACGTGGAAGACAGATTAGAGAAAGCAATAGAATTATTTAATGCAGTGTTATAATCTCCAATTTAAAAATGTTAGTACTGGGATTGGGAAGGTGGCTCCGTCATTAATCGTTTGTTATCGGTCACATGAAAGTCCAGGTGTGATGGTCCTTGTATGTAATCCCAGTGTTGGAGAAGTAGAGACAGTCAGATCCTTCGAGCTCACCAGCTAGCCAGTGTAGCCAAATCCAAGAGTTCCAGGTTATAAGATAACCTGTCTCACACTGAGTGCCTTTAATTCCAACACTCAGGAGGCAGAGACAGGCAGATCAAGTTCCAGGCCAGAATTTGGTCTATGTAGTAAGACCCTGTTTCAACAAATAAACAAGGTGGGAAGTGATTGAGGAAGATGCCCAAGATCAGTCTCTGCCTCCACACACTTTCACAGATTTGTACATAATCCAAACAAACACATACCTGGGATATGAAAGATATCATATAGGAAAGAAACACAGATAGGAAAGAAACAAAGTGTCACCTCTACCTGTGTGGTGTTTTGGTGTTTGATACTTGTATTGTTACAAAGTAGAAAGAGGCTTCTCCTTACTTTATAATGCTGTTTTGGCTTTAAATAATTTTATGAAATCCCTTGTTAGATATGCCTCTAGAGCTAGGTGTTGGTGCCTCATGCTTTTTTATTTTTTTAAGATTTATTTACTTATTATATATAAATACACTGTAGCTGTCTTCAGACGCACCAGAAGAGGGCATCTGATCTCATTATAGATGGTTGTGAGCTACCATGTGGTTGCTGGGATTTGAACTCAGGACCTTCAGAAGAGCAGTCAGTGCTCTTAACTGCTGAGCCATCTCTTCAGCCCCGCCTCATGCTTTTTAATCCCAGTATTTAGAAGGACAGGTAGGCAGAGCTCTGTGAGTTTGGGGCTAACCTGGTCTACACAGTTCTAGGATATCCAGGATTACTCAGAGAAACTCAATCACAAAAAGAAGGGGGAGGTGGTAGAGGAAGAGAAGGAGGAGGAAGAAGAAGGGGAGGATGAAGCAGCAGCAGAAGGAGGAGGAGGAGGGGGAGAAGAAATGCCTCTAGAATATCTTGGTGAGGGCAAAAAGAATCAATCAAAAGATTACGCAGCAACAGAGACCACTCAGAATCTAATATGGCACACCAGAATGGGCCATAGTGCCTGTTCTCTTAACATGAGGAAGGGCTGGCAAATAAAATCCCTGACATACTTTCAAGGCCTGTAAGTTGAGAGAACACAAGGAGTTCCAAGGTGTGTTACATAAGGATTACTGGAGTAAGTTGTATCTAGTCTTCCAAGGTGAACTATTTGGAGTGATAGTTCCTAGTCACCTACAGATGCTTTGGGATTTGTGTTTTTAAAGAAATTGACTGTATAGTTTTGCAGTTTAGCCTCTAAACCCTACTCTAAAGAGCTGGTTGTTTGATTTAAAGGACAAATGCCTAAGAGTCTTCAAAAATGCAAATGTTTATCCCAGAAGAGTCATTTCTCCTTGCTGTTATTGCTGGGAATTAAAAGGGTGAGCAGACAGGCTGGTATGAGCTAGTGTTCTAACATCGATACGCAGACAGGCTGGTGTGAGCTAGTGTCCTAACATCAGTAAGCAGACAGGCTGGTGTGAGTTAGTGCCTAACATCAGTAAGCAGACAGGCTGGTGTGAGTTAGTGTTCTAACATTGATACTCAGACAGGCTGGTGTGAGTTAGTGTCCTAACATCTGCCGTTTTTGTGCAGACATGAATGTAACTCAGACCCCCTTCTCTTAGACCAGGCTTCCCAGCTCATTTCCCCCCTCGCAGCTATGCTGCTTTCCCCGTGGATGGTGGAGAGGAGAAGCAGCCCAACCAGACTGGACTGGAAACAGGTATCAGTGTTGGAGCCAAAAAGGACACCACAGTGTTTGCAACCAAATGCTGACGTTGCCTCTTGGCATGCTGGCCTATGTATCCCTAGTCACTTATCAGGGTCAAGTTGACTTAAAATATCCTTGGGAAAGACCATGGGAGGTCAACATAGCCTTGCTAGGCCAGTTATCAAGCCAGCTATTTCCATGATCATAATAGGGAGGTTTGGGAATCCAGATAAATTGCAATTTCCTTTTCTAGGCCTCAGAGCCTCTGGCTGCCTCCCTGTGCAGGGGACCACTTTGGGCTCTGCAATAGTGAAGAAGAAAGGCGAGGCCTTTTCCTTTGCAGAGGGAAAGAGCAGAGAGACTTGAAGTCAGATGTAAAGGTTACCTCTGTACATCCACCAGTGAAAGGTTAAATCTCTGACTTCAGTTTTCTCACACCTCATAATGATAACTAAGTATCAGTAAATGCCAGTCGTTGTTACTTTCCAGCACTGTGTGAAGTCCTTATTTCATAGATGAAGAAAGGCTCAGAGAGCAGTTAAGTAACTTGTCAAAGGTCACAGAGACTTAAGTGGCAGAGTCCTGATTTGGGTTCAGCCTGTGACTCATCAACCTTTTCTATAGTTTCCCAAAAGCAGGTTTCAGGAACCAAACAAGCTAAAGAATCACAGTGGAGCTCACCTGTGAATGTATAACCTTTTAGAGTTACATCTGAATGTGCAATGCAAACTACTGTAGACCAGAAAAACCTCACAGTAAACACACTTACATGTGCTAGCTTTAGAATTATGTCTGGTTTATTATTAGTTGCCCATGTGAAGTGATGTTTATGGACATGAACAAATATATTTTAGAATCATGTTTTAATGATCAAAACCCTTACATTTATAGTAATTTATAAATTATAATTTTCACATGCCTTGTTTCTTTTTATCCATATAGCGTGGCAATTTTCTTTTTCTGTGAGCACTTTTTAGATTATTTTATTTTATCTGTACTAGTGTTTTGCCTGCATATATATGTCTGAGCACCATGTGAGTGCTTGGTGTCCATGGAGATGAGAAGGGCATTAGATTCCCTGGAACTGGAGTTATGAATGGTTGTGAGTTTGCTGTGTTGGTGTTGGGAATCAAACCCATTCCCTCTGCATGAACAAGTGATATTAAACTGCTGGGCCATCTTTCCAGCCCTGCATGATGATATTCACAGTGAGAGAAGTTGAGTGACGAAGAAGTCAAGAACCACAGAATCTTCACAACCAAAACATGGCCCTGATAAGAGTCTTTAATCTTCCCTCTGAAATTTCACAAGCCAGGCCTCCATCTCTGCATTGTTCTCAACATGATCTTCCAAGCTCCTACAGAACATCCCACAGAGTTCGTAACAACCAGTGGTTCTTCTAGCTCAAAGTTCCAAAGTCCTTCCACAGTCCTCCCCAAAACATGGTCAGCTTGTCACAGGAATACCCGACTCCTGGTACCAATTTGTCTTAGTCAGGGTTTCTATTCCTGCACAACATCATGACCAAGAAGCAAGTTGGGGAGGAAAGGGTTTATTTGGCTTACTTCCACATTGCTGTTATCACAAGGGAAGTCAGGACTGGAACTCAAGCAGGTCAGGAAGCAGGAGCTGATGCAGAGGCCATGGAGGGATGTTCTTTACTGGCTTGCTTCTCCTGGCTTGCTCAGCCTGCTCTCTTATAGAGCCCAAGACCTCCAGCCCAGGGATGGCACCACCCACAAGGGGCCCTACCCCCTTGATCACTAATTGAGAAAATGCCCCACAGCTGGATCTCATGGAGGAACTTCCCCAACTGAAACTCCCTTCTGTGATAACTCCAGCCTGTGTCAAGTTGACACACAAAACTAGCCAGTACATAGAGATTTCATGATTCTGCAAAAAAACATATTTATTGGCTCAAAAGTATGGGCATTTATATTCATTCTTGTATTTGAACTATTTTATGCCTGCATCCTGTTTTGTCTACATAGGACTGCACTGTCATTGACTTAGATTTGAATGTGTTTGTGAAATGTTAGGAGTAACTTCCACACAGTCCAGTTTCCTCTTGGGGATGAAGAGTTCTGAGGCCAGAATCTTTCATCACTAATTGCCCCACACGCCCTTGACTGCAGCAGGGCACTGCGGTTTCTGATTCCAAACAGACTTATGGAAGTATGGGTTGTTAAGCCACCAGGCTCAGATTGAATCACACCCTTCGAATAGTTTTGAGAACGGGAAACTGAATGTCCATTGTGATAAGGTGATATGTGATATTTCTGATTGAAAGTCCAGTAATGAACAATTTAAGCATGCAGTGTTTTTGTTAGTAGCAGGCAGGAGACAATAACTCCAGAGGAATGTGGATTGCTTGCGGCTAACCAGGACCTGTTAATCTGGTTAGTTTCTCTTCCATGCTTTTGAGAAAAGGCCTGATTCTTGGATCTCGGTGGCTAGCTTGAGTCAGGCAGACTCGGCCTTTTGAATGTAAATAGTGATTAGAATGAAGCTGGACCTTAAATTGTCACTGGCCGTCAGTTGCTCCTGTTGTCTATAGTTGTTATTTTCTGAACTGTGAGGACACGTCTGAAAGTAGATCATTCATTTATGCAGCAGACAGGTCCTAGAGACCCCTGGGTATCAATATATTGTTTTCAGGCTCCCTTCTACCTTAGCTTTGAAGTATGTCAGTAGACAAAGATTTCTGTGGAAAGACATACTTCAAAGAAGGTGTAACAAGATGGATTTCCAATTTCTTTTAAAGATTTATTTTTACTTTTAGAACTGAATATAATATGTGTTTGTGGAGGAGAGAGTATGTCTATATGGAGTCCAGAAGAAGGAAGGCACTGGCTCCCCTGAGCTAGAGTTACAGTTAATAGCCACCCAATATGAGTACTGGGAACTGTATTTATGTCCTCTGAAAGAGCAGTATACATTTGTAACCACTGAGCCATTTCTCCAGCCCTCTTTTCTTTTTTAAACAGTGTGTGTGTGTGTGTGTGTGTGTGTGTGTGTGTGTATGAGCAAGAGAGTGCATGCGCGTGCACATGCTTATTTCTATAGCATACCTTTGGAAGTCAGAGGACCACTTATACAAGGTGGATTCTAAGGATCAAATTCAGGTTGACAGGCTTGGGGGCAAGTGTCTTTACTCATTGAGATGTCTCACTGGCTTGGATGCCTAAATTTCAGTAAAACTTTGTGGGTATTATTTTCTTTCTTTTTCTCCCTCCCTTTCCCCCTTTCCTTTCCTTCCCTTCCCTTTCCTTCCTTCCTCCCTTCCTTCCTTCTTCCCTTCCTTCCTTCTTCCCTTCCTTCCTTCCTTCCTTCCTTCCTCCCTTCTTCCCTCCCTCCCTCCCTTCCTTCCTTCCTTCCTTCCTTCCTTTCTTCCTTCCTTTGAGACAGAGTTTCTCTTTATAGCTCTGATACTCACTCTGTAAGCCAGGGTGGCCTCGAACTCATGAACTCACCTGTCCCGAGTGCTGGGATTCAGCACCACCCATCGTACTCCAGCTAGTCTACAAGTGTCTGCTACACACTCTCATCCCACTCACTGACCCTTCAAAGATGGTGTTTCACAGAGACTGTTTTTTATTTGCTGAGGCCATTTTGAGGATCCAGTCAATTTCGATGAGAAATCTGAATGGTCCTTCAATTTTAAAGATTAGTTTGGTCCCCATCTTCCACAGTTTGGGGTCAGTCTTCTTTCCCAGGAGCAACATCTATTGGGAATTAATTTCTAGTAAGACTCTAACATGCAGGCCCAGCTGCCAAAGCCACACAGTCTGGAGAGATCAAGAGGTAGGCCGCCCTCTCCTTAGTCTGTGTGTGTGATGAGGAAGGCCAGCTGAGCTTTTATTTTCATTACATGTATGTGCCTAGGTATAGGTGGGTATGTATGTATGAATGTATGAGTACAAATAACCACAGAGCCCAGAAAAGAGTGTTGGATCCCTTGGAGCTGCGATTGTGAGCCACCCAATGTGGGAATTGAACTCAGGCCCTCAGTAAGAGTAGTACGTGCAGGCTGGAGAGATGGCTCAGCAGTTAAGAGTTAAGTCAGTGCGACTGTTCTTTCAGAGGTCCTGAGTTCAGTTCCCAACAAACACGTGGTGACTCACAGCCATCTAATGAAGTTGGTGCCCTCTTCTGGCCTGCAGACATACATGCAGGCAGAACACTGTATACATAATAAGTAAATCTTAAAAAAAAAAAAAAATTAGTACATGCTCTTAATGGCTGCCAGATCTCTCTAGCCCAGATCTCTAAGCTTAGGCTATTTTATTTTATTTTTTTAAAGATTTATTTATTTATTTATTTATTTATTTATTTAATGTGTATGAGTACACTGTAGCTGTACAGATGGCCGCTCACTCTGGCCCCGCTCGCTTCAGCATAATACACTGTAGCTGTCTTCAGACACACCAGAAGAGGGTGTCAGATCCTATTACGGGTGGTTGTGAGCCACCATGTGGTTGCTGGGATCGGAACTCAGGGCTTTCGGAAGAGCAGTCGGTGCTTTTACCTGGTGAGCCACCTCGCCAGCCCTTAGGCTAGTTTATTAAGGTGAAAAAGCAACTTTGTGAATCTCAAACTTGGTATTTATTGCTGGGGCAGTGGGTCATTCTGGAGTTGCAGTGTGTTGCCAAGAGGCAATGTTCTCAAGGGATGTAATGGTGTTCTGCTTTTTGGCTGTGGATGACTAGAAGAAAAAAAGGTCCAAGTCTTGGAAAGATGACTCATAGATTCGGGAAGTTGTAAAAGCTGGGCTCCCGGTGTTACTCCCACAGGCTTACCCAGCGCCTAGGGCCGGAAGGATGGGGTGGATGAGAAGTTACAATCGCTGACTTTGCTCTTTTTTGCTATAATTTCAGACCCGGATGCAGAGTCTACAGCCTGACCCAGCCGCCCGCTATCGGAACGTGTTAGAGGCTCTCTGGAGAATCATGAGGACAGAGGGCCTATGGAGGCCCATGCGGGGGCTGAATGTCACAGCGACAGGCGCGGGGCCTGCCCATGCCCTCTATTTTGCCTGCTACGAAAAGTTAAAAAAGACATTGAGTGATGTAATCCACCCAGGGGGCAATAGCCATATTGCCAACGGTATTGAGCCTTCCGTGCTGGTCCCACTTCCCAACTCTCTGGGCTTTGCGGCTCTCAGTGCTTCCCAGCCTCCCATGGTTTGGAGCTGCAGCTTTGGGCTGGGGTAGGCCAGGCTATAGGGGAGGGACTTTCCAAACCTGACGTGCTCGGACAGCGGGCTACTTCAACCTCACTCCTCCTTTGGGGCACCTCAGCAAAGGTCACAGTGTCCTCCCTTACTGCCAGCTTGACTTTCCTCTCATCTCCCTGGCATCAGCTTCTAATGCCTGGTAATGTGGAGACACTGAACTCCCCCACTATGTATTTCTTGGTAGTTGGGTGGTACCCTGCTTTCAGGGCAGGATTGGAGGTGACCCAGCCACTCTGATGGAGCACCAGCTCACCTTTCCCACCTGACCAGAGGACAGGACAAAGCCTTGACAAGTGAATGGGGGTGGGGTCAAGGGACTGTTTGGAGAATCCAGGTGTTTTAGGGGTTGGCTGGAAATGACGACATAGCAATACAAGGTTGAAGACAAAGAGCCTTGTTGAGTGTAGAGAGTCGGGGATAGTGGTTTAGGCCGAAAGGGAAGGTCTGGATGGGCCAATGCTAGGATTTGGAGACAGGTTGGGCCGCTTGCAGGCAGTCGGATAAGAAGCAGATTAGCTTGTGAGGTTCTGGCTGCCTGCCTCCCTTTCTCCCTGCACTGGTGGCCATTGTGTCGCCACACCTTGCCAAATGTGCCTCTGCTTCCTGCCAGGACATAACTACATTTATTCCTAGAATCCCCTACTGAAAACATCTGGGCTATCTTCTTTGCTCCTTTGGGGCCTCCCTGTCAGATATGGAATGTACAGTGCATTTAAGTTAGAATTTAAGTTAAGGGTATATCTTCCTTCTGGGAGCAGGAGGCTGGAGCAGTGGATTCTGAAACCACCTCTTAGACGGACTCTTAACATTCCTTCCCTCACCTGTGACAGACACCTTCACCTGGGGCCTCAGTGGATCGCTCCCCCTGTCGGCCTTACATGTGGCAGTTGTTTTCTCCTTCGCAGGTGCAGCCGGATGTGTGGCAACATTGCTTCACGATGCAGCCATGAATCCAGCGGAAGGTAAAGATTCTTTAGCCGTCCTTCTGGGCAGCTGCATGCCTGCTTCTGTTTGTGCCATGCAAAGAAAACCAGAGCACAAGTTTTGTGGCCGAGCCTCTTATTTATACCACTAGATGGCACACCCTCCGCGTGTTCAGTACTTGATAGAACTCGCCTCTATTGCTGGGGCAGCATAGTCTTTGGGGTTTGAGTCATCTTCAGTACATTCTTGGATAAAGCGACCGCTCTGTTGGCTCAGTCCTGGGCTTTCCTAGAAGTCTGCTTTGTAGGATATTTGATATCAGATTGGTATCAAATTATTGTATTTCTTCAGAGAACGTAGGTTGAATGTAGGTTTTAACATTTTAAAATATAAAGTATTGCACTTACTGGAATGTAGACAAAAGTGAAAGACTAAATGGTATAGTTTAACCCTTTCATGCTACTAGGGCAGTAGCTTTTTAGGGAAATTCTCCCAAAATGTTTGGTGAGAACTGAGGTGATCAGCCAACTGTGAGGGGCCATGTTCCTTCAGCTTAGTAGGTCTGGTAAGACTCTGGGGTGTAAAGAGCTAAAGTTAGCTGGAGGTGCACAGAACTCAAGCCGTGTTGTGTGTCTAATGGAATCGGAAGTGTTTAGAAACTGAAGCCAGCACTTTTCGCATAAGAATTATAGTTTTTCATGGCAGTGCTTTCTTTTGCCTCTCTTCTAAGTTTTGAGTTCAGTGTTTCCATCATTCCAAAGGGACGGAATGGTAGGATGCTGTTCACTACTGTGTGCACTGCCACTGAGCCGTCTGTGCTTGAGAAAGGTTAAAATAATAATAAGAGGTCTTCATTTCACTGAGACCCTCTGGGGTTACTAAGCTGTAGATATGCTGGGTGTTAGCTGTTTGGTGTTATAGAAATCCTATTAGGAATGGGCTCATTTTAAAATGTTTCTTATTAACCCTCCCCCCTCTTCTCCCTACAATAAGAGAAGTACAAACTCTTAGGAAACTCACCATCCTTTGTTTTCTTCCCATCACACTGGCTGATCTGCTGACTTGAAACCCTGAATTGGGATGCTCTGTCACCGGCTGATCTGTTGACTTGAAATCCTGAATTGGAATGCTCTATCACGGCTGGTGGCTGCCCCCATTTTCCCCTTCTTCCTCCTGGTGTCACTCAGTCGTTAAGCAGCGGATGCAGATGTACAACTCGCCGTACCACCGGGTGACAGACTGTGTTCGGGCAGTGTGGCAAAATGAAGGGGCCGGGGCCTTTTACCGCAGCTACACCACCCAGCTGACCATGAATGTGCCCTTCCAAGCCATTCACTTCATGACCTATGAGTTCCTGCAGGAGCACTTTAACCCCCAGAGACGGTACAACCCCAGCTCCCATGTGCTCTGTGGAGCCTGTGCAGGAGCAGTAGCTGCCGCCGCCACAACCCCACTGGACGTTTGCAAAACACTGCTCAACACCCAGGAATCCCTGGCTTTGAACTCAAACATTACTGGACACATCACAGGCATGGCTAGTGCCTTCAGGACGGTCTATCAAGTAGGCGGGGTGACTGCTTACTTCCGAGGGGTGCAGGCCAGAGTCATTTACCAGATCCCCTCCACAGCCATCGCATGGTCTGTGTATGAATTCTTCAAATACCTAATCACTAAGCGGCAAGAGGAATGGAGGGCAGGCAAATGAAGGGATGCTGACTGGACCAGGGTCCGACGCACGGCTGCATCCTGCCCTTCCAGCACATTCTCTGGCTGCTGGCACACTCCAGCCTCAAGAGGAGTTGGAAGGAGGGAGAGAGCTTGCTCCAGGCTGTAGTTGGCTAACACTAGTTCTTGCCAACGTCTGTTGCCACTGTTGTTTCCTCCTGGGCTTTCTGCAAGTTCAGCAAAGCCCACCACAGTACCTCTGACACCGTCTCCATCCTGGGCCTGTCGATGCTCCAGACCGTGGCAGAGGATAAGCAGCGCATCCCCTGGTTCCTAATTAAAAAGAAAAAAGTCTTTAAATGCTGTGTTGGGTTTGTCTGGCTTAAAGGAACATGCAGCACTCTAGCTGACCTGAGTGTTCAAGTGTGTCTGTAGTCTGGCTTCTACTGTCTTAAGGTGACTTAGGGTTAGGCCCTGTCCCCTGTCCAAGTAGTCTGCTTCCAGGATCTTCCTGATGCCAGGAGCAGGAGCACCTGGCCCTTACCTGCCCCTCCCTCAGCAGATGCACCTCCTCCCATTGGCGCCTTTTCCTTAGTCAGGCCCCGGGCTGATGATCTGGTTCTCGGTTCTGCCTGAGCAGGATGTTTACCTGTGGCACTCAGTCTTCTAATACAGTTACTGAGTTTGATTGTTCACTGAGGCTGTATGTCCTGAGGAAGATTGTGTGACAAGACTTGGTTTGACTTGTAATCTGTTTAGTGTTTATTTTGAGATACTGGAGAGAGCAAGCCCAGGGCCTCCTGAGTGTCGGGCATGTGTTTTACCACTGAGTCATCATCAGCCTACCTGAAGGCTTTACAGGGTACTTGAACATACGTGATCTCATTTAGTTCTGACAAAGTAATGAAGTAGGCTTTGACTGACAGCAGCTCAGGGAGGCTGTGGCATACCCCAGGCCTCACAGTAGGCTTGGAACAGAGGCTCTGACCCAGATGTTTATCTTGTGAGGGAATCTAACCAAAGAGAGGAAGTGAGCTGAATAGGAGTGGCTCTGACTGAAAACACTCCCCACCTACTGTCCATGTGGATGCTGTCTGGAGATCTCCAAGGTGAGTGGGTCAGCTTAGCAAGAAGTCCACATTCATTCACCACTCAGTAGTGATTGAATATTTCTCAGGCATCCATGACTGGGGTAGAGATGAGAGCCTTAGCCTTCAAGGAGCGACTTGTCTGGGGAAGGATGTATAAACAGACTAGAAGACAAATGACAAGAGAGTAGTTTAAACCTAGAATACTCCTAGAGAATGTAAGAATCCTAGTCTAGCCTGGGAGGACTGGAAATAGACTTGGAAGAAATGACATCTAGGTGGTTCAGGACAGATCGGCTAAATGGGAGGGAGGGAGGGGAGTTGGTTGAAAGCTCGGAGGTGGGAGAGTAAGTAGTTTTTGGCAAGAATGAGACTGGGTGAGGTTGCAGCTGGGAAGTGGAGCGAGGGCTGAGGCTTAGAGAGTGCTCAGAGCTTCGGAGTTTATCCTAAGGCGAAGCAAAGCATTACAAAGTTAAAGTGAGACAGGCGTGATCATATTCGCCATTTAAACAGATCACTTGGGCTCCTGGAGAAGGATTAAAGAGAGCAAGACCGGGCAGGCAAGCAGGCCATGGGGAAAGCTGTTAGACAGCTGCACGGTGGTCTGTGCAGGGGACTGACAAGGCTGGAGCCATGTCAGGGTTGCAGGAGCAAGCAGATTTAGTTGCGGAATAAACCCTGTCATCCTTGTACCTGACAGCTCCTCAGGCATGTGTGGAGAATTGTGTCTGAGTGCACTTGAAAACAACTGTCAGGAAAACGGCAGGGGCCCCGTTCTCTGCTTAAGTAGGCTGCTGCCTCTCTGGTGTAGGGAAGGAAAGGAAAGCTGTACTGGTGGCCAGTGGAGCTAAGGTTGCCTGTGGATACTAATGCTGCAAGGCCATTGCTGCAGAAGTCATGCCACAGGGTTTACAAGGAAAACGTGGGCAAGTGGCTACCGAGCATGGACTGATCCACAAACACAAAGGAGCAGATCTCTGTACTTGGCACTGCAGTCTGCTCTGTGGACATGCAGTTGGCACAGTATCTGACAGGCATTGGGTACAGTGATAAGAAGGCTCAGTTTTCAAGGGGATGAAAGGTAATGTCTGAAGAAACAGTGACTCCTATATTCCCTCTAATCGGCTCTAATGCTGTTCACAAATTATAAAGTTGTATAGGAATTACACAAGTGACCTTCCAACTTCCAGTTATGATCTGACTACTAGAAGATGTTTCATTTGGTATTTTGGGTGAGGCCATAGGTTCTAGTGGGTCTCATGACTACCAGAGACAGCCAGAAAATCGTAATAGGCCCAAGGTATAGGGGCCAGTTCCCGGATACCTGGGCCATTTCTATTGAGCTCCCTACACCCAAGAGGCCTGTGGGTATCTGGTGGCTCACAAGATCCAGAGCCTTTTGGGTATGTACTTTGAATAACCCAAGGGGCCAGTCGTAGCACACTGCTATATATACACCAGAGAAGATGAAAAAAAAAAAAAAAGCTACAATTTACTGAGAAATACCTCAGTTGGAGATATGAGACTGATGTGAATAAAGAACTTGGAAATGACAAAGGACGCTCCATGGTTGTCTACTGGATTTCACAGTGAACAGTTAACAGAGAAGGGTGAATAGCAAAGAAATATACTTCTGTCAAAGCAAACCCATGCTAATATTGTGGAATTTAGGAAATGCTAAAGAGAAAGTGTGTCTGATCTCGGAGAATGTGGCATTGTTGATGATGATTTATCTTTGCTGTCCTGGGGTTAACCTAATGCATCATGTGTGCTAGGCTAGTGCTCCACCACTGAGCTACATCCCCAACTCTTGCCTTTTTTTGAGATAGGTTTCACTTTGTAGCCCAGGCTGCCCCCAAACTCACAATCTTTCTGTCTCAACATCCCCAGTGCCGTCAACCAGACTAGCATATGACGCTTTGCTGTTGGTTTTCAATGTGTAAGTTTGTATTTGTGTGTGTGCGTGCGTGCGTGTGAGTATGTGTGTATGCGTGTGTGTGTGTGTGTGTGTGTGTGTGTGTTGCTGCTACAGGTTGAACCCAGGCCCTTGTGCATACCAAGCAAGCCTAACACTGAGGCACAGCCACGGATATTTTTTATTGATTTTCAAAAATGAGATTTCACTGTAGTCAGCTTCTGTATAATAGAATAAAACATCCATTTCCCCACATCATTAGATTTCCTTCTACCATGTCAATATTAGTGGTCACAGAACACTCTGCTATATAAATGTGTAAGTCCAGTCTGTTCTCTTGTGTATTTTTATCAGAAACAGCAGCAGTAGTTAGACTCTGTAGGAGCAAAAGGAGAGTAGCAGCTAGATACAGAGATGGCTGAGAGTGGAAAGACAGCTTGAATGGCGTCAGGCAGAGACAATAGTGGAGGTAAAGCTGGGCAATCAGAATGTCGGACAAGGAGGTTCCTTAGAAACATAAGGTTGCCCCACCCTTGCTTCTGTGTATGGGAATGTGTTGCTACTCTAGGCCATCAGTAGTGTCGCACGGAAGCTCCTTCTAACAGAAAGTCCACAATCCCCTGCTCCTTCTAACAGAAAGACCACAGTCTGTTTTACCTAGGGGTCCTCTCAGTCCCCTGCTCTTGCCTCTGGAATAAAAGCCAAATTCTTCACCAGGGCCCCTAGGGCCCAGCCCCTCTAGCCCCAACCTGTCTCCAGAAGGTGAGACAGTAACACAGTCTTCAGTCTACATCGTCTTCAAAGCCTGAAGTGTGCCTTCTGGGTCCCCGCTCATTACCTTAAAAGGCTTGATGGGCAGTCCATCTACACTGTCAGAAATGCCACGCAGTAGCTATTGAGACTGGACACTATTGGATACTGTCTTAGACCAGTGGATGGAGATAGAATCCTGTGGGGTCTCTCTGGTCCATGAATAGTCAGAGCTCCACAAACAACCCAGGAACCCCACCATCAGCACCTATAGTCACTTCACTCACTCAAGACAACTTTCCTTTAGAAATTGAGGCATTTGAGTCTTCATGTAATCTCCACCCGATGGCTCTTTTGCCTGCTGGGGCAGCCAGGAGCACACTAATCTCCCTCCCCTCTGACAGCCCTTCAAAGACAGTGAGAGAGCTGTCACGTCATCCAGGGAGGGGTGGGGCCCAGAGCCTGGAAGTCAGCAGAGCTTGGCCTTGACTTGGCCGCTAAAGAGGTGTCAGGAAAAGAAAGACTTAACTTTCTTAACTCAAGAAATGTATGAAGCCAAATACAAGAAAGCCTTGAGGCAGTGACTAGCTAAGGGAGTCTGGCTTATCACCTAGACAGAGATGAACAGGAAAAATGTCACAGGGTTAGGCTTCAACACTCAGGTGGGAACTTGTGCCAGGTTGTCTTCTACTTTTGGCTGAGTGTGTCTCGAATAGACAGGTCCCGTTCTTGGATGACTTTGTGCACCCAGACTTAGACCTACTTGACTGTGGAATAGTTGTGGTCAGACACCAAGATTTATGAGGGGAAATACTGCTGCTACCCTAAGGATGGGCCATTTCCCCTTGCAGCCAAGTGCAGAGAGGACATAGCAACAGACACTAGGCCTCTGCCGAGGTCAACGCCGTGTGTCACTGTTGTGACCAGGCAAGGCCATGGTCTTCAATTATTCAAACACTAATCAAAGTCACTTACAAAATGATGCGACCCAAGCAGAAGTCGAAACACCTAAACAAAGGGGGAGTACGGAGGGGTGCGGAGGGCTCAACTGAATATGGCACCCAGATACACTCAGGTTCCAGTATTGTTGGACAGCTTTCGAATTTCTGGAACAGCAAGTTTTGTTGCTGGGGAGTGTGTGTGTGGGGGGGGAGCAGAAATAATATAGGTGGGTGTTTTGAGCTGAACAGATTGACAGAATCTGCAATATGGATTTAGGAGTCAACTGTACAGAAGTTATCACTGAACCATAGGGTGCATGAAGAAGGCAGGTGTTTAACTACTGTCTTTAATCCCTGTTTAAAAAGTAGCCTAAAAGCTGGGCATGCTAGCGCATGCTTGTAATTTCAGCACTTGGGAGACTGGGACACTAAGATAATGAGTTCAAGGCCAACTTGAACTAATAGCTAGAATCTATCTCCAAAAACCAAAATAGAATAATAATGAGAGGGGCATGCATGCCCATGGAAAGATCAGAGGACAACTTTTAGGAGTCAGTTGTCCCTCCTCCTACTATGTGGATCTTGAACTGGGTCGCTGGATTGTGCTTTACCCACTGAGCCATCTCACTGACCCTAAAACAGATTTTTAAAACAGAATGTAGCTGACATGATTGAAGGGGCTAGCATATTCAAATTTTGCCAGGTAGCCCCATGGACAGGAAATTCATGAAGATGTCGGGGTCTTTAGGCTGAAACCTGCCTGGGCGCAGCCTAAAAATTTAGACTGTGTAATCCAAGTTCCTTCTTTGGACAGCCTCTGGGTTTTGATTTCTTTTCTTTCTTTTCTTTTTCTTATTTGAAGATTTATTTATTTATTTCATGTATGTGGGTACACTGTCGCTGTCTTCAGACACACCAGAAGAGGGCATTGGATCCCCATTAAGATGGTTGTGAACCACCATGTGGTTGCTGGGAATTGAACTCAGGACCTCTGGAAGAGTAGTCAGTGCTCTTAACTGCTGAGCCATCTCTCCAGACCAGGGTTTTGATTTTAAGACCTTTAAGTGAAAGTGATTACACAGGGCTCTCTATATTATATGCAATGAACTTTATTTAAAGTTGATAGATGTTCATCACATCTACAGAATGCTTTCACACCAGTATGTAGACAAATGTCTAATCAAGCAACTACCCAGTTGTTTAGCCAAGTAAACATAAAATTAACATGACCGTCTAGCTATGTGAACATAAAATTAACAATCACAGGTATCACGAGTTGCCTCTAGCATTCTTATTTTTCTAGTTCTTACTATGACAAAAACCCTTGTGTCTGCCACTTAGAGGACAGAAGCATCCTTTTCTTTTGGGTGAGTGAAACAGTAGGTCACTGGGCCATAGAAGCTGAGAGCCGTCAGCCTTCCAACAAGTTGTCTCTGTTTCCATTTGCTCTAGCTTTTGTTCTTGTTTTTCTGTACTCGGGATTGAACCCAGAACATCACTCTAAGCTATATTCCCAGGCTTTAGGGGTGTGTGTGTGTGTGTGTGTGTGTGTGTGTGTGTGTGTGTGTGTGAGAGAGAGAGAGAGAGAGAGAGAGAGAGAGAGAGAGAGAGAGAGAGAGAGAGAGAGAGAGAGAGAGGGAGAGAGAGAGGTGGGGGGAGGGAAGGGAGGGAAGGAGGTAGGGAGGGAGAGAGGCAGAGAGTGTCAGAGAATTTCAGAGGGGGTGGGCTTTTATTAAATGCTAACGCTAGCTTTGAACTCACTCTGCGGGCCAGACAGCCTTGAATTGTGATTCTGCTATCTCCTGGGTAGCTGGGATCACAGATCTATCTATGCTGCTAAGGCCCAGCTTCAGTCTGTTATTTTAGATTTATCCATCCATTTATATCCTCTTCCCCAGCCTCTATTCTGCCATCCATAAACATCTTCATCTGGTTTTCCTAAAAACAAAACCTTCCTCTTGCATAACCACAACATATTTATCAAAATCAGAAAATGTAACCTGTAGGCCTAAAGTGATACTTTGTTGCTCCATGCTGGGATCAGGTCTCGCAAGCAGATGAAACGCTGGTGGGTGGAATCAAGCAAGGAGGAGACTAAAGGGGATAGGACTTATCCTTGTCCATCCTAGATGTCTGCCAACTCTTAGTTAGCGACTCCCCTCAGCAGCCTGCCCCAGCCGTGCATGGCTGGCCGTTAGGATCTTCAAGAGGTGCTGAGGGCACCATGCTCTTTGGTCACAGGCACGTGCCCCTTTGCTCTCCAAGGCCCCCTTTCTCAGGTTCTGAGCTGTTCTGGCTTTCCGAAGCTGAACACTCCATGCTGACACCCGGCTGAAGTAGGTTCGGTGTAGGGGCTCCGTGAGCCAAAGGCTACACAGGACCCGTACATACCCTGTTTCCAGGAGCTGGAAGATGGCCAAGCTGGGTGCGAAGCTACTGCAGCTTCTTGGCTTCAGGCAAAGATCAGGCTTGGTACCTGTTTGTACCAAGTTAATGGCTTGACACGGCTTCCATCTGAGAACAAGACGTTAAAAACGGCTTCAACGCAAGGACTTAGATGAGGGATTTAGCTTGTCTGATAGGCGTTCCAAGACAGACAGCTCTAGCCCTCCAAGAATACATTCCAGGTAAGAATAGCCTTGTCTTAGCAGTAGCTCTAAGTATGAAATACTCTGGACCATTTTTACATAAAGTGTATCGAGCACATGCTACCTCCAGGCTTCTGGAATGTAGGCAATGGAAATGCACTTATAAAGTTTGTGATTTGATTTTTTTTTAGCACATTTGTTCTGAGACTGAGTCTCATTGTGCAGCTCAATCTAGGCTGCAAGTGACTGATAATCCAGACTAGCCATGAACAGCAATCCTCCTGCCTCAGTTCCCCAAGTGCTGGGATTATAGGCATGTACCAACATGCCTAGCTCAAAGTTTATAGCTTAAATTTTTGCACATACACTATGTTCTGGGCTCTGTTCCTTCTTACAATACAGTCCTGATGTGATATATATATATATATATATATATATATACATATATACATATATACATATACATACATATATATATATGTATATGTATATATATATATACACACACATATATGTGTGTGTGTGTGTGTGTGTGTGTGTGTGTGTGTGTATAATCTACAGATAAACACAAGAGTCTGAAAAGCAAGAAACGTGCCAGAATTATCGTAGCAAGGGCACAGCTGGAGAATCAGGGTTCCAGCCAAGAGCTCCCAAGGCTATGCAACTCACATCTCTGCTTGTGGAATCCCAGGACCCAGATGAGAGGTCACCTGGAAACAGGTAGTGCAGGATAGGAGCTCCTCACTGTAGCAGAGACCTGAAGGAGGTTCTACTGTCTTTCTTTCTAGCTGCTCCTGGACAGGCTCTCCTGAGTGGGATACCAGGGCCTCTATGCATGTTGGATGTCAGTCTTACACCTCTGTAACTGCCACTTTGCTGTCTAGAGAGCCAAGAAGCCCACAAAGGATGATCATCTAGGAAGGTCTAACTGCTCATGCGGGACATCCAGGGAGGCCAGGCAAGGGGTGCATGTCTTTCTCTACACTGAACTCTTCTGTTTCGCTCGCTGTCCTGCAGGTGGCGCCACGTCCCTCTCATATCTTTATGATCTAACTCCAGAGCACTCTTTCTGAATTCTCTCTGAAATGGCAGCCCTTCCAGCCCTCCATCCAGGGCCCGTGTCTTTCTCTCTCTTGCATGTATCACTGTCTGTGATTCTGCCTTTCTCCTCAACGTGCACAGAGAAGGCCTGACAACAAGCTCAATAAGCGTTTTGTTGAGAAAAATCAATCTCAACTTTACAGCATTTTGCAAGGTACAAATTACTAAAGCATCAGGCGGTTGCTACTTTAGACATAAGGAACTGGGCTGAGAGAAGGCTCTGGCAGGTCCAGATCTCAAATGCACATATCTCAGCTTATGTGCACGCTGGCTCCCTCTCTTCCCAGAGCCCCCCTCCTCTCTCCTCACTCACATGGTCTACAGTCTTGTGGCCCAGCAAAGAAACCCAAGGATACCTGAAAGAGCTCTTTCTAATCCTTGGGCAGGACAGGGCTGTGTCCTCTGAGGAGCATAGCACAGGATCTATGTCACCCATTCTTAAAGGACTGCCCTTGAAGTTGCCTTGTGTCCAGCATTAGATGTGGTGAGCTTCACTCACCCTGCCAGAGACGTGCTCTCTTCACACTGGCCTTCCCATCGGAGCAGCAGCCGTGTCTCCTGTCTCAAGAGGCTCAGTGTAGAGGAGAAAGTGCAATCATAGAGCTGAGCATGGTGGTGCCTGCCTGTAACCCCGTCACTTAGGGAGGCTGAGGCAGAAGGACCGGGCTGTGCAGTGAGACCCTGTGAGGGGGAGGAAGGAACAGGCCATCTTGCCTATGGGGCAAATGCACAGCCCCTTGGGGACTGCAGTGACAGTCCCAATACTGTAATGCCTGAAAAATCTAATAACCACGGGTTCGTGGGTTTCTTCATGTATGTTTCCTAAGACTGTATGGAGCAGAGGTCACACAGAGGGGATGCAAAGAGATGGGAAAGGGAGACATGGTTATACGTATGTGGATATGAAACTACAAATTTCTCTGTCAGTCTGTGTGTCTGTCTCTGTCTTCCACCCTAATAAGAGAGACAGAGAGAGAGGCAAAGAGAGGGGGGAGAGATCTTTAAGCAGCTGGGAGATCTGGGTTTTTAGGGAAGTCTACCTCATATAAACTGTATTGTAGAGCATTAGGGAATCAATTTCCTTTGTTACATGGAGATTAAAAAAAACAAACCTACTCTCAAATCCACTAACAAATAGAAGAGAGCATCCTAAAAACTCCAGTATTTATATACACAGAGATGTTTTACACAAGTATCTTTTCTTATTAAAATGGATACATCCCAGGTAGGTTGTAGCTGAGTTGGTAGAGTTCTGGGTTAGATCTTCTGGCCTGGATCCAGTCAGCATGTGGGGTACAGCACTTGAAGGGTGGAGGCAACAGATTAGGATGTCAAGGTCACCCTTCAGTATGCAGCAAGTTCAAGCCAGTCTGGGCTACTTGACACTTTAACCCAAAAACAAATTAACAAGCTCACAAATAAATGAGGATATATCATAGAAAGTATAGCCAAGCAGTGGTGGCACACGCCTTTAATTCCAGCTCTTGGGAGGCAGAGGCAGGTGGATTTCTGAGTTCAAGGACAGCATGATCTACAGAGTGAGTTCCAGGACAGCCAGAGCTATACAGAGAAACCCTGTCTTGAAAAACAAAAACAAAAACAAAACAAACAAACAAACAAAAAAGAAGTATAATGAATATAACCAAAGAGCACTTCTTTCATTTTATTGCTTATAATCACTATTAGTATGTTGTCTTTTCTCTTCCATCTGTGTCCAAAGTCCATGTGTGTAAATGCATGCTCTATGCACATGCCACTCAACACAAGACTGAACAGCCTTGTGCGTGTTAGGCAAGTACTCAAGCCATGAGCTATACCCCAGACCGAGAATTTGATTATTAAATAGAACAGTAATTTCCATCTATGTTGCTTTGGCTAAAGTTTTAGAAATGAGCTGTCAGTCATTCCTCAGTCCCTTTGTTCATTAAATACATACTTATCACAACCAGGCACACCAGAAGGTTCCCTCCATCTGCCAACAAGGAGCAAGAAACCTCTACAGCTAAGTGTCTTAGTCTGAAAATAAAGATGCTCCGAGGGCCCGGTGGGGTCCCACCTTGGAAGATGCTCAGAGTGCAGAGTAGCAGGAAGCACCCATAGATGGGAGGTATGGTTTGCAGCTTTCTCTGTACAAGTACAGCTAGGGAAGACACTCAGCACTAATCCTGGTCCCGTGGACAAGTCCTAACAACCAACATTGAAGGAGAGTCCACCTGGAGAGTCCCCTGGTTCCCAAGATGCTAATAAGCATCCCTCTGCCTCCAACATGGAAATGAGTCATCCTTTCTAGATGGAGGTAAAGTGTCCCCTTTCCAAAGTGGCTTAATGTTGTCACAACAACAGTAAATCTGACTTGGAGAAAGGCAGGATCTGTGAGCTTAGTGCCACCATGTTACCATATGCAGATTGGCTACCTCCTTGGTACAAAACCAGAATCCCCGGTGGGGAAGATGGGGCACTGTCCTTCCCTCCCAGAGGCTCATTCTCCAGCATGCTGGGAAGCACAGGCAAAGCCTGGTATCCCTTGACAGTCAGCAACCTTACGAGACCACACAGAGCCAATAAACATCATCTCACTGGACTTTAATAAGGTTTTGAATGGTTCCCACTTAAGTAGTCCTTGAGAAACTTGGAAAATCTGGCCGAGTGTGAAAGTTTTATTAAGCAGGATGTTGGAAAAGTTTGTAGTGCCATTTAGCAGCCCCCAGAATCCCTGTTGGCATTAATTGACTTTAGCCTAGGTGGTCCACGACTTTCCTTATCTTATCCTTCCTCTGCCTTTTCCTTAATCTCAATGACCCTTTAAATTCATAGCGCATCCTTCCCAGGGACTTGTGCAGCTTTGAGCAGGGTTGTAAACCAGGACTTGCATAAAAACTAGGGTCAAGGGACGTGTAACAGAATGATTTAAGCTAAATCCACTTTATGTTTCGACCCAAGCATCTACAACATTAAACAATTCTGTAATATACGCCAGCTGAGTATGCAAAGCATAAAACTTTCTTTCAAAAATAAACTTTGTCCTCTCCAGTCAGTTCATTTGTATCAAGAGTGTGATCTGGGCAGGGGAAAAGCCCAGCCAAGGCAAGCTTTCAAAGAGTAGAAACTCCCCGACTTTGATGTGAGTGGCTACACTGTAGACTCACAGGAGGCTGCAAAACCAACCCGCATATCTGCCTCTCTTAGACAATCAATCTTGTAAACTCTCCACTCTTTAGCTACGAGAGGCAGGGAAAAGAAACGAGAGAGTGATAGCTGGAGAAATTTACAACCAGTTTTCTGCATGTTCCTAAACACAGAGCACTGTGCCAAGGGAGTTCACACTTGTTCTCCTTAAAAACTGGACCAAGAGAGTCTTAGTCCCTGCTTCATAGATCATCTGCCCCTGGTCATTCAGCTATGCACGGATGATCAGCCACACCTCTGCCCCTCAGAATCTGTGTGTGTGTGTGTGTGTGTGTGTGTGTGTGTGTGTGTGTGTGTGTGTATGATGTGAATACATAAGCAATACATTATCTCAATTAAAAAGTTTTTACATTACATTTTTCTATTTGGTGAGGGGTGTGCTGTGGTGTGTATGTGAAGATCAGAAGACGATTTTCATGAGTCAGTTCTCTCCAACTATGTGGGTCCCAAGGATCATTCTGAGGTCATTGGTGTTGGGAGCAAGCATCTTTCCCTGCTGTGACATCTTCCCATGTCATCGTTTTGACTCATGTGACTTGTGAAAAGCAGTAATTCTCCTGGACATTCTCTATAATTAGAGATCCAAGCAAGGATAAGGGAGATAGCTCAGTGGTAGAGCGTATGTAGCATGCATGAGGCTCTGAGTTTGACTGCCGGCACTCCCCCCACCCGCCCTCCAAAGTATGCATTAATAAAACCATTGGAGAAAAAACATTTAATAGAAAAAAAGCAAAAAATCTATATTTCCATCAATGAGATGAAACAAGAGACTAGTTATTTTTAAGTCTTGTTTGCTCTGTACTTGAGCTGTTTGTTGTATATTAGCACAACTGATTCAATTTATGGTCTATTTTCCTCAAATTATATTGCCTGTATTTCCCATGACCTTGGTTTGGTAATCCTCCACCTTGAAGTTAATGGCCATGCAATAGTTAGCTGACCACCACAGTTGGCTTGCCCACCCTGTGCCCCCTCCCAGCACTTCCCACTGGTATTCTCTAATACTTGCTATTATAGAGTGTGTTGTGATTAAAATCTCCCCAGAGTTTCTTCCTCTCAAGTTTGGATTATTTCCCTAGCATTCCCAGAAGTGGATTTACTGGGTCAAAGGGTGTGACCATGTTTAAGGCTCTTGATCCAGCATGCCAAAATTCTTTTCCAAAACGATTGAACCAATTTTCACTATTTGTGGTTTGCTCTGTGTGAGAAATTCTGGGGATGGACATCTCTTTCTGGGGAAAGGTCTTCTCATCTATGGCTTGGCTGAAATCTCTCCACTTTTGTTCAGCTGCTTCATACGGCTTCTTTCAAACTCTGTTGACAATGTTTGGCTCTCTGATGACTGGCTAGAAGATTTATATTGGTCTCCCTGTCCCCAGCCTCTTCCTGCCTTCAGTCTGTTTTGCACACTGTGGTCAGATTAACTCTTTGGAAACATGGCCTGCTGCCTGTTCCTGCCCTACTCAGGAACGGAGGGGTTTTCTTTCCCTCCAGGATTAAGTGCAGATTCTTCTCTGAGGCCTTGAAGACCTCACCACAAGGTTCCCCATCCCCTCAAGCCGATCTTCCGCACCCCAACAGAAACCTCTGTCTCTTCCCTGCTCAGCCCCAAATTGTGTCCCTCCACTTGTCCCTTTGCTCAAGTTGTCTCCCACTTGGATTACTCCCCTTCCTCCTACCTAATCCACACTCTCTGCTGCCAAGCTGCCATAGTCCCACCCACTCACTGTAGAATTCCAGGAGTCATGAATTCAGAGGCTCGGGGAAACAAGAGCAAAGAGGAGGCCAGGCATGTCCCTGGGCCAGGGGACATGGCTTCCCCTCCCGCTTAAAGGCATGAATGGACTGGCCAGAAAATCAGAACCTGGTGAGCCTCTTGAACCCCCGATGCTGTCCATGTAGGCCTGAAGAGGGACCTAAATACAAATGTGACCTCCATCTGGAGACATTTGGAAATCCCATGCCATTCTTCTGTTCAGCGCTTGCTGGCCTCATTCCATGGCCACACCTGGCTGCAGAGGAAGACTGTGTGTAGAAGGAACCCGATGAAGATGCTAACAGCAGGTATGTCAGCATCTGTGGCCAGCAGCCTGCTGTCACCTCTCAAAGTCCTGGGATAACAGTTTACCTCCCTCATCTCTTCCCATTTTTGCGTCACCTCTAAGCAAGTTTTTAGTGGAAAGGAAAGTGAGACGCAGCCTGAGTGCAGAGCCTGGGCTCTTTACCTTCTGAGGTGATAGAAACTTGCCTTTTCATCATGTCAGTGTGCGGATAACCACCAAGCATCTTTCCCTTCCTTAACTAAACATGCAGCCTTTCCGAAATAGACTTGTTTTTGTTTTGTTTCTTGAGACAGGGTTTCTCCGTGTAGCCCTGGCTGTCCTGGAACTTGATCTGTAGACCAGGCTGGCCTCGAACTCAGAGCTCCACCTGCCTCTGCCTCCTAAATGCTAGGATTAAAGGTGTGTATGTACTACCATCACCTGAGCAGAAAGAGAATCTTATATTTGGCTCTCTCGCTGTGCAGAATTCACCTGGGGCCTTCTTTTAAAATGTCAATTTTCAGTACCTTATCTGTGAAGAAGAATTTAGAAGACTTCTCTAGAGATTGTAAAGCATAAGCAGTTAATAACTAATACTGGAATAATGTTCTAGAGGAAAAACTAATTGTTTTCGCTGAGAAGACTCAAGATAAATACTTCTCACAAGTTTATCAAAATAGAAAGTAAGGTAAAGGTCATGTAATTTGTACTGTGTTTTGGACCATCACTCCAGCTTCCTGTCAAACAGATGAATAGGGTCGGGGATTCCGTCCAGCGGGAGCGAGCGCACTTACTTGCCTAGCAAGCACAGGCCCCTGGGTACCAGAGGCCAACCATGAGCATCTTTAGGGAGGATGGGCAGGGGCGTGATCTTAACTTGTGATGATGCTTGGAATCACAGACTCTGGGTAGACAAATGCGTATCCAGTCCTCATGGGGAGGCCAAGGCAGACTGCAGGTTTGGGAAGAGGAGATATTGGATGAAAAGAGGAAAGCTGTTTAGCAAAGAGTTTTCGGAGTGTTTGTTTTGTAGGGCTAAGAATTAAACCCAGAGCCTCCAGCACTCTATAACTGGTCCATATTCCAAATGCTAAGAATGATATAGAAGACAGGCTTGGGTATAGCTTAGTATGTATGTGTGTGTGTATGGCACAAAAGTGGGGACAGATGTGGCAGCAGCAGCTTTGTGTCACTGCTGCCCTAAGCACTTCCCAACAGCAAGTTTATCCAAAACCTGAAGAGTGGTCGTGCATAGTCTGCAGCACTGCCAATGTCTTGTGTACCTGTTCTGTGTGACCATGCGAGCCTGAGGTGCCTGTATCCTGTAGCAAAAAGCTTTTGTGTCTGGAGAATTGAGCAAAGCTGGGTATTGCAGCAGGGGCGGAAAGCCAGAGGAAACCACAGGGAAAGGCTAGTTCCTAGGGTGTGAGTACCCAAGGGGGCAAGGGCAGGTCACTTCTGTTCCGCATTCCACACCCAGTACAGTGCCTGGCCCATGGTTCCCAGCTCCCTCACCCAATTGAGACACGTTACATGAATGAATGAATGAATGAATGCACTAATTAAAAAATAGTCCCTAAGCTTACAAAACAAGAAGCTTTCATAAGCACCTTTCCTGATGGCTCTTTAAAATAACCAGTTGTAACCAGACATGGTGGTGCATACTTGCGATCCCAGCACACAAGAGCCTGAGACTTGGAGGTTCTTAGATCAAGACCAGCGTGAGGCCCTGTCTTAAAACCAAAGCAAAACAAACAAGGCAGGTAGAAAGCTCAGGATGTTGTCTAAGCACAGGTGCTTTGGCCTCTTCCTCCTGTGGGCAGCTGAGTTCACACCAGGGAGTCTGTGGTGTGGACACTGAGTCCAAGGGTAGCAGAGAAACCATAGATAGGGCTGGGACAGGGGAGAACTGTGCCTCGTGTTGCCCCCACCTGCCATCTCCTGGGGTTCGATAGTATCTGGCCTTATCTCCTCTCATCTGGCCTCCATCCACATCTGCCTTCAATGAAGACACCAGAGCCGAAGGAGGCTAAATAACCTGTCTGACGAGTGGAGTCTCTTAAAGGGACAGGGATTCCGACTCCCTGACCCTACACCCACACCTTAACCACTCCACGCTCTGCCTTTCTTGGCAAGACACCTCATCTTGGATCCTTACTCACACCACTGTAACAGGTATTCTTTATTGGTATAACGTTTCACTTTGAGATATTTTTAAATAAATGAGAAGTTCTCAAAAATAGTAGAAAGAGGGCTGGAGATGTAGGTCAGTGCCTACATCAGCGGTTGCCTGCATATGTGAAAGGCTGAGTTCAACCCCCCAGTACTGAAATATGAAAAAACCAAAGATGAAGTAGAAAGAATCCCCACGTACCCCCAGGCACACTCCCCGAACGCTGGCATTTTACTGCTAAAAATAAACACAGGTTACCTTTTCTGACTGCATTTTGTTTGCTCTTGGACTTACATTGTCCCTTATTTTCCAGGGATCATAGGCCCTTGCCAAGAGCGAGGAAGGGGTATACCCTGGCTGGCAGTTGGGCAGCCTGCTCCACCACCATGTGGGAACCTTAGCTATTGGAACAGATTGGTTGACTCAACATTCCCACGAAGGACAAGAAGGTCATCCAGTGAGTCCCCTAATGGGAAGGCTTGTGAGGAATGTCCCAGACTCTGAGCCTACAGAGATCCATTAGCTACAAAGGATGTCTAAACAAGAGAAACATTAGCAATGACAGCCTCTCGGAATGATCCCTGATCTTCCCCCCACCTATTCCGTTGATTCAGAGCAGAAAGACTTGCTGAAAGCCTACTGTGCGATGGTGCAAAATAAAGGGCTGGACTAGCAGAGAAACAAGCTGGTGGTCTAGAGGATGCAAAAGGAATTCTGTACTAGCCCTTCAGGGACCCTTGGTTGGGAAAAACACATCACCAGTATTTTGGAAACAAAAGTTAGTAGAGGGAGGGGAAGAGGGGAGACGGGACATGTTCTTACATGAACACAGGGCAGCTCAGCTCGACTTCCTGCCTAGTGCTGGTGGTCCTCAGGAGAGGGTGGGGACAGGGCTCTAGGGAAAGGAGGCTCTGAGACAGACAGAGAAACGGGCGGCCGTAAGTCTGCAGATCCAAGGCTGGAACTTGACCACTGACAGCAGGAAGAGCTCCAGTTGAGGGCCCAAAGCAAATCTCCAGCCCTCTGGGGAAGAGGGAGTTTAGTAAAGGGTCTCACATAGCCCAGTCTGGCCTGGACCTTGCTCTGTAGTTAAGGATGAACTTTGGACTTCTGATCTTCCTGCCTCCATTTCCTGAGTTCTGGAATTACAACCCTGCATCATCCCACCTGGTTTATGCAGTGTTCAAAGTGGGAGGCTTCCTGCTAGGCAAGCGCTCTACTAGCTGAGCCACACCCCCAGCCCTGGCTAAAGACCTAGGGCCAGTTTTCCATTGAAACAGAGGTGGGAATGGAGACCTACTGAGGTTCTCAACTCTGGTATATCCCAGTCCCAAGCATGTTCCTTACCAAGCTGGTGATCTCTCAGCCTCTCCAGCCTCAGTCCCTCCTCTCTAAAGTGGAGGTGCTGATACCCCCCTAATAAGCTTGATGTGAGGTGACGTAAGAGGGATAATGAGTTTAACAGAGCCCCACGCTGGTCCTCTTCCTGATGTCAAAGGCCACTCTCCAAACCCCTGCCTCTCGTTGATCTTCGAGATGTTAATGCCAGCTTGCTTCTCCTTGTCTCACCACACAGTCCTGGCTAGCTTGCTACCTAGACCACACTCGCTAAGATCTCAGAGCCCAAGGATCTGGGTTTGACTCCCTGTCCTCCATTCAACAGCAGGGTGACCTTGGACAAGCCACTTAACCTCCCTGAGTTGTTCACCTGCAAGAAAAGGAGAATATGCCTTCAGAATGAGTTTCTGTAGGGAAGGGTTTTATGACTACGTGAGCCTCAGCGGGTGGTCCATGCTGATCACTTGACCATGCTCACCCCTCCCCCTCCATTCTAGTCCCACTCTTCTCCACACCAAGCTCAATGTGGCTGGATGGAGCACTGAGCAGGGAATTGGTCATGATCCTCATAGGTCCCCCATTTCTTAGGGGGTGGTTTTGTCCGTTGTTTTGAGACAGGATCTCACTATATAATCCTGGCTGTCATGGGACTTTCTGTGTAGACCAAGCTGGCCTGGAACTCACAGAGGTCTACCTGCCTCTGCCTCCCAACTACTGGAACTAAAGGTTCATGCCATCATGCCCAGCTTGTTTTGGGGGTTTTTGGAGACAGGGTCTCACCATGTAGTCCTGATTGGAAACACACATCAGCCTGGCCTTGAACTTGTGGTGATCTTCCTGTCTCTATTCCAAATGCAGGGATTTCAGGCATGCACCACCAGGTTTCTTGTGGAAATTAAAGTGTTTGACCATATCTTTCATAGGGTCTTCTACTGGGAGGTCCCACGTGGCCATCGCTGAAGGGGTCAGAAGTTTATTTTCTAAAGGGCACATGGTTGGGCTTTGGGGATGGACGTCACTGCCTCTGTAGTCAGATATGATCTCATCAGATTCTTTTATTAATATGGCCAGAATTAGACACTCCCAGTATGTGAGTCTAAGGGTGTCTCTGATACCCAGTTTAGGGTAATTAGTCTTTTTGACCCTCAGCAGGGGAAATGTGTCCAGTTGTGGGGAAATGAAGTTGTCAAACATAGCTCTTAAGAAAAAGGAGATTTATAGGGGACCACATACAAAAGCTCAGGAATTAAACAAGCAAACAGGGAAAGAGCACTTAAGAGCTCAGACCAAACAATGTATACCGCACGCTATGTTCAGGCAAGCCAACCAGTGGCCTGAGGACTCCCCAGACACCACCCAGGCACAGTGGCTCAGACAATTGTTCATCTTCCCAGAAGCCTTTCCCAGAAGCCGTAGGGTTGCCGGAAGGTAAAGCCAATGGCTGCCCTGAGCTCTCACAACAGCGGCTCTCACAACAACCTCGGCTGATCATTTTGGATTTGGACACTTTCTTGTCTGTAGCCTGAGAGCTGGGCCTTGACACCTCTTCACTGTCCCCAGAGCCCCTCTGTCCCCTGCCTGCCCGGGGTATACTGCTCTCTATACCGCTTCAGCTCTGTTTCCCTGTTTAGTCCTCCCTCAGGCAGGGTCCCAGTAACATCCAGGCTATCTAGCTCAATGTCAGCTAAACCAAGAAAAAAAATGTCTGAATAGATCTCACTTTAGATATACTATAACATTTCTCAGGCTCAAGAGAACATGAAATATAATCGCACATTCTACATTTTCATTTGCTAAAGCACACTATCTCTATTTGCTGGTACCCGTCCAGAACACAGCATCTCACACCTTCCTTGGCTAGCTAGCTCCTTGTCATTCAGTGTCATGCCAGCATCTTTTCTGTAATGACCTCTGACCCACTCCTTTCCAATTTAATGGTATAGCAGCTCTCTAGCACATTCCCTGAATGGCTTAACAAGATGGTTATTTCATCCTCGGCTTGTTTCCTTCTTCTGGAATGCTCCCCGATCTCTCCCCATTGCCTGCATATGCCCACCATACATCAGACATCTGATAAATACCTACCAGCTGGATGCATGAATGGGCTATAGTACAACTTTACAGTAGTGCACAACGGATAGAGGCTCTTTGGACAAATCTGATGAACTGAGTTTGTGCCCTAGAACTCACGTGGTGGAGGGCAAGATCCAAGTCCCACAACTGACCTCCACAGGTATGCCATGGTGTGTGTGTGTGTGTGTCTTTAAAACAGAAATGTGAGCTGGGCATGATAGCACATGAGGCAGGCAGATCTGTGAGTCTGAGGCCAGCCTGGTTTACAGAACATTGTCCAGGACAGCCAGGGCTACACAGACAAACACTGTCCCGGAAAACAACAACAACAACAACTAAAGCCAGCAATGGGATTCTGTCTTATGTGCTGTTCTTGTTCTTTCACTTACCAATGCTATAATATTTCCATATCAGAATTGAGAACACTCTATCACCTTTAAGGTGCATAGATTTTTGTCTTAATTCATAAGAACCAGTTAGAGTATTTTTCCTCATTAAGATTGTATGGCACTCCAGTCCTCATGACATATCACCTAAGTATCACCTAAGAAGGAGATCATAAACGCTTTTTAAGATGACGTCTGAACCAGCTAGGGGAGGGCAGGCACGCAGCTTCCCAGCATGCTCAGCGCCTGGGTCCTGCCCCTGCGCTACCAAACACAAAAAGGCTGACCGACACAACAATCCCGACTCCTTCATCTTCCTACTTTCATCCGCAAAGAACTAGGTCCTCTCCCCAGGTACAGCCGTGCTTAAGGACTCCTTGGTCACAATGTGTTTGAAACATTTGTCCATGTTTCTACAAAGGTCCCTTAATGTCTTCCGTAAAGGGGGCACGGTTGTGGGAAGGCTCTGGCCTATTCCATGTGACAGTTTCTAGAACAGACTCCAAGGATCAGTCCCTTGGCAGTCTCTCAGAGCCCGTGGAGCCCTTGTTAGAATGCATAAGGTACATCGAAAATAAATTACATACAAATACAGTGACAAAAATAAAACTATGGTGTTGGCAACATGACTCAGAAGGAGGAGATGTCTGCCACCAAAGTAAATGACCGAACGTGAACCCCAGAATCCACGTGACGGAACGAGAGAACTAACTTCTACTAATTGTCAACTGACCTCCACACATGGACTGTGGCATGTATGCAAACCTACACACCACACAGTAAGTAGGTAAATGTAATAAACAGAAAACCTCAAAAACTAGAGCTGGTGAGATGATTCAGCGGGTAAAGGCATTTGCCATGAAAGCTGAGTTCAAGCCCTAGGAGCTACAGTTGGAAGTGAGTTCTGAAAGTGTTCTGATGTCTGTTTGTGCACTTACACACACACACACACACACACACACACACACACACACATATGCACATGTGCGCAACTTGATCCAGCCCTTGGTGGGGCAGAAGCAGGTGGATCTCTGTAAATTCAAGGCCAGTTTGGTCTATACAGTAAGTTCCAGGCCTGCCAGGGCTACACAGTGAGACTCTATCTCAAAAACAAAACAAACAGAAAAAAAAAAAAATCTCTGTAAAACACGTAATAATGCAGGTATGTATGCGTTAAGAGATAAGCTGTATAGCAACGAGTCATGTTTGTAACCTAATTTCAAAGTCATGATAAGCATAAATGTTCTACAGTATCTACAGCAAAGTAGCATGATTTCAAAACACCTGTGATTCCAACTGGGGACAATCTCAGGTTCGTTGATACAATCGTGGGTCATGGAGCCACTTGGTAACTGAAGGGCACGCTGTATCTGAAGTTATCGATCACCTCGTCTCTCCTCTGCAGTCTGCAGACCTGAATTTGGTGGCCCCGCCAGCTCCCGGCCTCCCAGCTCAGTGTGCACCTTATTTGCACTAGAGTTAACCAGCACTTGCCTCCTTCCTCCTTCCTGAAATCTATGAAGCTGTCTGACAAGTCCAGTCAGTTCTGAACCGAGGAAGCCAGATAATCCGTCTGCTTATTGGAGACGGCTAATCCAGATAGACGACTTTCATCACCGAAGGTATCTTCCAGGCTCTGCAAATCCCAGAGGATCTGTCTCCTTCCTTCACACAAGCCTCGGCACTGGTTTCATTTCGGAAATCACCAGCACCGGCCAGGTTGTTCTTCTTGGCCGGTGCTGAAATGATCTGAACTTGTGCTCTTCCTTCCACGGTAATTACCAGCATGTTCCGTTTGCATTATCAGACAGTATGCCTCTCAGAAGTTGTGTTCACATACAAAATATGTGAGCCAAGAAATGTACCCCGAGCTCTGGATTCCTAAACCCAACGTGTGTGTATCCTACAGTGCTCACACTGTCCGTTAACACTTTTGGAACACTGAAAATGTTAAGTTAGCTGGAAGCGGAACTTAGTGGTAGGCCTTGTGCGTAGCATGCCTGGGGTCTGAGTTCAATTCCCAGCACCAGAAAGGAAGGAAGGAAGAAGGAAAGAGGAAGGGAGGGAGGAAGGGAGGGAGGGAGGGAGGAAAGGAAGGAAGGAAGTGAGGGAGGAAGGAGGAAGGAAGGAAGGAAAGAGAGAGGGAGGGAAGGAAGGAAGGAAGGAAGTGAGGGAGGAAGGAGGAAGGAAGGCAGGGTTACAGGCCCCCACACCTTAGCACAACCAAGGCCATGATGGAAGTACCATTTGGGCTTGGATCCTAGCATGTAGACAGTACCACCTGCCAAAAGGAGAACAAAGAGCGAACTTATCAAAGCCCATAGTTCTAGGAAAGTCCCTAAATGCACTAACTTTGCTTTTTGACTTCCATAGCTCTGATTCTGGCTAAGTGTTCATGTTAACTGAAGTACGTCAACCCTGGACATGTTTTTATTGTTCAAAAGCCTACCCTGAGAAAGGTTCAGGGCTGCACTGGGGTCCTGAACACCCAATGTAGTTGCCCACCAGCTAATCAAGACTTTCTATTGGCTTGAACTTGAGTCGGAGTAGATACCTCTCAACATTTCTAAAGGCCACAGCAGGATTCCCAGAGACTGGCCTAGCAGTGGCTGTGGCTGTTCCTGTGGCTGGGGCCCTGGTAGCTGCGGTTGTTATGGTAACACTATCAGCAATAGCTGGTGGTGGCCACAGTGCCCACAGACAACAAAAAAATCTGTTTCTCCTGTAAAAATATTCCACACTTTCTGTGAAATTGACTGGCTCTCCGGACACTGGCCAGTGTAAAGAGGCTCTGGTCTTCCTGCCATTATCAGAAAACAGATGGTCACAAAACCCCACTAGACCACCCATCTTGGGTCAACCAAAACTGTTGAGGTACTCGGACCCAGAGTAACAATAAATTTGGGTGGTCCTTCTCTCTGTGATCCTGCAATGGCCAGGCCTTCGTGGCCAAAGTGTCCCTAAGTTTGGCAAAGGTCCTGCCAAACATTGATAGGCAACTACATTGCACTTAGAGGCCACAAAGTTCAAGACAGGTAAATTAAATCTGTTCTTGAGAAGAGTGAAAATTGGGCCAGCCTCCTACCTTTAACCAACCCTCCTAAGGGCCAGGTGCACCACATACAGAGAAGTTCATAAAACAAATTACTAACCACTCCCTCCTCAAGTCTTTACAGGCCCACAACAGCCCCAGAGGGCTGCCCATCAGAGGGTGTCTGAGCCTGCCTGGGGGCCTCCTATGGGTGAAGAGAATCCCAACCAGGAACCCAGAGCCCGTGGGAAAGGCCCATACTTTCATTCTCCTTCCCCTCCCCCTCCTTTCCTTTGTTCTGTAGATGAAGGTGGGTGTTAGGTGGGTCTCCCTAGGCGGCTCAGGCTTTGAATCTAACACCCGCTTGCTTCAGCTTCTAGAGCAGGTAGGATTTACACCCAGCTACAGTGAAATTTCTGTTTTAAAAAATCTAGAAAGCTAAAAAAAAAAGGGGGAATGTAAAACACTAGGTTTCATTGGTTATACGCGTTAGTAATAAACTCACTCTAGTGTAAGTGAAAAAGAAGCATCTCAGAAAAGTGTGGTGTAATCCCCAGGCTGGAAGGAACCCCAAGACCTGGAAGGAAACCCCCCATGACCTGGCTTGCAATGAGCACGCATTAGAATGGTTGTGGGGATCTAGTTAGGAGGACCCAACAGGGGATCCCCTTATGCAGAGTAAACTTTTCTGTAAGGCCAAGATAATAAATACCTTGGGCTGTTTAGGCAAATAGCATCCATCTACGGTAGCTACTGGATGTTGTCATTGGAGATGAAAAGCAACATGGGCAATAGATAAACTTATGGCTGTGGCTGAGTTGCAACAGAGCTTTCTGAAAACAGTCATGGGGGCATAGATTTGATTCCTAGTTTGCTGCCCCTGTTTTAGGGCGACGTTCTTCTTGCAAAGGTCTGCTCTTTCCAGCTCTCTCATCAGTCAAACTCATCAGCTCAAACTCAATGAGAGAAGATGAACAGGCAGAGACTGTGGGCCATTCTGGTGCTCTTTGGCCAGGGAAGGGTGGGTTGGCTTGTCCAGTCAGACTCTGCCCAACCTAGAGTTTGCTTTCTCAGGCCAGATGAAGGACATGCCAGGGAAGGAGGAGTGTGCAGGGTGACAGGAAGCAGTGGGTGTCCCCCACGTCAGTGTCTCACTGTCTCCAGTATCTTGCTGGTCTCCCTCTGTCACTCCATCTTTTAAGGAAGGAGCCAGTGAAACCCAGTGCTGGGTGCAGGCAATGTTTTCCCAACGTGCTAACAGAGGGGTCAGTGACCTGGGCTGGGCCACAGAGGATGCTCATTAAATGGCAAAGACCCATTAAAAACTCCTTCGGTTTACACCAGAGATGGAGGGCTGACAGATACGGAAGTAATGTGGAGGACACCTTGACCTGTATGAATGAAACTGCCTGTTTTGTGCAGGAGGCAGTGGGAAGCAATGGCTTGGGGTTTCAACGTCCATGAAAGGGATGGGGTAAAAACCCAGTGGCTCTGAGCCCAACCTCTTTCTGTTGCATCATGAAATTAAACCTAAAACAATGTCACTTTCCTGACACAGAGCTAACCAGGGCTGGCACTTTTGTCTGTGTGGACTACGGGAAGGCATAGTTGAGAAATACACAATGCACTCTCTTCCCCCAACCCGCAGGTGACATGCTTGTCTCTCACAGAGCCAAAGGAGAACAGAATAGTGGATGAGGAAGAAAATTGATCTTCACATTCTAGTGAGTCGGTTCTAGAGAGACTGCTTGGTAGCCTGCCCGGCAGTTCAAAGAAGCAAAGCCTTCCAGTTCCAAGCCTTCGCCTTCTGTTTTAGCAGAGTCCAATTTGCTAATCTCCCCAACACCTCCCTGTTTTGAGAAAGGAGCCCTTTGATCCTGACTTGGGTAGAACCCTGAGGAAATCTGAGATTAGGCTCTAATGGCCAAAGAATGCCTACTAGCCACAGGGAGGGGGACACTCTACTGGACCGAGACAAGAACTCAGATTCTGTTTGTAGAAAGAGCTTGCATCTTGTGACTCATCTCTAAGATCTAGTTAATGAACTTGAGGACTGAGTAGTATAAGCCATGTGGAGGAAAACCAAGCCATAGCAACAGTCCGGGGGTCGGGGTGGGAGACAAATATCCTGGTTTTTCTTGGGACTGGTGGATTGCCCCAACTTCGGGATTTCAGTGGCAAAATGGGAAAAGTCCAGGCGAATGGAAACAAGTTGGTCACCTGAGGATTAATTCCTAAGAGCAGCAAAAATAACAAAAATAACAATAACTAATTTACTATCGGCCAAAGCAAGGTGCCTTTCTTTGCTTTTCAATTGACTCATTGGTTCAGAGTCTGTATTTATTTCTAATTTATAAAGAAACTGAAGAGCAGATAAAGCAGGTAAGTAGCTATGGAATGCACAAAGTCACACAGCTGAGTGAGCGTGGGGTTAACACAGCAACCCAGCTCTGTCTGTCTCCCTAACCCAGCATTTTACCATTATGACATCTTTTTCCTCGGACCGCTCATGAAAGTAATTATATACTGGAATTAGTACTTTAGGGATTGTGGTAATGAACTAAGTGGCTCTGAACAAGTCACACATTGGCTGTTAGGCCCCTACCCAAACTGAAGGCTGGAAAGAGGTTTAGGATTTTTTTCTCTTTTAATCTTGGGAATTGAACCTGGGGGCCTTGAACAGGCTAAATGAGTACTTTACCACTAAGCCATTGCCCCTCCCCCTGATAATTATACTTAATCATTCTTATAAGCTACATAGGATGCTCAGAAATAAAAATATATGTGTGCACAAAATCAAATGTTCAGAAAGGCAAATAGGAGTTTACTATCCCATAAAAGTCAGAATTTCAAGTCTGTGAGGAAAAGGCAGTAAACTCTGAGACAATGAGGGGACCAAATAAAGCTGGCTCTCTGCTTCCCACTTTATACTAAGTACATTCCAAATGGAGCCAAGGTTTATGTGTGAGAATAAAATCAAGGGAATACTAGAAGGATTCATGGGAATACAGGTCAGAGTGTGCTGTGAGTTCCAGAAAAGCCATAAATGAAAGTGAGTTTCAGCCGGGCAGTGGTGGCACATGCCTTTAATCCCAGCACTTGGGAGGCAGAGGCAGGTGGATTTCTGAGTTCAAGGCCAGCCTGGTCAACAGAGTGAGTTCCAGGACAGCCAAGGCTACACAGAGAAAACTGTCTTGAAAAATGAAAAACAAAACAAAAAGAAAGTGAGTTCCATTTCATTAAACTGTTCTTCGTGGCAAAACAAAGGATGCTATTTGTTTGTTTTTGCTTTTTGAGACAGGCTAGCTAGCCCTGGCTATCCTAGAACTCTCTTTGTAGACCAAGCTGGCCTCAAACTCACAGATATTCACCTACTTCTGCCTTCCAAGTGCTGGGATCAAAGGTGTGCACTACTTCTCCTGGCCAAGAGAAAGTTCTTATGAAGATAAAACAAAATGGGAAATATACTTAAAATGTTCACGTAATCTAAAACTAACATTTTCCCACTACATTTATCTATCTATCTATCTATCTATCTATCTATCTATCTATCTATCTATCTATCTATCTATCTATCTATCTTGTGTGTATGTGTATATTTTGTGTGTGTGCATGCACGTATGCCACAGTTCACTTATGGAGACCAGAGAATGACTTTCAGGAATCAGATCTCTCTTTCCGCCATGTAGGTACCAAGGATTGAACTCAGGCCCCCAGGCTTGGCTGTAAGCACCTTCCAAAACTTACATTCCAAATGGGAAAAAACAAACAAACAAACAAACAAACAACCCAATTATGTAAGGAAAAAGGAAAAACAGAAAAGCAATCAAACCCAGCACAATACGGAAACAAGGATCGGAAGAGTCAGATCAGGGAGGGAATGGTGCTGAACTATTAGACAGGCTCCACTTTGCTGATAGTAGGGAATAAAAATCAAGACCACAACAAGGTCCTGTGTCATTGGGGAGGCGAAGATCAAGAAGCGGGCTAACCCTGTACAGGCTCTTTGGAAGAGAACGGGCAGCCTGGGCTACCACATTTGAAAACAAATCATAACCCTTGACCCAACAATTCCACAGAAGAATTCGCCTGCAGGAAAATGCACTGCAAGGATTTAAGGGGAACATTTTGGCAACTGGAGGCGACATATTCATCCATGAAAAGAAATTGGGTGGCTGGGTGTGGTGGCGCACACCTTTAGTCCCAGCACTCTGGAGGCAGAGGCAGGTGGAGCTCTGAGTTTACAGAGTGAGTTCTAGGACAACCAGAGCTATGTAGAGAAACCCTGTCTCAGAGAGAGACAATAAAGGGAGCTTGACAAATGAGCCTCGTCTACATAGTAGAATATGACGCAGCCATGGAAACACTGAGGCAACACAGCCTAGTTGGAGAAGGAATGGTCTCTGATATAGACATAAATCTAGATATAGATGTGCGTATTTGACACAGAACAATGAGCAAAGTATGTCATTATGTGTGTGCCTATGTGTGTCTTAAAGGAAGCTAGATAATGTATTGTATGTGTCAGAACACAGTCCGAGAATGGAGTCATGTGAGGAGATCTCTGAATGCTTGTGAGAAATCTGTAAGAAACTAAGAGCCTTGTGACCTCAGTTTCTTCAAAACGTTGAATTGTTCTTGGATTAAGCTTTTGTGCCGCTCCAAGGTGTATCGGATAGGAGCGAGTTCACTTCAGATTAGTCATTACCACCGACTATTGTTATTTGTTGTTGTGCCTTTATAGAAAAACATGTTTCTGCTATGTGCAGCTTGCTCTTGGGATGGCACACTTTACCTATGGGACGCCTCTTAACCCTCACAGCATAAACTGACCGATTCGCTGAATAAAACGGGCCATTGCAGGAGACTTTAGTCCTCCTCATCTAGGGGCTCTCTTCTCAGGTCCCACCACCCGGAGAGCAGTAAACATGTCTGTTCACAATGGAATGAGAAGCTCTGGTAAGACACACAAGAAAGTAATGTTCACACAGAGATGTTAAGCCCAACAGACGGGAGTAAACAACCACTAACCCAGTGGCCAATTGGAACGCATCTTTTATTGTGCACAGCAGATTATAGCTGGTCCAGTGGTCATCCCTCCCAATGCAGGTTTCAGAGAGTAGACTTTGGCATGGGGAAGGTCGCGTCTTTATAGCTCAGAAGTAGGGGGTTTCCAAAGGGGGTGGGTTGGAAGGCACATAGGTGGAGTTACAGAAGCAGAACAAAACCATAACGGGTTGTCATAGCAACCTTCAGAAACAAAGGCAGAGTTGCCATTCCCTGCAACAGGCAGTACAGAGACCTGTAGTTAAGGCCACAGGTGGGGCACAGCCCAGTCCTTGATGAACAGACTTAATCGTCAACAGGAATGAACTTCATTTGTCTTTACTCTAAGATGGCTCTCAGGACCGAGATGTAGGCAGGCTGGTTTATCAAAGGTCGATAGAAACTTATTTTTTTCTATCTTTTGAAATTAAAACTTATGTTAATGTCATGGTTCTATCAGTAAACAAATTATTTTTTTAAAGATTTATTTATTATTATATGTAAGTATGTGTAAGTAGCTGTCTTCAGACACACCAGAAGAGGGCATCAGATCTCTTTACAGATGGTTGTGAGCCACCATGTGGTTGCTGGGATTTGAACTCAGGACCTCTGGAAGAGCAGTCAGTGCTCATAACCACTGAGCCATCTCTCCAGCCCAACAAATTATTTGTTTTTAAGATTTTTTTTTAAAATTTAAGTGCGTGTGTGTGTGTGTGTGTGTGTGTGTGTGTGTGTGTGTGTGTGTGTGTGTGTGTTTGGAGGCCAGATCCCCTACAGTTGGAGTTACAGGTGGTTGTGAGCTGCCTGATATGTGTGCTGGGAGCCAAACTCAGGTCCAGTTCTTCCAGAAATTTAAGCCTCGTGGTTGTGAATCTTCTGTGTGTGCAAAGCCCCTGTCCTTGCTTTATGCTGTGCTGTTACTATAGTGCTTTTGTTTGCTGATGCTAAGAGGCCCTGGGGCCTCTGCATGCTGAGCAAGTGCTCTACCACGGAGCTGCATCCCAGCCCTTTGAAAGTCACCTCTATCTGTAGTGACAATTTTAACATTTTGGTTTCTTAAAAAAAAAACCAGAAATATTATAAGGATGTTTTCATTCTAATCCCAGGTATGGGGCTGCTTCAGATTGTCCACAGCAGTTGACTAGGATTTACCCCGTGCTCTAGCAGGTTTTTACAGTGGTAGACAGTTCTGGGGACTTTTCAGAGGGTATACAAATGCCAGGGCCTCCGAGAGGCAGGGTCGGGGTCGGGGGTGGTTTGGTGATTGGTTGATGTCGGTTTGTGTTGTTTGACATTTGTTAAGTAGTTGTATGCAAAGAAGAAACAAGAAGAAGGAAGAGGAGGGAGAGGAAGAAAAAGAGGAAGAGGAAGAAGAAGAGGAAGAGGAAGAAGAGGAAGAAAGAAGGAGAGGAAAAGGAAGAGGAAGAGGAGAAGGAAGAGGAGGAGGAGGAGGATGAGGAAGAAGAAGAAGAAGAAGAAGAAGAAGAAGAAGAAGAAGAAGGAGAAGGAGAAGGAGAAGGAGAAGGAGAAGGAGAAGGAGAAGGAGAAGGAGAAGGAGAAGGAGAAGAAGAAGTTATATATCCTGACAGCAAAGATCAAACTTGCCCCAGAGAACCTTGTTACCCCTAGTCAGCAGGAAGTAGTCTAACAATAATGTCACCCCCTTTCCCTCTCTCATTTTTCCCTCTCCTATCTAGTGTTTGGAGGTTGAAAGAGTGGGAAAAGTATGGAAAAGGGAATCTACAAAGTCAGACTACATTTATCCTGTACTGGGTTTTATAAAACACTCAGCCAGTCCTGAAGGGACTCACAAGTAGCCCTCTAGGTTTTGTCCTTATTTGAAAGGAAATACTTATGAGACTCAAATAGATTTTTACTTTCCTGGTTTCTCATGACCTCAGTTGAAAAAAGAAATAACTGCCAGGCTTTTGTGGCACACTCTTTTAATCCCAGCACTTGGGAGGCAGAGGCAGGCAGATTTCTGAATTTGAGGCCAACCTGGTCTACAGAGTGAGTTCCAGGACAGCCAGGGCTACACAGAGAAACCCTGTCTCGAAAAACCAAACCAAACCAACCAACCAACCAACCAAACAAACAAACAAAAAAACCCCACTCACCCACCCCCCCCAAAAAGAAAAAAGAAATAACGAAAGAAATCTTTACAGCTGCAGTATAGCAAGCGAACTGTTGGTGAACGCCACTGTTTTGTGGGAATGCGGATGGGGAGACAGCGAGCACGCCACGCTCAGGCTAGCAGAGCCAGGCACCCCTTCACAAACTACCTGGCATTTCTGCCTGCCAAGCAGACTAAACCAAAGCACAGTTCCTGCCCACCCGTGCAGGAGCTAGGTAACTCTCAAGTACGTTGTTCTTGATGCTCTCGGGTGGCAAGGAAAACCCCTGCGCCTGGGCTGGGCTCTTCTGCCTAGCTGTCGGTCCTTTCAGTTTGTCCAGTTTCAACAAAGGGGCTAATCTTCAAATGAACTGATTATTCCTTCTTACTCTAGGACCATAAGAGGTGCCAGAAGCACTAGGCAAAGAAAAGCAAACCTAAGACACAAGAGATTTGGCAGTAAGGATGCCGAAGTGTAGATGCCCTGGACTCTCAGCTCTTAGGGGCATGATGCTGTTAGATTAACAAACAATGCCACATGTTGAATGATAATGGGTATGAATCCATTTTCGTAAACAGCTAGTGGCTAAGGCATTATCAACTCATGGGTTTTTTGGTTTGTTTGTCTTTAAGACAAAGTCTGACACAGCCCAGGCTGGCCTTGAACTCGACGTGCAGCCAAAGCTGCTGACCATGACTTTTACCCTTCTGCCTCCTAGGGTTATAGGCATGAGCCATCATGCCCAGATTTTAAACCAGGGCTAGGAACTGAACCCATGCTTCCCGGATGCTACCCAAGCAGTCCACCAACTGACCTACCATGCCGGCTCTAATCACTCACATTATAATGCAAGGGTATCGATCGAGTGGGCAGTTTTAATTTTTTGTTTTTTGTTTTATTCTGTGTGTGCTGTGTGTCTTCTTTGCTCTTCTTATTCTTTTGAGACAGGGTCTCTCACTGAACCTGAAGCTTGCCGTTTTGGCTAGGCTGGCTAACCAGCAAGCTCCTCCAATTCTCTTGCCTCCACCCCACCCCACCCCCAGGGCTAGGATTACAAGCATGCTGACCACGGCCGGTTTTCATGTGGGTGTGAGGGATTTGAACTCAGGTTCTCATGTTTGCATACCAAGCCAACACTCCAGTCCCCCCTTTTTGTTTTATTGCTGGTGCTGTTCTGAATGGGAGGAGACACACCTTTGTCTCTCTTTCTCTGTCTCTGTCTCTCTCTGTGTGTCTCTCTCTGTCTCTCTATGTGTCTCTCTGTCTCTGTCTCTGTCTCTGTCTCTCTCTCTCTCTCTCCTTCCCTCTCCCTTCCTTCACTTTACATCCTGATGGAAGCTCCCCCCCTCTCCTCCCACCCTCCTACCCCTTCCCCATTCTCCCCTCCCTTTTTACCCATGGGTACCAACCTGCCCTGGCACATCATATAATTGTTCTATATGACATACATGCAGGCAAGACACCCATACACATAAGATAAAATAAAAAGCCAGGGCTTAAAACTGCTTTCTCCCAAACCTGTGGAACCAGTATTGTAGGACCCAAGAATGTACTGTTTTTTCATTTTTGCAAAACATATATAATATAAAGCGTTACCATTTAAATTATTTCCGAGTGCACAATTCAGTGGTTTTATCACATTCATATCGTGTCACCAAGCACCATTGTCACATTACTAAGACTATGACTTCGCAACAGTGCTTTCCCAGGGCCCTCTCTCTGCAGCCATTAGCAATGGCGACGCCCATTCCAGGCATCCTAGGAAAGTGGAACTGATTTGTCCTTTCCAGTCTGTTTTATGTCACTTAGCAGAGTGTTCTCAACGTTCCTGTACATTGCAGTATGTGTTTTGGGTTTTCCTTCTTAGGGCTGCGTAATTTGCCACCATAAGCACATATTGCATTTTGCTTGTGAATGCTTTGATGGACACGGGCCTGCTTCTGCTTGTTTTGAATAATGTAGTGAAGCTAGAAGTGCACCCATATTTGCTCAAGTCTCCACTTTCGACTCTTTTGGCACACCTACACTTTTGGGGCCACGTGGTATTTCTAAGTTCGGTTTTTTAAGGATCTGTCATATTGGTTAACTTAGCAGTTGTAGCTCTTTACAGCCCACCAACAATGTGTGAACATGAGCACCCCAGGCTCCGCACACCTTCCTTTTGAGACGGGACCTCATTACTTGTTTGTTTTTGTTTTTGTTTTAATTTATATGAGTACACTGTAGCTGTCTTCAGACACACACTAGAAGAGGGCATCAGATCCCATTATAGATGGTTGTGAGCCACCATATGGTTGCTGGGATTTGAACTCAGGACCTCTGGCAGAGCAGTCAGTGCTCTTAAATGCTGAGCCATCTCTCTAGCCCTATTTGTTTGTTTGACTTACTAAAGGGGTATGTTTGTTTTTAATCAATTAATTAATTACTGTGTGTATGTGGTGTCTGTAAGGTATGTGTATGTGATGTGTGTATATGTGGTATATATGTATATACGTGTGTGTGTATGTGTTTGTGGTGTGTATGTGTATGTGTATGAATGTGCATGTATGTGTGTATATCTATGTGCATATATATGTGTATATGTATGTGTATATGTTATTGTATGTGGATGTATGTGTATATGTTAATGTATGTGGATGTATGTGTATATGTGTGTATAGTTATGTGTATATAGTATATGTGTGTATGTATATGTGTGAATGTATATGTGCGTGTCTATGTATATGTGAGTGTGTGTATATGTATATATGTGTGTATACATGTGTGCATGTGTGTGTTGTATGTGATCAGACTCTGCTCATTTGTGGTCCTGGGGATTAGAACTCAGGTGTTCCTGCTTGGTTAGCAGTGCTCTTACCTGTGTATGTATGTGTGTATACATGTGTGCATGTGTGTGTTGTATGTGATCAGACTCTGCTCATTTGATGTCCTGGGGATTAGAACTCAGGTGTTCCTGCTTGGTTAGCAGTGCTCTTACCTGCCATGCTGTCTCTTCAGCCCCTGGTCTCACTTATTTAGATAGAGCTGGCCTTGAACTTGCAGCAATCTCTCTGCCTCAGTTTTCACTCTTCCCTAATCGGTCACACACATACCTTGACTGGTGTGAGACAGCCAAGTCTTCCGCTTTAACATGACCCTCACCATGCTTGCTGCTCACACCAGGACTTCAGACATGTTAGCTGCAGGAAGTGAAGAGCAGGGAGCCTTCTAAATCTGAAGAGCCAGACATGGGTGTGGCCAACATCATCACTGGCAGTCAGAGGCTGAGAACGTAAAACATACACTAGTTCCTCACAGAAAGCAGTTTTCTATGTGATCAGACTCTGCTCATTTGTCTCTTTCTTTCATTCTTTCTTTCTCTCTTTCCTTCTTTCTTCCTTTCTCTTGTTCTTTCTTCTATTAATTTTAGGCGTAGTCTGAAACCATCGACTTAAATGGTCTTAGGACTACCAAATGAAACTCTGGGACACTGAGAAACGAAATCTGAGAGTACTGCTTGGGGTATGGGTAGCCACTCTGGGTTAGATTAAAGAAATGAGTAAATCCTGTTTCCACACCCCAGCCTTTGTCAATATTTGAAACAATCAATAATGTTTAGGCATAAAGCATCCAAAGGAAAAGCGTGTGTTTCTTTCTGAAGACGCCTAAGTGCTCCTCTTCCTCCTCAGCCAGCTGAAGGCTTCTTCCCTCTTGGCCTGCTTTCCGGATGGAAACAGAGTCCCAGGCTTTCTAGTGGTGAACATGTGCCCCCTGGTGGTCACTTTCTGTAACACTCAAGCCACCCAAGGGCGGTGACTCAGCTTTAATTCATCTCAGTGCGTGGGAATGGAGAGAATTTTGAAGCTCTCTGTCTAGATCCATTTTCTGTGGAAATTTGGATGCTGGTGGTACTTTCTGGAACACAAGGGGACATCAGCTGCTTTAGTGGTTCCATACCTTCGCATGTTCTGCCCAACACTGTCAGGTGGTCAGTTATGGAAAAATAAGCCACATTTGTCAAGAGAGTCAGTACTTGGAGTCTGCTGGAGCCCACATTAACTTCTCCCTTCACTGCTGCTTGGAGGCCACACTGGAGGTGCTCAGAAAGTAGGCCGTGTCCCGCCTTTCTGTGTCTATACTGTTTCTCTGTGGGAGCCTTTGATCCTGCAGGCCAGTGAGAGTTGTCTATCCACCCACAGAGCCCTGCTCTCTAACAAAGCAAAGGCCTTGTTAGAGAATGCTGCCCTGGCTTCAGAGAGCACTGCCTAGGTAACTCAAGGCTGGCTCATTCTCTGCTCCCTGACTGATCTGAAGGGAGATGTGCTCCTTTGCCATGATGCTCTTCTGTCCTTGCTATAGGCTTAAAGCAAGGGAGCCAGCTAGTTATGGAGGAAGCATTTGAGACCATGACCAAAATACAGTTTTCCTTCTTTCAAAATAAACAAATAAATAAACCTAAGACTATATATTTCTCCAAGCCTAAAATGCAACATTTCCCACCATGTATAAGCTATTTAATTTATATATAATATATAACATTAAATATAAATATTAAATTAGGAACTATTTTGCCATCGATGTCAAAAGAAACCTTGCTCCTGCCATTTCTTCAGCAGTGAACCTCTGAGTGCTTATCACCTTCTGGAAAGGTAAAAAGTGCTGGGTCCAGGGGAGCCTTCTTTCTGACCCACAAGACAGGAGACTAAATGGAAACCACCATGGTCAGTGAACACACCTCACTGATTTTCATGATGAGAACCTGCTTCTCACTGGCTTATGAGTTACATTTCCCCCCAATGAAAAACAACCTAATACATTACCATGTTTATTTCAATGCTCATGGAAGACATCATGGCCGGAGCCCCCCAGAAACAATGATTCTATCATTGCATGCTAGCTGGTGGCTTCTGAGTTACCAACGACCCTTACATTAAGGCTCTGACCTCACCTGAGCACACACTTACTAAACACAATGTAAACCACAGACATCTGATAGCTGCTGGCATTCGTCCAGCGCCTTGTACTTCTGAGGTAGGAATGTGCTTTTGGTAGGCATGAAGCCCGTAGGGTCCACTGACATGACTGGAAGCGTCCTGAGAACCAGTCATCCCTTCAACCCTTGGCTCACTGAAGGTTCTCACAACCGTCCTGTGAGGTCGGTGCTAGAACTCACTGTATTCATGAAGAGCTTGAGGTTCTGGTGGGTTCAATTTGCTCACCCACAGCCAAGCTGGGCAACTTCTGCCCAAGACAATTTGCTATCTTGCTTCAGGTGAAGAACAAGAGGGAGACCACATGGCCGCAAGGCCTGCCTCCCCTCCCCTGCGGAGAGCCTTCCCTGAGTAGCCAGACCCACTTACCCTCAGCCATCCCAGCACATCTAATTTACCTCCACTTAGCCTTAATTTGATGCTTCCAGCTGACTGGGAGGAGATGGCGGTCCTCCCACGTGGGCTGAGAACCTACCTCCTCAGTCTGGCTGTTCATGCTGTCCAACTATGCCCAGCCCCAGCTACTGCCATCTAGAATTACTACTGGGCCGGGGTTAGGGTTACTGCACTTAGCACTGAAGGGCCCTCACCCCGGCCTTTTCCAGACAGGGGGCTAATCACTCATCGAGTGCCAGTTGGCCATGTATTTGGGGTTTTGTTTCTGTCAGATCTGAAAGCAAGCAAAGGGTGAAGGGCCGCGAGGACTGGGACAGATTGAGTGCGGCTGTGTGGTGTGAATGACAGGGGTTATTCAGAGAACCAACATTCCAAAGGTGTCCCAGGGTGTGGGTACTCGTGAGAGTGGCTGTAACTGACATCACTTGCATCTGATGGCCCACATGCATGGTCCCCAGTTGGGATTCCTGAGAGCCTACTGGGCACACAGCATCTCAGATGAGAACTTCAGTGCAGTCCCATTCTTCCAGAGAAGTTGAATAGCAGAACAATAAGGAAGTGTCCCCTTAGCTTACTCTCAATACAATCAATCCTATCTTCCTCCCTCCTCCTCCACCTGTCTCCAGGCTCCATGAAACACAGGCTCATTTGTTTTGTCTAAGAGCCTAGAGGTTGTCTCAGAGTTGGGTGGGGGGAAAGGTGGGCATAGGAGTATACATCTGGAGTCTCAGCACTGGGGAAGCAGAGACAGCAGATCTTTGGGGCTCCCTGGGCAGGATTGGCAAGCTCCAAGTTCAGGCCCTGTGGAAAGAGATTAAGGAAGACATTTGATGCCAACCTCTGGCCTCCACAAGTATGTACCTATGTGTATACCAGATACACACTACAAACAAGTACACACACACACACACACACACACACACACACCTAATAATAATATTTATTATTTTCAGACTTCTGATCTAGCCACTAGGCCAGGCAGTGCCTTTATGACCTGGAACAGGCTGATGGGGAACAGATGCGAGGAGAGGGTGACTTCCTGTCAGGCCTCCATGGATTCTTGTGATGTTAAGTGTTCACAAGATAACTTTGCTGCTCCGCCAACGAAAGTTAATTAAAGGAAACAACCCAACTTAAGACTTATTTAAAAGTCAAGAGATCAGCCTGCCTCTGCCTCCCAAGTGCTAGAATTAAAGACGTGTACTGCCATGGCTGTCTAAAGTTAACAGATTTTTAAAGTTTTACGCTGTTTAGATTGACAGGGATAGAAAGCAGATGATGTTCTCTCTGATCTTCTGCAGCCCTTCCTCACTCCAACAAAAGTTATTTTTAAAATTGAGCTGACAGTGTGCTTGGTGCTTGTCCCCAAACCTGATGACCTGGGTTTATTACCCAGGAACCATATGGTGGAGCTGCCCTCTGACCTCTTCACATGCTCTCTCTCTCTCTCTCTCTCTCTCTCTCTCTCTCTCTCTCTCTCTCTCTCTCTCTCTCTCTCTCACATTTAAGGGTCTGGGGAGATGGCTCAGCAGTTGAGAGCACTGGCTGCCCTCTGAGAGAACCAGGGTTTGATTCCTGGAACCCACATAGCAGCTCACAATTGTAACTCCAGTTCCAGGGGACTCAATGCCCCCTTCTGGCCTTCTTAGGCACTGCATGTATACAGTACACAGACATACATGCAGGCAAAACACTCATATACATAAAATAAAATGGAAAAAAAAGGAGTTTATTTAAAATTATTGCTCTAATTGACAAGTAAATAAACCATATGCGTTTATGGAACACATGATTTGTTCATCTACATATACATTTTGGAATGGCTAATTCAAGGTGATCAGTATGTGTTGCCAGGCACACACTTAACTTTTTGTGATGAGAACACATGAAACTTCTATTCTAATCTGCTTTTTTGAATGCAATACTAGACCTAGAGAGATGGCTCAGCAGTTAAGAGCATTGGCTGCTCTTCCAGAGGACCAGAGTTTGATTCCCAGCATACACATGGCCGTTCACAAACTGTCGGTAACTCCAGGCCTGGGTGTACCGATGCCTTCTCTGGCTTCCACGGTGCACTGACACATGTGCAGGTAAAAAACAAAAAGGATGCAATACTCGTTAGCAACTACAGTCACTGCCTTGCACAGACACCTCAAACTTATTCCCCCTGACTGCAATGGTGAGTCCTTTGGCCAACACCACCTCAACCTCCGGCCCTGGCGCCCCCTTCTTACTCTCTGATTCTAAGAGTTGAGATTTTCTAGATTTTGTATGTGAGTAAAACCTTGCACGTGAATCTTTCTAACATTAGTTTAAAGGCAAAGGAAATTGTTCTCAGAGTCAAAACAAAACCTAATCACCCCCACTTATTTCCCTCCCCACCTGCTCCCCGCTTTTCTTTTCGAAGACTTAGTATAGCTTCCTTCACTCTGGCATAGGTCTCCCTAGCTCCTCCTAGACACCACGCTCCTGCGTCCTGACCACTCCCATCAGACTGACAACATCCTGTAGGGATCACAGTCACTCCTTCCATTGCAGAAGGAGGCAGATGTTCTCTGTGAATATGTCCTGCCCTCCCCCAATGCCCAGTGAGTGACACTTCAGCCCACCGAAAGGAGGGGATCCGCTCACTGGAACTGTGTTGCTTGGGTACAGTACACACCCGGAAATAGTTTCCGCAACAGAACACCATAAAGACATTAAAATTATTACCAACAACAACAGCAAAATCCAAAGTGCTCCTGGGATTTCACTGTTTAATAAATTCAAAGCCAGGGGGGTAGGGGGTGGGGAGGGGAGCCTGCTAATTGCAGATCAGTGTATACCCTGGAAAAGAAGTCACGTGGCTCGGTGCCGAGGAAGGTACTTAGAGGATGCTGGAGGGCTGTGGGAACGGGAGCAGCTGTTTGTGGCTGTTCCATGTCAATGAGCAAGGCCCTGCACACACACAAGTGCTGAAAGGAAAGCCTGTGTGGCTATCCCATCCCTGACCCTCCATTAGAGTGACCTATGGCACGGGCTTGTGGATCTGACATGTAATCTATAGACTTTGGGGCTGGATCTGATTTTGACCACCTGGCAAATGAGGGAGGCTAAATGTCCTAGCGTCTCCCGGAGGTCATAAATTGCACTTAGGTATCGAGTAGGTCTTAATAAGCTGTTTAAGTTCTTGTAGCTACTACAGGAAGACATAGATCTTGTGCTATACATTAACTGTATTTAACAATTAGGTTGAATGAACTGCCTGCATGTCTTGAGAAATGAGGTACCTTCTCTGGACCTCCAGTTTTGTTTAGGGGTGGCTAGAGGGAAGTCTGGAAAGAAGACAGTGGATTAGAGAATGCACCTTCATGTTTTATCACCTGACCTTTCCTGGCTGCTGACACCCCGAGACTCCCCTTCATGCTGACACCCCGAGACTCCCCTTCATGCTGACACCCCGAGACTCCCCTCCATGCTGACACCCTGAGACTCCCCTCTATGCTGACACCCTGAGACTCCCCTCCATGCTGACACCCCGAGACTCCCCTCTATGCTGACACCCCGAGACTCCCCTCCATGCTGACACCCCGAGACTCCCCTCCATGCTGACACCCTGAAACTCACCTCCATGCTGACACAATTGGGAGAGTCTTCTCTCTGTTTCTCTTGCACTTTGCAATCCATAGAGCTTTTTGACAATGGTCTTGTCAAAGATCATTGGAATAGAAAGGGATCTATGGCTTCTATTCAATGATAAATGTGATTCTTATGATCTTGTATGTGTTCGTGTGTATGTCTGTGTGTGTGTGTGTGTGTGTGTGTGTGTACTCATGTGTGTGTGCGTGCGTGTGAGCATGACCACATGCCAGGGGGCACAAAGGACATCGGAGGACAACCTCAGGTATTGGGTCTCACTTCCCAGGTTGTTTGAGTCAAGATCCCTTGCTCATTGTTGCACATGTGAAGCCTGAGGCATCTGGTATTTTCCTGTCTAGCCTCTTATCCTGCTGCGGGGAACCTGGGGCCATAGAAATCTGCTTCATGTGGGTTCTGGGATCCAAACTTGGATCTTCACGCTTTTACAGCCAGTTACCCACTGAGCTGTCCCTTCAGCTTCAAGAGAAACACTGTTTTAAATGCAGCTTTTAATGAGCTATCAAGTCGAGATAACTCAATATTTCAGAATAAAAGTTTGTACAGGGCTCGGAATTACGCTGAGTAGAGGGATACCTGCCTCTCATGCATGTGGCTCCGAGTCCAGTCCCCAGTACTGCCACGCATACATAGAAATTTAAAAATTCTTTATCTCCATGAAAAAGCTAACAATTTCAGATACCATTAATATAATAATACTAAGGATCGGGTGTGAAAACCTTCACCATTCAGTGCTTCCAAAACTGAATAGTAAATTGATCAAATGAGTGGATATATTTTAATTAATTTAGGGAAGAAATTCAGAAAATGCCTTAGCATTTAAAAAAGACAATAATACACAAAATCTAACTTTTCTTCTGTGGCGCTGGGGAGATCCCCAGTCTCAGGCATGTTAGATCAAATACTGAATCACCTAGCTACCTTTTCTCAGCCTAAAATATAGGAATTTTTATGAAATAGGTATGACTGGTTTAAACTGTCAGCATTTTAATTATACATATAACACATAAAGCTATTAGATAATTATACACAGCATACATAAAGCCACTGGGTGATTTTGAATTAATTGACTATAAATCGATGAAAAATAAAAGAGGGAAGTAAGAGAAGGGAAACAGAAGAAAGGAAAGACCAGCAGAGGTTTTAAGAGGAAGGTAGACTTCCAGAGAGTGACAGAGAGA
>NW_022196904.1:174785675-174794623 GCF_008632895.1 Mastomys coucha | reverse complement strand
GACAGAGAGAGGAGAGCAGGGGGTGTGAAGATAGATTCCTGGAAGCTCCAGCTCTCCCTGCACTCAGAGGCTGACCTGCCGTTCCTCTGCCTCCTTGGCTCTCAGTGTGCTCAGTGCCTCACCACTACCCACATCGGAACTCTGCTCCTCCCCTCCCTTACTCCTCCCTTCTCTTTCTAAGTCACCTCTTTTAGCCACTTGAGGACTGAACCCACTGTAAGAATTACCTACGAGGAATTCTTTAGACTGTAGGGCCAGCTACAAGAAAATATCTGCTCTACGAAGAAATCGCGCAAACTTGGTTAGAGGGCTGGACTCCTCTTTGTAAAAAGAAGCTAAGGCACCTATCTGTTTATTGCTCATTTTTTCCTAAAACGAATTGTTTGATGTCCTGTAAATGACCCTAGAATGTCAAGTTAGTGCCAGTTTAGTTTTTCGGGGAGTAAACATCTTAGTTATGATCTGCAGGACACCAAAACTCCATATTTTATTGGGTACTTGTTCACTGAACTAAAGTGTCCACCTGCCCCTGCCCCTCCCCAACAAAATACACATCCATGTGCTGACCCAGCCCCTTGGCAAAAGCTACATCTACTGTGAGTAAATGAAACTCTTTTCTAACGTGCCCAGAAGTGCTGATGCTGCAATATGAGCTCGTATCCAACTAGAGCAGTTTGCTCACTCATCAGGAGCTGTGGGACACCGACCTGAGGGTCGGCACCGTTAGAGAGATGAAACCTCAGCTTTCCAGCCATGCTACCTTTGCTGTGAGGCTTGCTGTTCATCACTCCTAAATGGGCAGGGTATACAGAGTTTCTATTTGTCTGAGGGCACTGCTGCTTAGAGAGACTGAGATCTCTCTCTCTCTCTCTCTCTCTCTCTCTCTCTCTCTCTCTCTCCCTCTCTCTCCTTCCCTCCCTCTCTTTCTCTCTCTCTCTCTTTGTGTGTGTGTGTTTCTCTATTTCTCATTTATTTTTATCTTTACTTTATATGCATTGGTGCTTTGTATAGATGTCTTTGTGAAGGTGTTGAATGCCCTGGAACTGGAACCACAGACAGTTGTGAGCTGCTATGTGGGTGGTGGGAATTGAACCCTAGGTCCTGTGGAAGATCAGCCGGTGCTCTAAACTGCTGAGCCATCTCTCCAGCCCTGAGACCTTCTCAAGGTCAGATGGAATAATAAATTCCAGTACTTAGTGTGATGCCAGGCATAGTTCCTGTCCTGGGTCGAGGAGTAAGGAAACTAAGATTTGACTTCAGCGGGAGACTTGGAGATGACGTAGCTAACTCTCCAAAAAGGAATTTGGGACTGCAGCCACATCACTACCCTACTCTGGTCACTGTCAGGCAGGGCATGGGTCTTCCTTAAAGGACTAGAAATGGGACCCAGAAAACCTAAAACCTTCCTTAAAGAACAGTCTAGGCAAGCCTGGTGAGACTTGGGACCCCTGCAACCTGGGTCTCTGGCCAACACCAGAGGGTGCTGAAACCCTCTGAAACCAGCCAGGAGGAGTCGGGCACCCTCCTTAAGCCCACTAGAGGGCACTGGCAGGGATCTGGTGCCATTCATAAGATGCTAATCAGATGATGTCACTGACAAGAGTCAAGATGGGACTCTATCTTCACCAAGAGGACCACCAAGGGCAGCTGTTGAGGAGGTGGGCAGAAGAGCTGGCCAGCATGCTTCAAAGAGTCTTCTGAAGACAATGTCAATCTCCTGGTTCTGACGATAGCTTTGACCTTGAGTAAGTTGCTTTGCCTTCCTGAGCCTCACTTTTCTCATCTGCAAAATGGAGCTACTTTGATTTGGGATTGCAGAGTTGCTACGAACCTTCTAGAATGTCTAGAATACTGTCTGACATTTTAAGGAGTTGAACTGTGGCTTATTAGTAAAACAAGAACAACCAAACAAAACTCACCATGTCTCTATACCAGAGAAATCCTTGGAGTGTATCTGAATCCAAAAGAACCCATAAAGAGATTCTGAATGGTAGCTTCCTGGTGGCGGCTGTGTTTGTCCCAGATAGTCATACATAGCATACATATATGTTCATAACCCAAGCAAGTGAGGAGAGGGGTGTGTGTCACACAGATATCATGTACAGCATTGAACATAAACTGGTAATATGAAGAGTACAGAGCTGGGAGACCTGACTCAGGATGTCCAAGATCTGCCCCTCTGAGCTTGGTCTGTGCTCAGAAAGCAAGATGGGGAACAGGACAGACATTTATAAAATAAAAAAGGAAGTAATGGACTCCAGTGGGGAGAATACTGGTGTCCTGGGTGGGGAGAAAGGCTCTCTTTCACCGTCTAAACTAGGTTGGTTAATCTCTTCCAGCTCCAACATTCTCTTCTTTGGGAGGTAAACAGGAGAATCCCACAGGAATCAGAAATGTAGAACAGAAACTACAGCACGGGGTCATGTCTCCAGTTACGAATTCTTTCACCAAATACAAGTCAAACATCCACAGAGCGCTGGTCTTTTAAGACCCTGAGAGAAAGTTGGATAGATGAACAGGATGGAGTTTGGGAGTTGACGAGAGGTGAGCTTTGGTGATTCGTAGCTGAAACTGTCTGGATCTAGAGATGTCTAACAGATCTCAGTGGTCTCAAGCCTGGAAGGAACCTTAAAGTCAGCTAACCTAGCATCACCTTTGACCTTTGAGCCCTTCTGTGAGAGGTTCACCAAGTGACAGGGCTGTAAGACATACCCAAGCCAAGCCTGAATCCGCCAGTAGCCGCTGGAGGGGATGGGTTTCTAGTTACTGTATGTGGGCTGGGAATTAATCTGTGTTGCTCCCCAAGAATTTACTCTCAAGCTGGTTCAAGGAGACTTTTTGTTTGTTTTCTCAGGGATTGAAACCACATACGAACTTGTGAGTGAGCCTAGTATGTGAACTTAATCATTTATGTTTGTGTTATATTATGTAATATTATGTTACTTGAAGTCCCTGAATTACAAGCAAGTGTTGGACAATCCTTATTTCAAAGCCATTCTTTACAAAACAGCTCCCTTTTGAGACACATTTAGTAAAAGGTAGAAGATTCGTGTGCTCTAAAGGAAGCCAGGATACCAAATGCATTTGGGGTAAAACAAATTCCATGGATGAACCGAAGTGCTTGTGGTTCTCTTCTCTACCCCTAGGGAAGAGTGCTGTCTGCACACAGCTGTCTGAGAACCCCGTGTCACCCAGAGTGAATTCCACTCAGACTACAGCGCAACAACAGTTTCTTTGCTCATTTGTCAACATACAAGCAGCCCGTGGTCCATCTAGGTCCATCCAAAGGCAGGTTAAGCATGAGTACCTAATTTGATCTAGAAGTCAAATTCTGCCCCATCAATCTGTTTGCATAGGGAAGGAGACAGAAGACATCAGAAATCTTCTCCATGGCATTGATTACACACACACACACACACACACACACACACACACGGTCATAGCTGTATTTTATTATGGGTCTTGAGGAATGATCTAATCTCTGTGAACCTCAAAGTAGATAAACAAAGGATACTTAACTCACAAGGTAATTCTGAGAACAGGAGGGGGTCTCTCTACCTGTCTGTCTCTGCCTTTCTGTCTGTCTCTGTCTCTTTGTCTCTCTGTCTCTCTCTCTCTCTCTACACACACACACACACACACACACACACACACACACACACACACAAAACCTGACATAGAAAGTCTCTCTGCTATCACCTACCCAGGGATGACTTTATGTCACAACATGAAAGTATCCAAGGATTGTTAATGCTAATTGATGAATGACAGAGCCAAGCCACACACTGAAACTGCATCCAGAAACAAACCTGGTTCCTCTGCCTTGGTTTCAGCCTGCCAGGCAAGCTTGCTGTCTCCTTCGGTGCGATATTTCAATGAGCAGCAGGAGGGGAGGTGGGCAGTAACAAGATCTGTGATTGCTGAACAATCTCTGAGTTTAGCCTCTTCCTGATGGGCTCTGTAGCATCCCATTCCTAAAGGAGTCTGGCAGTGCCAGGGTGCAGATCTGACTGCTGCTGTGGGTGCTGTAAGCTATACACATGCCTAACATCTCAGACTCCCAGAAACTCCATAGTTATGACCACCATCCACACCTCCACCATCACCATCCCCACCATCCCCCTCACCACCACCGTGGCTAGCTAACCAGTTATACAACTGAACATACTCATGAATAAAAGTTTGTTTTAAATTCCACACTCATTTAAAATGACAAAGATTAGAGACAAATAAACTCAAAATAGTAAGTAGTGGGGGCCATGTGGTGTTTCTGGTGGAGGGCATATAAAGTAGTACAATAGGCTATAGAAACATTTGTGTAGCCGTGGGCATGATAGGACGTGCCTGAAACCCAGCACTTGGGAGGTTGAGGCAGGAGGATCTTGAGTTTGAAGCTGGTGTATATTAATCCCAAGTTGGTGTGTATTTAATACCAAGTGTGTATTAAAATCACCAAAGATGGACTAGAATCATGCTAACACAGTAAGAATATGATGTGCTTTTAAATGTAAATTACTCTAGTTGTAATTTTGGATATTTTTTAGATTCAATTCTTCAATTCACATTCTCATGTGCCTCTGGAACCTTATTGGACAACACTATCTGGCCAGGTATAGTGGCACATGCCTTTAATCCAGGTGGATTTCTGTGAATTCAAGGGTAGCCTGCTCTACACAGAGAGTTCCAGAACAGCTAGAGCTACACAGTAAGAGCCTGTCACACACACACACACACACACACACACACACACACATACACACACAGAGAGAGAGAGAGAGAGAGAGAGACAGACAGACAGACAGAGACTGATTTCTATCCAGTGTACACTGTTATAGAATTTCCTTCAGCAGCACTTCTTTATTTATATGAATACACTGTAGCTGTCTTCAGACACACCAGAAGAGTGCATCGGATCCCACTACAGATGGTTGTGAGCTACCATGTGGTTGCTGGGAATTGAACTCAGGACCAGGACCTCTGGAAGAGCAGCTGGTGCTCTTAACCGATGAGCCACCTCTCTAGCCCTTCAGCAGCACTTCTTACCACAGCCCCAAACTGTAAACTCACCTGGTTGCCTGTCATTAGTGGGATGGTGAATTCGATGTGGTATATCAAACACTCTAAAAGTGTTTTAATGAACTGCCTGTCAACATGCAGCAATGTTAATACACCTCACAAATAGAAGCCAGGCACAATAAGAGTATTTACAGGCAATTCCATCAGGGCCATGCTCTCCAACAGTGAAACTCCTCTACAAGCCTGGACTCTGGAAGGATGGGAAGTGAGAGGGTTGGGATTTGAGGGTACTGGCCCTATTGTTTTTCCGCCTTGCTTTTAGCAGCTTGTTGTATCTTCTTCCCCCTCTATACATCTTTCTGTTTTCACGCTGCTTTTTAATCTGGCACCTACAGTCCAGGTAGGGGGAAAGCATTCTTTCAATACAGCCAATGTGCTTTTGAGGGCACTGCCCTCATCGGGAACCCTTCATGGCACATCCTGCCCACCGGTGGACACGTGGCACCGCACCCCAGATTCCTACCTCTGTACTGCGCTGGCCTGGCTCTTCGCCTAGGAGGTGGCAGTTGGTACAGCTGGCTTTTCCAGTCCCAGAGCTGTCGACGGTTGGCCAGGCCCTCAGGGCTTGCTGGTGTGCTCCCTGCTCAGCCTTCTTTGGCAGACCTGGTCCACCCGAGAGCTAGCACCCGCCATCTGCGGCTGGAGGACCCTAGGATCCAGCCTCTCCAGTACAGAGCCAGGCGGAGGCGGGACTTGAACGGTGTCCACTTGCAGACACTATGTCCTTCCAGGTCCCTGGAATTGGGAGCGGGCGCCTGGGAAATCCCCTCTGGGACTCTGAACTCTGAAATCAAGAAGTAAGCAGACTAGGGAGGGCCTCAAACCTTCTCGAACTTCCTCACCTCTGCAGGCTTTTCTCCATGGAATAATCAGCCTGCAGAGATGCTTGGCCACCAACAGGTCTGTCTCTTGGTACCACCGGATCCTGGGGCAACCAGCAGTGGACTAGGACCAGGTCCCAGGACTTTTCTGTATTTGTCTGGGTCTCTTTCCCCAGGGCCAGGCCTTGGGACAGCTCTGCCCTCAATGGGCTTACCAATAGTGACACTGCTGGGGCAGGAGCCTGCTAGGTAGAATCGGGAACCCTGGAGACCTGATTCTCAGCAGCAAGCACTGGCCTAAGCCACTTTTATCTGGGCCATCTCTTTAATTTTTCCAAGCCAAAGAGATTGGCAGCTGAGTGTTTGTGGTTTGCTGATTTGTATGTTTCCTATTTATGCATTTTACCGTAGATTCTAAAAACTCTGGACCGCTCAAGGAGGAAACTGGCCTGCCCCCAATCTATTCCAGGTGGGTGCTGCTTGTGGTGTTAGTTTTGTGGTTAGAATGGAGACAGCCCTACTTCTGATCCGTGAGATCAGGCTCTACAGGAACCTGATCTGACTGGCCAGTAAGGACTTAAGTCCTCCTCCCACCCCTGCCCACTCACCTCCTAAGCCTGGCATGGCATAAGTCACTGTAAAGAGTGTTTATGCAGTTTTAGGGATCCTGCCCACCCCGCCATAAGCCAGCTAGAAATGGCCATTTATCCTTCTGTCTAACTTAGTGACAGACAGTAGAGCTCCAGAGAGACAGCTTACACAACCTAAGGGGTCCTGGGTAGTAAGAGGCCTGAGGGAATGGGGTGGGCAGGACTCCTCTAGGCTTGCAGGACAGTCTTATAGAGCAGTGGCTTTGGAAAGAGCTTCCCTCACACCCGCCCCACTGTCCCCCTAGGAGGTTGGATGCTGCTGCCTTGGTCAAAGATTTTCAATCTCTGATGTTCCTGGCTCTGGAACCCCAGCAATGACGGAAATCCTTTAACAAAGTAGTGGGAGCTATTTATATTTGGAGTATACAGGCTCCCAGAGTAGGGCAGGGGGCTGGAAGGGCTGGTCCAGGCTAGCTTTAAGTATCTTAAGACACGCAAACCACAAGGAAGTGAGCACACAGGCCCAGCTGTGCTTCCCCTGTGAGGGCTGCATTCCTCTTAGAGCCCAAGAGAGGATGCAGACTCAAGGAAGACGGACTAGACAGGAGGAAGCCAGTGGGGAAGGTGAGGACCTGGTGCTAGGAGCACCGGGAGTCCAAGGCCCCAGCAGGATGCTCCCTAGGAAACCCCAGAAGAGCTAGAGACCCAGCTCCCCCAGCACAGGCTCCATCCTGGGATCGAGGAGGCTGAGATTGGCTCATCTATCCTTATCATCACCCAGCGAACGAACGCAGAGGGATCCCGTTACTTTCCAGACCGAACAGTTCCTTATTTTCAAGTCCTCCCCAACCCTCAGATTGTGTGGTGTCAAGGTCATCACCAAGACTCACTTGCCTACACCTTGAGCTGTAGGAAGAAGTGTGACGTCTAAGGGGAGAGAGACTGTCCTGGAAGCACATCAGTGTCTTATTGTACGGAAAGCAGAACGGGGTACCAGTGTTTTGGGTGTCCTGCCCAGGCAAGGGTAAGCCATGAGGCCCCCTCTGCATTTCCCTCACAGTCAAAACCAAGGTCACAGCTTGATGTCACCTGCACTTCTATGGAGCACCAAAGAAAGACTCAGTGAAGGAGCCTATGTATAGAACCCTCATAACCCATGAATCTGACTGTAATGTCTTTGTCAGTGACACTAGCTTGGGCCTCCATGACCTCACTACGTTTTGGAGAGAGACAAATCAACCTTCACTCCACATAGCATGATAATACTGGAAAGTACCTAAGACTCTGGTGGCAGGAGTTAGTAGGGTGTGGTCACCTCCATTTGAGGGGTCCACGAAAAAAGCTTGTCCTTGAAGCTGGAGTTTACCAGAAAGATGGGGATTGAAGATGTCCCGGATAGTGCTGGAGAGATGGCTTGGTGGTTAACGGCATTCATTGGCTGGCTGCTCTTCCAGAGGTTCTGAGTTCAATTCCCAGCAACCACATGGTGGCTCACAACCATCTGTGGGATGGGATCTGATGATACCCTCTTCTGTCATGCAAGCATACATGCAAATGGAGCACTCATATATATAAATACATACATAAATAAATCTTATTAAAAATGTTCCAGAAAAGGGGACAACATTGCACTGCAGAGATTTAAGGGCTGAGAGAGAAGGTTTTCTTCTTCTTCTTCTTCTTCTTCTTCTTCTTCTTCTTCTTCTTCTTCTTCTTCTTCTTCTTCTTCTTCTTCTTCTTCGCCTTCGTTTTTAAAGTTTTCCTAGTCATATATCAACTTAAATGTCTCTAACTCTTATCTCAAAGGACTTCAATTTTTAGTATTTTATTCTATTTACACTTTAAATCTACCCGCTATTAAAACAACAACATCAACACATTTATTTGGTTGTTGTCACACCCCATCAGCCCACTTAACATACACAAAAATGAATTCCAGGAATTTGTGGACGGTGGTTTCCCACCACCCACATCTAGGACAGTGGGAGTAAATAGATAGGTTCAGATAGGTTCTAGGTGTCTGCAGTTGAATGGCTTTTCCAGCTAGTGAGAAACTGAGAGCACATTCTCCAGCCTTTAGCTTAAAGAACATAGCAGGTTAAAAAAAAAAAAAGTCCAGGGCAGGATAAGAGAGGGGCTTGGGCCACCCCCTCGGTGATTATGGGGTGGTGGGAGGAGGGGTTCCAGCACACCTCAAGTTAAGATTAACCGATCTGGGGTTCAGGAGTTTTGTGCACTAACTCAGGCGCAGCTCTGGGACCCTTCTGCTACCAGAGAGCAAAGAGGAGGCAGGTCTCCCTCCTCCCTTCAACTTCTACAGCCTCAGGCTAGGCCCTTTGGGGATGAGTCCAAGGGCATCCTGGGCGGTCAGAGGGTTTGTGGACACTGTTGCCTGCCTGCCGACCTGCCTACCCTCCTGCCTTTCTCTCCTCCTCCTCCTCCTCCTCCTCCTCCTCCTCCT
>NW_022196904.1:174782903-174785549 GCF_008632895.1 Mastomys coucha | reverse complement strand
CCACCCCCCCGGCCACCCCTTCCCCCACACACAAAAAAATGCGGGGAACAAAACCCCCCGTGCATTTCTCCATCCCTCTGTTGAGCAGACTGCTGCACAAAGCCCCCGCTCTGAGAAGCAATGGGGAGCTCGGAGGGGACGTCAATCCGACGCGCTGGGGTTTTTGTTCGCGCAGGGGACCTCGCCTTCCTACCACACCTTTTGTTCGGGACTCCAATAAAAAGCCATTCTTTCCGCACCTTCCCGGCCCGGAGCGGCCTTTCAGCCCGGGCCGGCCCCACAATGGCGCGGCGCTCAGAGGCCTCCCCATTCACCCGCCTTGGCACGCTCACAATCGGCCGTGTGGCAGCCCTGGCCTCGCACAGGCATTCTCCGCAAGTGACAAGGAGCGGCATAAAACCGCGGCCGCCGGGGGAGAAGGGAGGGCGGCCGAGGGGGAGAGCCGGGCCGCGGCGGGGCGCGGCGCGGTGCAGCGCCCCCGGGAGAGCTCCAAGGCCGGGTGCGGCCGAGGGAGGAGCCGCCCAAGGCTGAGCCTGGAGGCCAATTTTTCTTCTTCCTCGGAGACCCCGGAGGTGGGGCCCGAGTCCCAGCTTGACCAAGGCGGGTCCCCTGCACCAAGTCAGTTGCATCTGGGTAAAATGTAGCGGGGGTGGGGAGGAGATTACAAAAGTCCCCGACCTCAGGAGACCCAGAGCCTCTCTCCAGCCTATTCGGCTCACAACATTAAAAAGAAATTAACAAACAAGGCGGAAGAAGAGACCAAACTTGCAGCCAGGGGCCTGGTTCAGGGGCACCGGGCAGAGATGGCCAGAGTACTTTCCCTCACTTCCCATCTGTTTGGGGGCGGGGGGGGTGGCTCCCCAGTCTTTGGGGCTAAACAAGCCTTGCAAGCAAGCCAAACAGCTCAGAAATATTGCACCTTCTTTATTGACTCCTGTAGTGTGTGACAGCGGCTGTGTACACGGCGTGTGGATATAGTTATAGAGAGATAATGTGCGGAATACAGAATACAAAACAGAAAGGAAACCAACCTGGCGACAGCCTAGGTTGGGCCATCAGGTCTTGGATTTGCTCATCTGCCTCCCTTCCCCCCAACTTTCGATCTCACTGCGGCGGTGGTCTCCAAGAAGAGTCCCCTGACAATCGAGGGATCCGGGCAGAGTCTATCTGTCTCGGAAGGGAAACAGTTGGAGAACAAAACAATCCACTGTGTGGTGGCGCTCCGGGCAAGCAAAAGGGGCTGCGGATCGGTGGAATTTCTCAAGCTAGTACCCCATTTTCCTCTCCTTCACGCTCTCTCTCCAGCTATTTTTCTTCTTTTATTGTTCTTTCTTTCTTTTTCCCCCCTGTTGGGTAGGGTTCTCCGACCACACTTGGAGAAGGGCAAGGGAAGGCAGGAGAAGAAAAGCCGCCCTCCTCCTCCTCCTCCTCCTCCTCCTCCTCCTCCAGAGAGCAAGCGACAGCCGGAGTCCCAGCCTCCCGCACTCCCCGCAGAGTCAGGGTGGGGGAGCCACCTCCTCCCTGACGCCCGGCCGGTGTGTTTCTGCTTCAGGCAGTCTTGAGGACTGGACCAGGGCATCCTTTCTCCGCTGAGCCCCATGCCCCAGGCCTGGAGCGTGCTGCGACCCTGGCCCCTTGGAAGGAGCGATACGTCTGTATTGTATTTTAACGAGGGGACCTGGCCCTTGGGTCCGTCCTTTCTCGTGTCTCCTTCCCGCGGCGCCCAGCATGCGGTCGGACGCCCGCCGCGTGTCCCGCCCTGACCTTACCAAGCCCTGATGCCCTGCAAGGTCCCCTGCGCGCACGCGGCCCCGGCTGCCGCACCTTGATGCAAGGGTTGCGCGCCGCCGCCGCCGCCGCTGCCGAAGCCTCCCAGGTTGCTCACGTTCACAAAGGATCCGCCGCCCGTGGCGCTGCAGGCGGGTTGCATGGCGGTGGTCGCCGCGGAGGCCGCGCCGCCGCCCCCGCCGCCGCCGCCGCCCGTCGGGTAGGCGCAGCCGTAGCTGCCGCTGTAAGCCGCGGCGGCGGCAGCGGCGGCGGCGGCGGCTGCGGCGGCGGCGGCCGAGTTCCCGTAGCCGTAGGCGGGGAAGCTGTTGTAGGAGTAGGCGCCGGCGCCCACGCCGTAGGGCGAGCCGTAGGCTTGGGCGCTGGGCGTGACGCACGGCTTGCCGTCCCGCACGAGCACCGGCACTGCCACGCGGCGGGGTGGCGGCGGCGGCGCGTGCGTCCCCAGCTCCAGGGACTTGTCCTGCCGCTGTCTCTTGCACTTGTACCTGCGATTCTGGAACCAGATCTTCACCTGCGTGGACGTGAGCTTCAGGCTGCTGGCGAGATGCTCGCGCTCGGGCGCCGACAGGTACCGCTGCTGCTTGAACCTGCGCTCCAGCTCGAAGACCTGAGCTTGCGAGAAGAGCACCCGCGGCTTCCGGCGGCTGCGCGGCTTCGGCCTCTCGCCGTCCTCGCTCGCCTTACAGTCCCCCGCCGCTTCCAGAGACTTCTTCAACTGGCAGCTTTCTAAGGGAGAAGCAAGACATTAGCCTTTCTGCTTCCCAGGATACCACCCCTAACGCCCCGGAAGCACAGAAGACTCCGTAGTAAATGCTAGATTTGGGGAAAGTTCACGCACGGCTCCTGGTGCCCAAGGCC
>NW_022196904.1:174765447-174782825 GCF_008632895.1 Mastomys coucha | reverse complement strand
CCCCCCCCCCCCCGAGTCAGACGGAGCATCTCCCCCGGGAGAAGGCATGTTCGATGGGGAGTATTCAGCTCGCATTTATTCAGTTTGAGCATCAGTGAGAAAACAGATTAAGTGTGCGGGTCCAGGGGCTAATGACGATTTTCAGGCGACAGCGGAACACGACAGTATTTGCAAACTCATTTGTCTTCCACTCCCCTGAAGGTGTGAAACGAGTTGGTGTTGGGGACAGGCGGCCTGGATACATGGGTTGATTGCGAAAATTTTTCTGTTTGGAAATATCTAAGTGAAAGGCGTATTGCAGCTCAAGAACTGATTTTTTTAAATTCTCAAAACTCCTGAAAATGTGTCTGTGACAATATTTGTATATTACCTTACAGAGGAAAAAAAGTTGGCTGGATCGATTTAGACCGTTTCATTGCCTGTGTTAGGCCTGGGGAACTGTCAGAGAAAAAAATCTTGGTCTCAGCCAGATCGAATCACCACTTGGAGAAGAGATTATTTGATTCTGGTTCCCTTTCAGCCATTTCTTTATGGGCTTATTCAGTGATCCGATTTTCCTGCCTAACCCACCTCTGATCTGCTGAGTGGCCAGAATCCCCAACTAAATTAGGAACGTTAGCCATTCTACTCTGCCTGCAGTTTGAGACGCAGAGCGAGCACTACGGTATTTTTTAGAGGCCTTCACCTCCTGGGTGTGACTTGCTGCGGTCATCTGATAATGGATCGCGTTCCCACACATCCCCTCTTCTCCGCTGAGTTCTACGAATGTAAGAACGGAAAGCAACAAGCTCAGAAGTGAGGTGGTGTGTCTCTCAAAGTTTCTCGTCGGAAAACACAACTTGCTTGCACTGCCTTTTCTGAAAAGCCGGGGTGACTTGCCCTAGCCTCACTGAATCACCTCACACGAGAAGAAAGACAGAAAAATGGCAGACAACTAACCCTTTTTTTGAGAAGATGAGTGTGCGAGAGAACATACTAATACTCAGATGCACACGCACACGCGCACACACACACACCCCACGCACACACACCCCACGGACAAGTTAAGACCCAGCCTCTGGGCCCCTGGTACACATTGCTCAAGGAACCAGGGATTGCAATTATCACTTTTCCTTCCCTCGGGGACTGCTCCGGCCCCTGCTCCGGGAGAAGAGTAGTTTTCTCTTCCTCCCACCCCCAACCTCCCGCCCCAGTCCCAACTCCATCTCAGGTACCTGTGCAGTGCTTTTGTGCAGAGCTGTCCTTGAACCTGGCGAAAGCATGACCCTAGCCGAATGTGAGAGTGGCGGGTGGCCATGTAGGCAAGCTTTATGGGTTGTTTATGAGCGCTGAGCCATTGCCCCAGGTGTAGGGACGTCTTTCCTTCCCCCCACCCCTCTACTCACTTTGGCTCCGTTCGCTCACAACCTCCTCTTCTTGTTCCTTGGGCCCGCTGCAAGCGTCTCGAAGAACTGTGTGGACATAGCTCTGAGGACAGAGACCCGAATCTCCGTGGCCCTCGGCAGCAGCTAGTGAGTTCAAATAGGACAGTTTCTCTCCCTCTTCTTCCTCGTCCTCCTCCCCTGCATCAGAAAACTGCGTCCCCTCCGCCGCGGCCAGCATGCAGGGCGCCGAGTGGAAATGCTGCTCCAGTTCCGCCTGCAAGTGAGCTCCGTGGAAGTGCCGCTGCTGCTCCAGATTCAAAATGTCTTTCACTGAGAAAGGGGTGGAGGTGACCGGGCTTGGTAACATCATCAGGGCCACTTAATTGTCCAGTCCAAATACTCAATAAATCCCGGCGGGGGCGGGGAGGGAGTGCAGTGGTTCCAGCTCTTCTTCTGGACTCCGCGGTGGTGCGGAGTCGAGCTTTTGACAGACGCGGTCCAGCTCCAGTCTAAATCGCCTCCATTGGCCGGGACCTGGGGGTCTGGGTTTTGTTACAGCCTCTGCAAGGACTGGGGCCGGGGCTGTGAAGCCTCTGTCCGGGGGCCCTGCGTCACGTCAAGGGGGCGGGGTCGGCATCCTGGCCTCCTTCCCAATTGGTTCTGGTGTGTGCGGGCCACGCCCTCCGCGTCCACCCAGTGGGATGTTGCGGCGCTACCAGAAATAGACAGGGACTAGAATAGGGTCCTGAGGTCCAAGACGCGGTGGGAGAAGCTGCAAAGAGCCGGGTGTCCGAATCGCAGACTCCCCCTCCACCTAGCTGCACCTTCCCAACCAGGGGCAGTTCTGAGAGGCTCACTGTCCAGGAGGCAACAAAGTCTTGGAAAGATGCCACGACACCGTGGCTTTCCAGCTGCTTCAGGGCAGGAAAACTTCCTGGCCAGTAAATACCGGACTGTGGATTTCTAAGGAGAGGAGTGTTGTTTCTGTGGAAATATGAGCGACGTGTCAAATTCCACCTCGTCTTTGCTCTAGCTGTCCTCGCCACCTGGAGTGCCTCTCCCACCCTCACTTCCACGAATGGAAAGCTGTTCTCCGAGGCTCTGCTCAAATACCTCTAAGGACGCGCCCGCCAGATCGCCTCACCTGGAGGTCCTCTTCCCCGGAACTTGCTCAGTAATGTCACTTGTCACTCCCCCCACCTAGTGCCATAGCCATATGTGCCTGATTGTCACATTAGGTTGTGAGTCCCTGAGGGGCAGGGTCCAGATCGTACTTGCTCTGGCAGCCCTCTAAGTGGCTTCAGAGAGCAGGTTTGTAGAAGACAAGACCACCGAGTTCTGTTGGTGTCTATATTTCGAATCCTGGCCTGACTCGGTATTTGGTTTTGGACCTTCTCAGTTTCCTGGCCTGTATAAAGGAGCCAAATTGCCTCTTCTAGAGTTATTGTGGGAGTGTAAAAAAAAAGGGGGGGACAACCAGGCCGGAAGCATAGCACAGTTGTCTACTAAAGCGAAGAGCTCAATACTTGTAACTACCCTTGTTCTTTGTGGGAGGTCAAAGCAGTGTTTGTTGACTGCATTGATTCTGACCTGGCTGGTGTTCCACTGCACACACTGGGTGGCTCGGGTCTCAGAAAGGGAGGGAACCCAGCTGTGGCTGCAGCTCAGGCCGCTTTCTGAAGGGGAGTCGGGAGCCTGAGTACAGGCCTCAACTTTCCGAAATGCCTTCTTTCTCTCCTCTACTCGGTTTTTGAAACCGTGGTTGTATCCTGCTGAGAGAATATATGTAGTCTCAGATTCTGAAAACTTCCTGTGGGATCACCTTCTGGTATCTGCCCGCCTACGTGCCTAGTTCCCTAAACCCGGAACCGTTGTGAGAGTAAGAGCAAAAGGCGTGGGGCAGCAGGCCTTGGAAAACCAAGCCAGGACCAGTTCAGGTTTCAGTGTAGGGTTCCTCAGTAGGCTGCCCTTACTCTTATTTATTTCTTTTTTCTCTTTCGTTCTTCCTTTCTTTTTTTTCCTTCTTTTTTCTTTTTCTTTTTCTTTTTCTTTTTCTTTTTTGCCAGTAGAACCTCACAGCTTTGGAGAGACTGGCCTCAACTGGAAGGGACCGCCAGACGGAGACTGAGGATGACGCCCTGGGAAACGTGTAGACAGGGCATGAATGCGGATTACGTGGAGAGCGGCCTTGCGGAACCCCGAGGCGGCAGCGAGAGGAGTTGATGCCCTTGGCCCTGGAAAGAAAGAACAGCGAGTTGGGAGGAGAGAGAGGCGGGGCTCTGGGGGGGGGAGCGGAAATACAGCTGGGAGGCAGCTCCTGGGGCCACCAGGGAGGCTGGGACGAGGGTCCCTCCACGTGCTCTGGGGGAGACCGAGAAAGATCATCTGTGGTTAGGCCCTGGCTCCTTGAAACCATTCCTTGGTCGCTGGAGCCTTTTGGCTTTAAGACTTGAAAGTGTGGACGCTGCTGGCTGAGGCCGTGGTCTCTACAAAGGGCCCGCCAGTCCACCAAGGGAGGAGTGTGCCTGGTATTGCGGTGGATCCGAAACGCAAACATCCAGAGGTGGGGTGAGTGCGCAGCGCTGCAGGGTGGGGGACTTGGAGTGGACGCGTGCTGCGCGTCCCGCTGCTAGTGAGAGGAGCTGAAGGAAAGCACGCTCTAGTCTCAGTCCCCTACCCTGCCGCCAACTGCAAGGCAAAACCCGTCGCAGAGAAATGCGTCTGTTCCTACCCGATCTCCACCTTTCTTAGCTTTCAAGTAATTTCAAGATCTGGACCAAAGAAAAGATAAACGCCTTTGCTTCTCTCTCTCTATTTTTTTCTTGCTTGGTTTCTTGTTTGCTAGGGATGCTTCGGCCTCGCTTAAACTTTGCCTCAGAACCCTGTCTGGGTGAACCCCCCCAACCCCACCTCTCTGTCCAACGCCTGCAACTCAGTGATACACCCACACACCTGCTGCGGCCGAGAAGGCACACTATGGCCTCTTCTCTCTGCCCACGGACCCGCAGATGCTGGCTGCTCCTTACCTGCAGGGGTCTCCTCCAAATCCCTTTGCCGCCACAACCTGGTCAAGAATCCTCAAAACACACCTGGACAGCTCTTCTCTCTTGAGGATCCAGGCCAACTTGCTTCAGAGCAGGCTGGACAGGATCGGGCCTGTAAAGACTCTCTTTGAACGCGCCAACCTGTGCCATCGGTGGCCTAACTAAGTCACCTTTCCCACCCCCATCAGGGCACACCGCTGATCCAGCGCACTGGCCACTTCCACCCATCCTTTGATTTCTACCGTTGATCTTTGATTTATTTCCCTTTCCAAATTGTCTAGTGTTGACTTACACTGGTTTCTAAGTAGAGGGTACCCAACAAGGATCCCAGGCAGGCCAATCCCATCCAAATGACCTCCCTTTCCCGCGTCAGCGGCGGGCACCTGAAGACCCCCCCCCCCCACACACACACAGCCTGAGCGCTGCCAAGTATGAGCCGCCTAGGGCAGAAAAACTGCTTATCGGGCACAGAATCTAGTTCCACTTGTATCCAGTTACTAGTATGTTCTGGGGCATTTGTATTCTCTTGTCTGAAAAGATCTTAGAAATCTTGGATCTGTGCTCAATTAACAATAGGTTTTCCTATCAGACAGCTCAGCCATTACTGTCAGATAAAGTAAATACGATTATGCAGCTTGGTGTTAGTCTCTATGTCTGCCTGGGTTCACCTCCATCACCTCGAACATTTCACAAGCCCCTCCCAGGGGATATTTGATTACAGATCTTGCTGTAGTGGTGGCAAATTTCCTGGGGGGTGCTTTATAGAGGCATATATACTAAATAAAGTTATACCTCATGTTAACCATTACAATAAATGCCTTACCAACTTAAAATGTAATTTTAAAAGCTGTGTTTGTGTTCTACTCTAACAAAATTACTCATCTCCTGCACATATAAAATAGCCAAACGTTCAATAGTTTTTGTTCCACCTGCCTCTGTCTCGTTGCACAAATAGCGACTTAATTATGAAAACAGAGTCATAAGATTTGCTTTGAAAGTTGCCCTGGTTTTTTTTTTTATCTTAATGTAGCACTTCAGTGATTTTTTTTTTCTGTTCAACTATAAAAAAAATATTGCTGTAAACTCAGCTGGCCTGGAAATATAAAATTTTAGGTGGGTTTTAATAATATTGACTGCTGTCCTTGAAATTTCATTTTAATGGCCCAAGCGTGCAAACACACACACACACACACACGTGCACAAGCCAAGAAAGAAAAAAACGAAAGGGCTTCATTTTAAGCAATTACATTAAATAGAATTTTGTTGCTTTGTTGGTGTCAGTAGTGGTGTGTGCTATATCTCGGTTTGGCTTTTTAGCTTAGAGATGTTAGAAATCTGTCTAAATTGTGGAGCAGTCTAATGTTGCCTGCATTCTAGAATGTGAACGTATTATCTGATTTGAGTTATGAATGTGGTCTCTAACGCTGGGCCGTAGCCCGTTGTATAATTTTAAGGAAATGCCAAGCGTGGTACTTAGTTCTTGAAAGTGTCAAACTTATCTAATTTCTTGAGTGTGTGTGTTTCCGTGGTAGACTCATGTTGTGAGAGGGACTTTTAAGTGGGCTCTGAGCTCGTAGATGTAGTTAGTTTTGCACTTGTGGGCAATTTTTCTAGATTTTTGTTTGGAATTAATTTTTTTTTTTAAATAACGCATCATTTCTCTTTTCTGAGAAAGAAATCAAGCCCAAATCCAGCGAATTGTGTGGTCTGTGGTATAAACAGGCCATGGCTAGGAGTTTCGATTTCTCAGGGTGAAGCGTCTTCTCACATCTCTGACTACTCCGACACTATTTAAGATAAAAATGCAAATTGAGATTTCTTCGCCAAAACCAGTTCCATTATGCCAATCCCCACTAAAGTCAGAAGACTACCTCTGTCGAAAGAAACAATATTTCTTAAAACGAAACTGCCTTAAACAAAGATCGCCTTCCACGGGCATTTATTTGTATTGATGTGTGTGCTATTTAAAATTGCAGAGAGCAGTTTTAACTGGAGGATTTCACTGGAATTCGGAATGCATTCCGGAGGTTTTTGTAAACTTCCTGTAACTAAATTTCAATGTCTACAGACCTTCCAAAATATAATCTAACTTCAAAAGGTTAAGTCTTTGGTGAACAAATTTGCTCAAACTAGAGCGACTGCCTTGCCTGCTGTTCGCTGAACAGAAAGTGAGTATGAGAGAGAAAAATGGCAATCTTCGCAGATTGTTCTCATCTTTTCCTCCGACCATCCCCCACTACCACCACCACCACCTTATTGCCAACTCACAAACCCGATTCTTGGGACCTTGACCTCCTGGAGAGACTTAAAAATGTCTCCCCAGTCTCCACGGGGAGACTCAGGGAGAATAACTTTAAACCTTTTGAGGAAGAAAAATATCTTTCCCATGTGCAAGAAAGCGTTGCTGGGGCTGCTGGTTTAAATCTCACTCCTGTATGTTTTCATTTGGCTGAGTCTGTGCAGGGCCTGGAGATCCGACTCTAGTCCGCAACTGGACGCCCAGCGATTCCCTAGGTTAGTCGGGACAGAGGACGTCTGTCCTTGGAGACAAGGGTCTCTGGACACCTTGGCCTCTGGCTTCTGAAATCCCAGGAGCATCCAGAGCTCACCGCTCCCCAAGGCGGTGGGGTTTTATCCCCAGTGCGCCGCCGGGGTGGGCGGTGCGTGGGGCCATGAGATGTGGCCTTTGCTGGGAACTGACTACAAATAGGAGGTGGAGAGAGTAGAGGTCCCAGATGGGTGCTGGCGTGGTGTTGGTGGGGGGCTCAAGGCCACTCGACCAGAGGCGTGATGCGCCCCAGAGGCCAGCTCCAGGCCTCAGGACACCTCATCTCAGGACTCTGTCATCCCCTAACCCATGTTGAGACTTTTCAGTGTGGGGGTCGAAGTCCAGGTTGTGGGGGGCTGAAGGTCGTGATGGTCCTGCTCACTGGCAGGCACTGCCTCTCTAAGCTCCCGAGCTTTGTTTCAGCAAACTGCGGGCTTTTCCCACCGCGCCTCTCCAGCTTCAGGACCCTAACATTTTTGTCCTTGAACTTGTCTCCAAGATTTTAAACCCACCACAGAGAAGAGATCTTCTCACCGGTTCAGGCACGCAGAGGTTCCACGGAGTCCAGGACAGTGGAAATCCCGGCACCTTCCTCCCCACAGCCATCCCCGCGGCCCTCCCTACCCGCTCCAGGCCACTCTTCTTCCCACCACCTTCTCGTAGCCCCTTCCCTTCTTTACTCGCCCCTTCCCCCTCTACCCTACCCCACTTCCTCTCTCTCCCACTTCCTCCCCCACACATCCAGCTTCCTTTAAACCGGTTCGTACTCCTTCTGACACTCTGGCTCCCATTTGCTCACCTCCTCCCCATTTTATTTCATATCCTCTCATCTCAGATCTCCACTTGAGACTTGTTAATTTTGTTTTTGTTTTAAAATCTTGATTCCCCACAAGTGCTTGGTATTATTATTATTATTTTTTGAAAAAGCTAGGCTTCAAAACTCAGTGCTACTCAAGTGGGGTCGACCAAGTTGAGCAAAGTTCTACTCCTGAGCTCGAGCTGTCCCCAAATACCAGCTCTGTGCCCGGGCCTGCTTAGGAAAATACCCGAGCATCTTCGGTCAAATGAAAGGGATCCTATTCTTTGCCCTGCTCCATCTTCAAAAAATGTCTCTCACTCCCCACCCCCACCCTCAGCCCCTAGCAAGCATAGCAGGGCCCCCACGGTGCATAGACTCCAGGTGGCAAGCTGGGCTCCCTCCCCGTGGAAATCCCCTCCAGGCTGATCCTGAGGAGCCTGCATTTCCTTCTATTGTGGCTCGGCAGAGAAGCCAGTGCTCAGCTGGAGATGAGCCTAAGGCCCCTACTTCAGGCATCCTTCAAGAGTAGATGGGGGCTCCCAGACTGGGACCACGGTTCCGCACTTGGCACAGGTGAAGCACCATTTATATGCTGGGGATCGTTCAACCTTGAGCTCATCCCAGCTAGGAATTGTACCCAAGACTGATTTGAATTTCTGGGGCCAAATCTGAGAGAGAATAGTTGGTTCCCCATCTTCTTCTCGCCCTCACCAGCCTTGCTGCGCATGTGCCAGGTCCCATCCTCTGAGGGTATGGGGAGCCACTGAGTCGCTGGTCTCCTAAGGGTCACCAGACTGCGGGGTTTCTTCCTGTGTCTTTAGCTTCAAGGCACCCTCTGATTCACCCTTTAACCTTCCGTGTTTTGAGATCGATGACAGTTGTACCACCCTGAGAAACAAAGCAGATGGACGCTAACTTGATTCCCGCGTCTACCTGCTTGTCTTTCTCTTCATAAAAACGGAAGTGCCCTCCTGAGCTTAGCCTGTTGTACACATGCATCTCTGCAGGGATAAGGCATGTGGAATTTTCCATGAATGCAGGCCACAGTAAAGCCTTGCTTGTGTGTAGTGGATGGTCATTACATGGGGTACACTCCATCAGAATTCTCCCTCCTCCCCACAATAGTGAGAATTATTGGTAGTGACCTGAGATAGAGAAGAGTTTACATGATCCAAGGTGAAAACTAACCTCCATGGCTGGATGTCCTACTTTCACACAGACAGTTTATGGGAATCTTTACAATTAGTCTTGTTCAAAGTGGCCCCCGGAAGGACCTGTCTGAGCTGTAGCCAAGGAGGAAGAAATAGATTTTTATTGCTAGGATTGTAATGACACCACTGTGTGCATGCTTGAAAGTAATAAAACTATGTTGAAACATTCTGCTCCACAATGACCCTCGTGTGTGTGTGTGTGTGTGTGTGTGTGTGTGTGTGTGCCCTAATGATGAATGAACACGTGTGGGCATGAATGTTTTGCACTGCTCACAACTGGGCAAGCCCACAATACTGTGTAGCTGGATACAAACTTTCAAACTTTCAGAGCTTGCTCATGAATAGGTAGCCCCCTCCCACCCCACCCCACCCATGATTCTCTATACTGTATGAAGATTCTTTTCAAAGAGAAGAGGCACCTCTGTCCAAGGATGTGGTCCTGGAAAATTTGGCTTTCTCTGAGTTATAACCTTATACCTCTGTCCTGGATCGGAGCCCCGCCCTTACAACCCACCAGGTCTAGGTGTGGAGTAGAGCCCTACCCATGTGATAGCCTTGTGACCTTAGTCCAATTTTTCAGCCTCACCAAGCAGCAATTTTCTCACCCATAAAAGATAAAAATGGGGTCCGGAGAGATGACTCAGCAGTTAGGAACCCTTGCTTCTCTTGCTGGAAAACCTGGGTACAGTTCCCAGAACTCACAGAGCAGTGCACAAATATCCATAATTCCAGTTCCAGTGGAGAGCTGATGCCCTCTTCTGACCTTTGTGAACCCCAGACACCACACTGTGCATATACTGCATTCCAGCACTCATGAAATACAAATTATATATATATATGACATATATATATATATATATATATATATCTTTTTTCATAAGAGGAGATAACGATGATGTGGACTTTATAGACCTGTTGCAAGGATTTGATCCCAGCTCTCAGGAGGCAGAGGCAAGTGGATCTCTGTGAGATCTAAGGATCTCAGTCTGGTCTACAGATTGAGTTCCAGAACAGCTAGGGCTACACAGAGAAACCTTGTCTCAACAAACAAAACAAAACAAAGAAACACAAAACACTGGAGGAGGGAATCATAGTAGTAAGGGGACACACACTTGTAGTCCCAGCACTGGCAAGTGGAAGCAGAAGAATAGGGAATCAGGAGTTCAAATCCAGCCTCAGCTACATAATGAGTTCCAAGTCAGCCTGTCTCTAAAACAAAGAAACATTTTGGGAAACACTAGGAAAGTTTTGTGATGGTATCTGGTTGGGGATTAAGAAAGTTGGCCACTGGATCCCAGCGGCAGGGAAGAGCTGAACCTGTGCGGGTCTGAGCTTAGGGTTAGATTCCCAGGACTCCCAGGCCCTCTGTTTTCTGACCTGGGTGGTAGAGAAGGGGCAGGAATTGTTCTCTTAATCTTTAGGAAATGGCTTGTGGAGTCGACAACTGCCTTCTCTGGCCCCAACCCCCATTCCCCATTCTCATCCCCTAACCCTAAGTTCTAGAAATCTCCAAACTTAACCAAGCTTCCTGTTCTTGGCGAATGCATCGTTTTTCAGCTGCTGTAAACGAATCTCTGAAGTCTCATGTCATTGCTATCATGTTTAGATAAAGATCTGGCCAACTAGTGTCCTTAGTGGAATGCAAATAAATCCTCTGCTCTGGACCTACCAGGAGGAGGGCATCTCCCTTTTAGCTTTTTTCTTCCTTCCCTCCTGGTTTTGGGCAAAAACATCTCATCTTAGAAACATCCTGTACTGTGGCTTCTCCACTAGATCCCATGAGCCTCTGACCGGCTCCAAGCCTGTTAATGAAGACTAGCTCTGGGAATTGATAGTAAGAATAGAAATAATGTAGGTGACAGCAACAGCAACAAGAACCCCATCAGTGTCCATACAGATAATATCAGCTACTGTTCATGGCTCTTCCTACTAAGTACCCAATGGTTCAGTGGTTAGAGCCTCCCTTCTCTCAGTCCTCAGAGAAACTAGCAGACCCTGAATGAGCCACTTCTACAGGACTGGGAGAAAGCCATAGTTCCTGGGGATGAGCACTGTAGAAGAGTTCCACACTGCTTTAAAGTCATGCCCAGCATCCACCATGTCTGCTTCTGCTCTTCTCAACAACTCTTGCCTTTGGCCCTAGTAATGAACTGTGTCATAGACGAGAACAGAAAACTCTGACCCAGTAAAAGAAAAGCTGCCCGAGGTTGCCTGAACTTCCTTGCTTCCCACACCCAGCCTCCTTCTCTTCACCTTTCCCTCCTTTGGACAATCAGGCTGGGTTCCCCTCTGGCTTCTCAGATGCCATCCTCTAGGTTTCTGGGGATCCCCCCTTGGCACATCACAGCCCTGTACTTCAAAACTCTCCTGTCTGCCTGGTGGAGGTTCACAATTCCCAAGAAGAATGTACTTGGGTGGTAGGACTGACTGGAGGCTGACTTCAAAATCAACTCTCTTCTTCCCAGCCTTGCCCTTCCTTCTCCCCCCAGCTACCCCCGACCTGCTATAGATCCACCTTCTGAACCTCTTATTAGAGTTAATAGTAACCATCCCAATAAGCGTCCTCAAAGAACAAGGATTTAATAACACATTCTCTTCCTATCACCGCAACATACCTTGTAGAGGAATACCACAGCCACCCCCTCCCACATGCATCAAGATGAGAAATCAAAGGAGCAGGTTAAAAAAAAAATGGTGCAAGATTTTCCAGGCAAACGTTGCCACTCAACATCCTGATGAGATGGAAAAAAAAAAATCTTGCCCGTGCTGAGACTCCAGCAACCTGGTTAACACAGCCACCCCACTCGGGGAGATCTTTCCCTACGTGGGGAGTGGGGGGTGCTGGGCTTGATTTGTGCACAACGGTCTCTGGAGTCCTAGTTCCGGGAACTTGTCTGTCTCTCCCACACTACTGCTGCCCGACCTCAGGAGACAAGGAAAGCTGGCAAGGCTGTGTCCCTGGAAACGGGACCAAGTTGTTGGTTGTTTTTTGTTTGTTTGTTTTGAGGCGAGCTGCCCTCTTTCCTGTCTCAGGCCGCTCTCTGCCCATACTCTATTAATGAAATAGGAACATCTGTCCACTGGACACCAAACCGCTCAGGCGGCCAGAACAAGGATGCTCAGGAGCCAGGCTCTCTCGTCGGAATCTGTGCTACTGGGAAACCTCGGGATTGCAGAGTCATGGGTTCAAATCTGTCTTCGCTTGTTCTCTGGAATCTTTACCCTCTTGGCTCTGTTGTCCTTCGTAGAACTGGAGATTCTAAAATCACCGCCCCCCCCCCCCCCCCCACCAGGTTGCTGGGAGAGTGTACCTCTGTGACGCCATTAGAACTCCAGGTAGGATGGATTCCCAATAAATGTTAATTTATTGTAATTAACCCCGGGACAAGTAGGCACTGATTTTTCCGTTTCTGGGTGAGTCCTGGACCTCTCTGCGCACCTTGGGCGGATGTTTCAGATTTTTTTTTTTGAAAAGGGCGGGGGTGTTTAGCCCACTTGTGCGTGGGGCCAGCTCCCATGGTTACATTAGCGCAAGTGGAGGCCTGGGTGTGTGCGTATGTCCCAAGCCACATGCGTGCAGCGTCCTGTGCGCGTCAGGAGTCTAGGCCTTGTTGACACTCTTGTGGGGACCTCACCTGCTCTGGGTTTAGATTTCGCCTGCGACAAGAAACTTTTTTCACCTAACGGATGCGTGGTGTCCACGCAGTGTACACAGAAGCAGGGTGAGGCTGGAGTCCCGGGTGCTCGGCCTGTGGCTCATCGAACGATTTGCGCTATTAATGGTTATTTTATTTATATCGTTAGAATTGTCCCCTCGGGTCTGTTTACACCAACGTCTGGTCCGCCCGGCCGCAGTGTTTGGACAGGGGATTACACTAATGGATGGCGAGCTGAGAGGGGTGGAGCAGGCGCTGCTGGAAACCCGGCTTTGGACTCGGGGTGGGCCTGGGCGGCGAGGGGGGCTGCGGGGGGCAGAAGTCTCCCGGGCTTGGCCTCTGACCTTCCAGGGGGAAGGAAACCTGTCTGCCTAAGATAGGAAGCAGTGTAGGGGCCGGAGACTGCTGCTCCCGGGCCCCTACCCTGGGCTCCAAAGACTGATTCCAGGTCGCCCCGCTTGGATGAGCTTACTGTCGCAAGTAAACAAGACCTGGAGCTACCTGGATGCCGGGCACTTTGATGGGCCCCCCTCTTTTGGTGACATGCTTAGGTGACATGCTTCCGGATTAGAGGGGAGCTCTGGGCGCCTGGCGGCCTGCGGGGTTAATGCTGTCTAAAGAGTGGCTGTAGAGTGAGTTCGAAGCTCCGCAAGTGTGGAAGATCAAAGATACTACACTCGCGGAATGGTGTGGAGCGAAGCGCCGGCCGCCCGAGAGCCGACGTGGCTATGGGTGAGGCCAGGATTGGTGTCCAGGGCCAAAGAATGACCGCAGCCTTCAGATTGAGAAGATCTAGTTCAGAATTCAAATATCTTTGTTTCGGGGCTAGGATCTGATGTGCAGAAATAGCTAACATTTAGTTAGCCGTACTGTGCATTATTTTTCTCTAGTATTCTATAAGGTTGGGCTCTGGTCAGCAATCACACTTCTTTCAGAGGAGGAAACAGTAACTTGGCGCCTATCAGATAGTATGTGGCAGGGCCAGAACTCTATAAACACAGAACTGTCTTCTGAGCTGGCACGAGGGAGGCAGAGGCCAGACAGGTCTACAGAGTGAGTTCCAGGACAGCCAGGGCTATACAGAGAAACCCTGTTTCGAAAAAACCAAACAAAGCAAGCAAACAAACAACAACAAAAAAGAACTGTCTGCCGAACTAGAGGGGTGCTCATCCGTATTTGGGATACTTTTGTGATCTCTGCTGAGCTACTCTTCCGAGGGCACATTAACCACCATGCTTGCGGCTTCTTGAAGCCTTCAAGGCTTATTCAGGGATCTCTGATCAATAAGCTTATCTTTACAAGTTATACAAAAGTCATTTGCTGTAATCAGTTTGTTTTGAACACAGGCCAAGACGGTGGTACTTTTACAACTGTAAGCCCAGGGCGTTGAAGTCGCTTGCTGGAGATCACACAGCTGATAACCACGAAGGTAGATTCTCACAGTTTCGAACTCCAGAGTCTTCGTGGGTACCCCTTCGGCTGTGTCTTCAGAGCCTGAAGTTCTACATTCCTTTTCTATTGGCTCCCTCTCCCTCCTGCTCCGTTGGCCAGAGAATGGAGGACCTGCCCTGCTAGATCCGGGTGTTTCTTGGGAGTGGGGGTGTCCCTGGGAGGTATCTGCGGTTGGGAGCAGAGGGCCGCCAGAGTCGCCCTGTGCTCTGAGCACTGCGCTGCCAGGACGCACGCTCCGGTAAACCGTTTATCTAAAGACAACTTCTGTTTCTCGTTCCTTGTCTGGAGTTGCCCTGTAGCCAGTAATGAAAAATGCGCCCTTTCCCGAGATTCTGGTGCGGGTGATTTATGTGGGAACGGTCCTAGGCCGGTGAGGCCTGGGCTGCTCTGCCTGGCCTCAGGGGTGGAGGGAGAGGGCGGGTCTGGAAGAGAACCTGGTACCCCCGCCCTTCCAGCGCCCGCTTTTACGGAGCCCCCTCCACCTCGACCCCCAGAACATTTTACAGCCGCTCCCCCAGGAAGCTGAGCGTTTTATCTCGGTCAAGTAAACACCATTATCCCAGGTCCATTAACACCGAGATTTTGCCGATGTAAATAGACCTCTAGAGAGAGAAAAGCAGCCCCCGCGAACTCCCTTGTAAAACGACGACGGTTCCTTGAGATTTATGGCCAATGATTGCAACCCCATTCTCCCCCCAACCCCCGCTAACCTTCTAAGAAATCCCTATCTTAGCCAGAACCAGAAGATGGGGCACACTGCCCCTCTAGCCTAGAAATCTCGCCCCGGGGTGTTAGCAAGGCTAGGGTGGGGAGTCTTCAGAAGCGCTGACCTCGTCATTAATTTTCTCTCAGTCACAAGCCCAGGAATGCTGATTCCTTTCCGGCTGTGGATGCGTAGATAAACTCTCAGCTGGGAGCTGCCAGAGTGGACGATGGCTCACACCGCTAGCACCCCGCCCCTGCTCGGGGTCCAGGATGCCTGTGTTCCAGGCTTCTTCCTCATTTGTAAACTAGATAGCTGCTTTCAGCAGGTCCTTAGCAGGATGCAAAGCACGCGGGTCTGGTCATTGGTGGGCACTGCCAAAAAAACCAGCTCTGACCTAGGGCAGGCATCTGGCCAGCTTGGATGACCTCGATTTTTTTTTTTTTTTTTTTTTTTTTTTTTTTTTTTGCCTTTCTGTCCAAAAGGATATGCCCACCCTATTCACTCTGGTGTCAGCCAACAAGGGTGAAGTCAAGTAAGGATGGTGGAGCTGGCGCAGGGTGAGTGGAGACTTTTGTCCGCCCCTCTCATTTTCAGTTTCTGACCGCTGCTGACTCTCTCCCAGGCAGTTTCTGTCCATTTAGAGTGCGCTTTTCTTAACCCTGTCGGTCAATATTTATGTCAAACAATGGATTTAGAACAAGGAAGGGAAGCTCAGGTTGGGGAGACAAAGCAGCAAGTTCTGCAGGCCAGGGAAAGCCTCTGCTAAGAAGCCACGCCCACTTTCTAGCCCCTGCCCATGCCTAGAGGTTGTTCCAGTTCAGCTTCAAGAGCTCAGCAGTTCTTGAGGGTCACCTGCTGGATAGAAAGGGCCTTTTTTTCTTTTGCAGTCACAAGAAAGAAAAACAGGAGGGCAAGAGGCAGAAGGATTCTTTGGTTCTTTGGCTGATTAGATCTGGACTAGGGAACTCTTTTTTTGTTGTTTTGTTTTTGTTTGAGGCAGGGTTTCTGTGTAGCCCTGGCTGTCCTGGAACTCACTCTGTAGACCAAGCTGGCCTTGAACTCAGAAATCCTCCTGCCTCTGCCTCCCAAGCGCTGGGATTAAAGGTATCTGTCACAGCACCGAACTTAGAATAGGGGCTCTTAAACCGTGTGTGTGTGTGTGTGTGTGTGTGTGTGTGTGCGCGCGTGTGTGTGCGCGTGTGTCTGGGGGCACACAGCTACCTACACCAAGGACCCCTTTGGCATTCTTGTAAGGCTGATAGATTCTCTTTTTCAGGAGACTACATTAAAAAGCAAACTGTAGGCCAGGCTGGGCTCAAACTCACAGAGATCCACCTGCTTCTACCCACCTTCCCTGCCTATAAGTGTTGCAATCAAAAGTGTATGCCACTATGATTTACTCAGGAGAATACTTTTAATAGATGAATCAAATTAAGTAGAATTACAAAGGAAACCAATAACATTTATATTCAAATTCAAAAATCTTAGAAACAGACATAGTTACACATGCACTTTTATTTTGACCTAGCAAATAGCAAACATTAAGGTCCACTAACGACCTTAATTTAAAAGCAGTCACAAAGGTCAATATAATTTCAAGGTTTCTGTAGCAACCGGAATGTGCTACAACAATACCAGAGGTTTCTAGCTTTATATTTTAGAATTTATCCTATTCGTGTGTTCAGGTGTGTGCATGTAGGTATATGAGTGTGGAGCTCAGAGGCCAACGCTGGTCCCTTCCTTTCACCAGGTGGATTCTGGGATTGAATTCAGGTTATAAGGCTTGGCAGAAAGTACCTTTGCCCATTGAGAAATCTCTCCATTCCAACAGAAAAGAAAAGAAAAGACGGGTTTGGAGAGATGCCTTAGGGTTAAAGGACACTTCATGCTCTCACAGGGGCCCTAGGTTTAGGTCCTAGTACCCATATGGTAAGTTCCCAATGCCTAAAATTCCAGTTCACAGGAATCTGACCCTCTCCTGACCTCTCTGGGCTTCTAAACATGTAGCACACGTTGCATACACCTAGACACAGACACACATCTATAAAATTAAATAAGTATTTCAAAAAGATTTATTTTATTTTTAATTATGTATATGCATGAGCACATGAATGGGGTATCCAGGGAGGCCACAGGCATTGGATCCCTGCAGTTAGAGTTATAGGCAGTTATAAGCCAGCTGACACGCGTGCTAGGAACTGAACTTGGGCCCTCTGCAAAAGCAATATGCCTTCCTAACTGTAGATCACACCTCCAGCCCTTTAATACTAGATCATTCATTTCATTTCCTTTTTGGGGGTAGGGAGGGTGAACTTCACAGAAACCAGACAAGCACGCCGCCACTAAGATATTTTCCCAGCCCTTTTTGTATTAAAAATACTTTTTCATTCATGTATGTTACTTGAGTACATGTGTTCATGCGTGTGGAGGCCAGGGATGATCGCTCTCTACCTTATTTTGGGGATTGAGACCTTCTGTCTTTGAAGCTGGAGCTCAGTAATTCAACTATACAGGATGGCCAGCAACTTCCCAGGATCATTCTGGCTCAGCCTTCCAAGTACTTAGGTACTGGGATTACAAGTGTGTGCTGCCTGACCC
>NW_022196904.1:174764533-174765437 GCF_008632895.1 Mastomys coucha | reverse complement strand
CCCCCCGAATTTAGTTTTTTGTTTTTTCCCTCCCTCTGTTGTTGTTTTTGTTTGTTTGCTTGTTTTAGACAGAGTCTTACTATGTAGCCCTGCCTGTCCTGGAACTCAATTTGTAGGCCATATTGAGGCTACCCTTGGACTCACAGAGATCTGCCTGCCTCTGCCTCCTGAGTGCTGGGACTAAAGGCATGCACCCTGTGTCTGACAATACTAGATATTTCTCTTGGTGATGAACTGGCAAGTACTAAGAGTCCTGGGCTTGTTGCTTACATTCAGAAGGCACTGGAAATTGTTTTCATACAACACACGACTGTCACTATATCTGGATTTCACCAAATCGCAACAGTGTTTGAGATGCTGCTAAGAAGGTTCAAGCAAGATTTGTTTCACTTGTGGCCGTGGCCGAGTACCAATGTCCTTTTCACCTTCAAGCACTTGTGGGTTCTGCGCTCCTCCCTGGGTTCTGCGCTCCTCCCTGGGCTCTGCGCTCCTCCCTGGGTTCTACGCTCCTCCCTGGGTTCTGCGCCCCTCTCTGGGTTCTGTGCCCCTCTCTGGGTTCTGCGCTCCTCCCTGGGTTCATGCCCTCCTCCCTGAGTTCTGCGCTCCTCCCTGGGTTCTGCACTCTCCCTGGGGTCTGCTGTTCCTTCCTGGGCTCTGAGTTCTGCGCTCCTTCCTGGGTTGGGAGCTGGGCACTTCCCTTTGTTATTCTCCCATTTACTCACTGAGTAACTGTGAGCTTCGAAGGAGTGTCAGGAGGGTCATGGAAGATGCACAAGAGCTCCCACTCTTAGGTGTCACGCACACTTGTGTGATGGCGGTATTTGAGGCGAAAACTTCAAGGAAAGTCAGCCTCCTGTCTCTGCATTGTTGCCTGGCACCCCAAACTCAGAGGTGGCCCAGATAT
>NW_022196904.1:174762400-174763857 GCF_008632895.1 Mastomys coucha | reverse complement strand
GTCAAAGCCGAATCCCGTGCCCACCTGGCCAGAATCCCTTGTCCCGCGGAACAGGGACCCCGCGAGAATCCCGGTCCGCGGCACTTAGGGATCACTGTAGGTACCCTTTCTCACGTCTATCAACCTCTTTTCTTTCTTCCTTTCCTTTCAGCCTAGTTCTTGGTATGTAATCCAGGCTGGTAAACCTGACAGACATCAACCCTCTTTCTTTTAACAAGCCTTGTCTGAATGCTTGTGCGGTTGCCAAAGGGTATAGCAGTCTTATTGGGAGGGAGGAAGAGCTTCAAGCAGATTCATTGGGTCCTGTCTTTCCTATTGTAATGGCTGCTTTAATGAAAGTGATTACAACGTTAAAGTGCCAAAGTGGAGCTTGTTCCAAATGTTAAGAAATGTGTAAGACACACCCAACACGAAGCTGCTAGCCTCAGATTAAGCAGGTGATTTTAACTGACAGCACAGAGTGAGCACAACTCTAACTAATCAATTTTAACCTAGTATGAGCTTCAACACTAGCAGCAGCATTTGCCTGACTTTGTAATTATCTTCATCAGGGTCTTAAATCATCTTCTCAGAGATGGCAGGTGGGTCCCTGTACAGAAGTCAGAACTAAGGAGCTGAAAGCCAGGCGTGGTGACGCATGCCTGTAATCCCAGCGCTCAGGAGGCAGAGGATGAAGGACCTGGAGTTCAAGGCAGCCTGGGCTGTCTTAAAAGATCATATTTTGCAAGGAAGTAGCAACAACGTGAAAGAGGGCAAAGGGAATAAGGATTGGGATCCAATTCTATTTCCATAGTGAGAGCTTCCTGACCAGAAGAGTTGACTATGGATGGCTAAAAGTTGGATTTGCTAGTTAACTGCATTTTGCTCTTTGCTATACATTTGGCAGCTGTAGGCATAGCCCCTGGCACTCATGGGCCAAGTCAGTACTATTAGCTGCTGTTCCCTCTCATCCCCGAGTCCCCTGCTACATCCAAGCGATTGTCCGTTATGCCTGAAGTTGGCTCCTTGTTTGGCACCTCAATCTTTGTTGGATTTTCAGGATTGTATATTATTCAACATGAGCCCCCAGTTAAGCTGTGGGACCACTGAGGTCTGTCTTCAGTGCTATTGACATCTTTACCAGATCACTAAACACACTCCTCTATTTAAAAGCATACACCCGCCCCCGCATACCATTTCTTTTAATTATTTTATGGTTATAAATGTTTTTGCTTACATATATGTATGCATATATGCCACAGGTGTCCACCGAGGTCAGAAGAGGGCATCGGATCCTGGTGAGACTGGAGTTAAAGATGGTTGTGAGCACCGGGCAGTGGTGGCGCATGCCTTTAATTACAGCATTTGGGAGGCAGAGGCAGGCAGATTTCTGAGATCGAGGCCAGCCTGGTCTACAGAGTGAGTTTCAGGACAGACAGGGCTACACAGAGAAACCTTGTCTCGAAAAACCAAAAAAA
>NW_022196904.1:174761173-174762275 GCF_008632895.1 Mastomys coucha | reverse complement strand
ACTCAGAAATCCACCTGCCTCTGCCTCCCAAGTGCTGGGATTAAAGGCGTGCGCCACCACGGCCCGGCCACAGGTCCCTGTTTTGATACTCAGCATCTACATGGAGGCTCACAACTGTCTGTAACTGCAGTCCCAGGGGGCCCAGTCCCAGTGTCCTCTTCCTGCCCCGAGGGTACTTAATACATATGGTGCATAGACGTACACACAGGCAAAACTCATACATGTAAATAAAAACAAAGGAGAAAAACTCCAAACAGAAGTATTTGCTAAGTGTAGAAATTATAGATCTCTTCAATTCTTTAAACATTATCTAATTTCTTTTGTATTTATCCCCAAGATTGTATGCTTACAAACATTCACCTTTTGGCAGAGAATTAACTTTGCAATGTTTAAAACTGACTGCTCTTCCAAAGGTCGAGAGTTCAAATCCCAGCAACCACATGGTGAATCACAACCACCCATAGTGAATGACGCCCTCTTCTGGTGCATCTGGAGACAGCTACAGTGTACTAATTTATAATAATAAATAAGACTTTGGCCAGAGCAAGCAGGGACTTAGCAAGCAGGGCCTACCGGAGCCATGGGGGGTCCACCGGAGTGAGCGGGGGGGGGGGGGGGGGGGGGGGGGCAGCTGACCGGAGCAAGCAGAGGTCCTAAAGTCAATTCCCAGCAACCAGATGAAGGCTCACAACTATCCGTACAGCTACAGTGTGTACTCATATATATATATAATTAATAAATAAATCTTTAAAAAAAATCTAAGGGGCTGGTGAGATGGCTCAGCGGGTAAGAGCACCGATTGCTCTTCAGAGGGTCATGAGTTCAAATCCCAGCAACCACATGGTGGCTCACAACCACCCGTAATGAGATCTGATGCCCTCTTCTGGTGCATCTGAAGACAGCTACAGTGTACTTACATATAATAAATAAATAAATCTTTAAAAAAAAAATCTAAGATTTAAAATGGGGTGGTAGTGGTACACACCTTTAATCACACTACTCTGAAGGCAGAAGCAGGCAAATCTCTGAGTTCAAGACCAGCCTGGTCTATAGAGCAAATTCCAGGACAGCCAGGGCTACATAGACCTTGACTCCAAAAAAA
>NW_022196904.1:174709754-174761160 GCF_008632895.1 Mastomys coucha | reverse complement strand
AAAAAAAAAAAAAAAAAAAAGATTTAGATTTTACACTTTACCTCTGAGGAAGTAATATTGTTCATAAGCAAGAATTATACCAATCAGATACACCCAAAATAAAATTATAATATCTTCAAACACAATGTGATTGTTCCTGGGCAAGCGACTTCATTTCTTCAGCTACGAATGAGAAAGTTAAACAGTTTTTATCTCTTGGTGTTCCTGCAAGGGCTAAGTTATAGATACACACAAACTTCTTGAGCTGATATCTGGAACATAACAGCCCCCAAACATAAATGTTATTTTTATAGATCAAACATTTCCGAATCTTTCTCTTAAAACAAATACTAAGTCCATTATTAGGACAACGGGGATGGTCATGTTCCCAGCTTCTGATTATGGCCATACAAGCATCCACAGAATGTGTTTCCATTTTGAGAAGCTTCAATGTGTCTGGAAGGTCATACACAACTACTTACAAACTCCGTGCGACGCAGACTGTTCCAGTGGTTTTACTTACGCAGTACTTAGCATTTTCAAGGCTCTCTAGAGTCTCAAGCCTATTAAGTTCTCTGAGAACTTAAAGTATAGAAAACACAAAACAAAAACAAACAAACAAACAAAAAACCAGAACAGAAATAGTTCTAAAACATAGCAGAAAGCATGGCTAGTACTCTAGAAGGCTAAAGATTTCTCTGACAAGGATTCATGGAGGGAAATGAGGTTTGAGGAGGAGCTAGAAGGATGATAGGTTTGGACAGGTGATGGGTGATGGGGAGACACTCTAAATTACTCTGTAAGTGAGTTCACGCGAAGCTGTTACTAGCATAGAGTCAGTCCATGTTATTGTGAAGAAGGGTGCCCTGTGAAAGAGGGAAGGGTTTCAATGCCATCTTACCTGGTTCTTAAAATGGTAACTCTGCAAAGTCTTTAATATTGTAGATGCTTGTGCAACAGTACTTCAAAAAAGGGACATGGAAAAATGTTTGCAGCCAGGCAGTGGTGGCTCACACCTTTAATCCCAGCACTCAGGAGGCAGAGGCAGGGGGATCTCTGAGTTTGAGACTGGCCTGGTCTACAGTTCCAGTTCCAGAACTCCAGCTACACAGAGAAACCCTGTCTTGAAACACACACACACACACACACACACACACACACACACAGAGAGAGAGAGAGAGAGAGAGAGAGAAATGTTTGCAAATGTGCCACTTATGTAAAGTGTGCAGAAAGGGGATGGAAGGAAAAACTTGAAAGAGCTAACATTTCTTGTCCTTGATTGGGATTCTGGATATTTTTCTCCCATGTAGTTGTTGTGAATGTGCACGTGTCTGTACTGGGTAACCAGGAGTGGGTATAACATATGCTCAGTTTATGTAACAGCAGCAGTAACTCTTATGAACCACACAGAGACAGAAAACCCTGCAGGAGCCTCCAAGTTTCTCTCCCTCCTGGTGTGCCCCCTTCCCCCCCCCTCCCACCTGTCCTCTCAGATACGGATGCACTCACTAATGTTTTTCCTTGTATATGCACAATCTCTTGCGTGTGTGTCTCTAACCACCCTATGGTTTAGGAGGGTTTGAGTGGTTTGAGTTGGGGGCATCCAGAGTGTCAAATCAATGTGGTCTCTATTAGATGAGGGTTTCCAGGAGATGAACAGTCTGCGAGTGGAGGTCTTCCTACAGCCTTCCTGAGACATTGCCTGAACCTTCTTAGAGACATCAATGAGAAAGATCATAAATCCTGAAACCACAGGTCAAGAGCAAAGCTAGCATGGGCTGGGGTCAGTGTAGTAAGAGGGATGGAGGGATTGGCTTGTTTTGCATGGTTTGTTCTGAGAATTTAGAGACTCCCCCTAACTCTTAAAGCCAATCAGAAGGCTTCTGTAGGGTAAAGTCCCTAACAGGCCCAACCACCTGGTGTGGAAGGGGATAGATGGAATTTAATCCATGCATTGTCAGGGCGAAGCAGGTATAGACAAGAATTAAGGACAGGCTGATCTGGGCACCTTGTCCTCAGATGAAAAGACACACGATGATAAAGGAAGTCTTGGTGATGTCAGTCCTCAGAGGGTTCTGTCCTTGAATCTCACTGCTCCAGCCTGAACTGCATGCTCTTCAGTGCTGGTGGACATGTTCCTGGAGGATCAGTAGCCAGGGACGACTTTCCTCTACTTCCCCCATTGGCTTCCTACAGCTTCTTCGCTTGATTGTTGCCACATTTTGTCGGAGTATAGCTGCCAAGAGCATTTTTAAAGGGAAGGGTCCTGGGAGCTCAGCATCTGAGATGGAGAAGATCTGAACATAAATTAGACTCTGTCCTCATACCTCATTGATGCCTTACCTGGATCTAGAATCCCCATTCAGGTTTTTTTTTTTTTTTTTTTTTTTTTTTTTTTTTTTTTTTTTTTTTTTTTTTTTTTTTTTTTTTTTACTAGGTTTTAGAAACCACTGCTCAACTCTCTTTTAGCTTCTCAGGTTCCTGTTAATCCACTCTAAGCCATTCCTGTTTTCTCAGGAATCTTGTAGATTTCTACCCCATCCCCAAATGTCGTGAAATTCCATAATATCATTGCTCACCGAGGGCCTGCTTTCCCCTGGTGCTGTGTCCTGTGGCCAGGTTCAGTCTCTCGGGTCATGCCCTTTAGTTTGGGGATTTTTCCTGCATCATTGATTTTTGTTCTGTTTCCTTCTTTCTTTTATCATGTGGATTTGGGGATGTGTTCCTGTGCATGTGCATGCATGTCTTTATGCCTGTGCGTGCGTATAGAGGCCCGAGGTTGGAACTGGGTCTCTAACTTGGTCCTTCTCCTCATTAGTTAATAAGTGGGGTCTTTCCCTGGTCCATAGTGGATTTGGCTGGTTTAGCTAGCAGGCCAGTTTGCTGGACAAGTCTCCTCTCTCTGTCCTCAGACTTGTGTGGCAAGTGCTTTTCCCACTTAGCCATGTCACTATTATTATAATTAATTAATTAAATATATATGAGTATGAATAAACTGTAGCCATCTTCAGACACACCAGAAGAGGGCATTGGATCTTATTACAGATGGTTGTGAGCTACCCTGTGGTTGCTGGGAATTGAACTCAGGCCCTCTGGAAGAGCAGTCAGTGCCCTTAACCACTGAGCCATCTCTCTAGCCCCATAATCTTATTTTTGGTTGTGAGCCTAGCCTTTAACGGCTGAGCCATCTCTCCAGCCCTCCCCATAATCTTATATTATTGATAATTTATTTTCTGTTCTCCATAATGGCTGTATCTTGTGAGTTGCTCCTTCCTCTTCTGATTAGTGTTAGCAAGTCCAAGGCCTAGTGTATGCTAAGTAAGACCTATCAGCCTGCCCCCTCCACCCCCAGCCTGGGGTTCAATCCCAGGGCCTTGTACCAGCTGAGAGCAGGAGTTCTAGCAATAGTGACCTCCCACCTCTCTTATTTTAAATGAGAAATAAGAGTTTTCTTTCTAGATTTCCCTCCTCTGCCTCTGTCTGTCTGTCTATCTGTCTGTCTGTCTGTCTGTCTGTCTGTCTCTCTCTCTCTCTGTCTGTCTCTCTGTCTCTCTCTCTGTCTGTCTGTCTCTCTCTCTCTCTGTCTTTCTCTCTCTGTCTCTCTGTCTTTCTCTGTCTCTCTCTTCCTCCCTCCTCCTTCCCTCCCTCCCTCCCTTCTGGTCCTAAGCTATATCCCTAGCCCTTGTACTCCATGAACATGGCTCTCAGGAGTCCGGCATCCTTGCCAGGTTAGGGTATGAAGGCCGGGGTGGTGCTTTTGACAACAGGCTCCACTGCATTTTGCTTCAGGTGGACTGTTTGTCTGTTTTGGAGCCTCTGGGGTCAGAGTCTTAAAGTATTTCCTCTCAGGCCAGCCACGCTCTCAGGGAAGAGTCTCCCAGAGGCTGCCTTTTGGGAGATTTTTAAGGATTTTGAGGAAAAAACTGGTTCTGTCTTCAGCTTTTCCCAAGTACTCAGTGTTCTTCATTCTGCGACTGTTCTTTCCTCAAAAAGCAAGCAAGCAAGCAAGCACTAGGTTCATTAAGGTGTCAGGTCCAAATAAAAAAGTACAAGCATAAGTGACAGTCATATTCCAGGCCAGCACCTGTCATAGCCGGGCTGGCATCTGACACCTGCTGTTCCCGTCTCAATCCTTCAAGTGCTGGGATTTACAATACGCTTCATAACTCCAGTGGCTTTCAACCATCCTAATGGTGTGATCTCCATGAGGAGGTGACCCCCAAGCATTATTATTTTGTTGTTATGTCCTAACTGTAATTTTGCTATACGTACAACTTGTAATGTAAACATCTGATATGCAGGCTATTTATTATGTGACCTCCAAGCTCTTTAATGATCCAAGGCATCAGAGACGATCTTGGATTCCCTGGAACAGCAGGATATAAATGTTGGAAGGCAGCTTGGAGCTAATTCATGCCTGATCTATCTATGTGTAGGAAAGGCATCCCAGGATGGTGGTTCTCTCTGCTCTAGAAGGCATTTTTCTGAGTCCCATGTTTGGGGTCCTAGTACACAACTCATTCTGGTGAAACCCAGGAGCCTGGAGAGATCTTTCAGAGTCAATATGCCCAGTGGATAATACACTCACAGAACCACACAAACTTTTAAAGGGAATTAAAAGTTGTTCCTTCAGTTTTCTGCCCTTTGATAGAGTCTTGTCCCGGAGGACAGAACCGAGGTGTGCTCATAAAGGGCGGGGAAGAAAGATTCGCCTTCCTGCTGCTCTGGGCAATGCAGGCCTCCAGTCTTCATTACAGATGCACAATTAAACTTGTTCTGTAGGGGCAGGTCGACAACAAAGAGTTATTCCTAGAAGCCTCAAGGGGCAAAACACAGTAAACCGTAGTAAGTAAAGGTTTCGTGGTTCTACCCGAGTGATCTGATGACTCACTGCCTCAGTTTCCCTCACTGACTTGGCTCCACCTTTTCCTTTTTCAATTAGTGGTATTTTCTATTTAATGGTAATTCCACTGATTATCTTGAATAGACATTCAAATTTATGGTATTCAAGTTTCAAAAGGAATAAATTCTGTGTTTTCCTGGTGTCCACTCTTGATGCAACCAGTGCCCTCAGCTTTGTAAATGTATTTTTTCAGAATCATTTTTCTCCAATGCAAGTATGTACATGTCTTTTTTCCCCTTCCTTTTTCATTTCTTGGACAGTTGTAGCACTTTTCTCACCTCGGCTTCTGTCCCTCCCTGGGATGGCCTTTGTGGATGTGGAGCAATGTCCTGCTGTAGAGACGAGCTAGTCTGCTGCAGGAAATCCTTGGGTCATTCCATTCTTACTTATTTTGAGAGATTTATTTCTTACCATTCTTACTCCACTAGTGTTTTTTTTTCCTTCTGTTTCTGAAGATTGGATATAAACATTTAAAAATTCAGTCTATAGAGCAAGGGAGATGGCTCAGTAGTAGATAAAGTAAATAAAATAAATAAAAAGCTTGCCATGATGACCCGGATTAGGATTCCAAGCACGCATGCAGAAAGCTGGATCTGTTGGTGTGCGTGCCTGTAGTCTCAGCACTGGGGAGAAAGCACCAGGAGGACCTCTCCCCCAGGCCCCCACATCCTCAACCTCACTACCCACAAAACTTCTCTCTCTCTGTCTTTGTCTCTCTCTTTCCCTCGTGAAAACAAAACAAAACAACAAATGAAACCAAGCAATATGGAGTCTGTTTGTCTTGGCCGACTACTCCTGAGCATGAAGCCTGAAGTGTGGTTAATACACTCAGCATCAATCCATTGAAGATAACTGATTGATTTTTCTTCTCCCAACAGCAGCCAATTTTGAATAGTTCTTAGCTGGGATAGGAGTTTATACCCATTTCCCCTTCATGGCTCATTTTTACAGTTAGAATGTATAAGCATGTACACCTACATACACATGTACATTTACACATAAGCCTACACATACACAGGTACACAAAATGGAGTTAATAGAATATGATGAATAGTTAATATGTTATAAATTGCTTTTCTCTTTAGTGTGTTTAACTTTTTATTATAAAAATGTTGAAACACAGCTGGGCAGTGGTGGCACACGCCTTTAATCCCAGCATTTGGGAGGCAGAGGCAGGTGGACTTCTGAGTTCGAGGCCAACCGGGTCTACAGAGTGAGTTCCAGGACAGCTAGGGATACACAGAAAAACCCTGTCTTGGAAAACCAAGGGAAAAAAAATGTCAAAACACATATAAAAGTAGGTAGAATGTTCTAATGCATATCCATGCACACATTACCTAGATTAAACCATTATTAACATTTTCCTATTTTGTGTTTTCTATTTTGTTTCCTTTGTTGATTATTTTAAAACATTTTCAGGCTACCGGGACACTTTTACCCTAGATAGGCTCCCCTAGATTTCAGTTGACTGTCTCTTCTCAATTGTCTCCTAACCTGGCATTATTATAAGTGATTTTATAAGTAAAAAGTTACATAACAAATATTATGCAGATATAGCTGTGTAAATATGCTTGCTTAATAGAGTTAAAGGGTTCTTTGAGGCAAAATAGAGAACTCAGTAGGCTCTATATCCTTAGTTAATTCAGCACCAAGAGAGCCATCAAAACTATTCTTAGAAGTTATCAAGAATAGAAAACAGTGGAAGAACATGTAAGTCTCTCCTTCATCCCTCCTCATTATTCTTCCTTCTTTCCTTTCTGTCTGTTTGTCTGTCTTCTGAGATGGAGACCTTGCTATATTCCCCAGTCTAGTCTTAAGCTCTTAAGCTCCAACAATCCTCCTGTCTAAGGCTTCTGAGTAGCTGGGTTTACAGGCATGTACCCTGTGCTTGGCTGCACATAAGTCTTTTAAAATTTCTCCTTAAAGCAATGGTTCTTGAGGCTGGAGAGATAGCTCAGCGGCGAAGAGCACTGGCTGCTCTTCCAGAGGTTCTGGGTTCAGTTCCCAGCGCCCTCATGACAGCTCACAACTGTCTGTAACTCCTGTCCTGGTGATCTGATACCCTCACACAGACATTCATGCAATCAAATCCCCAATGTATATTAAAAAGAATAATAAAGTAGTGATTCTTAACCTTCCTAGTGCTGTGACCCTTTAATACAGTTAGTTCTTCGTGATTTGGTGACTCCTAACCATAATTTTGTTGTTGCTACATTATAACTATACTTTTGTTTCTCTTTTTTTTTTTTTTTTCCTGAGACAGGGTTTCTCTGTATAGCCCTGTCTGTCCTGGAACTCACTCTGTAGACCAGGCTGGCCTCGAACTCAGAAATCCTCCTGCCTCTGCCTCCCAAGTGCTGGGATTAAAGGCGTGCGCCACCACCACCTGGCACTTTTGTTACTCTTGTGGGTTGTAATGTAAATATCTGGTAGGCAGGATATCTGACATGTGACCCCCATGAAAAAAGTTGTTCCCCCAAAGAGGTCATGACCTATATGTTGAAAAACACCACTTTAAAGCAACAACTACAAGATAGCTACGAAAGACATCACATCTCTGCTTTTAAAAATCCAAAACCTGGCTTGAGAATGCAGCTGCTGGGTGGTAGAGTGCTTGTCTGGTACACAAAAGGCCCTCTGTTTACTTTCCAAGACCAACCAACCAATCAATCAATCAATATACACTCGTAAGTCCACACATACTTTTCTGGGCATGGTAGCACATACCTGTAATCTCAGCATTAGGGAGGTAGAGGCAGGAGGATTAGAGGTTGAAGGCCATTCTTAGCTTGGTTGTGAGCTGGAGGCCAATCTGGGCTTCATAAGATCCTGACTCAAAACAGGAACAAGACTCTCCTGAAAGCCTGGGTTCCATGAAGCTGAAGGTCTGTGTAGGACACACACTGGCGAACAAAGACAGCTTTCAGACTCCTCTTGCTATTCTAAAACTCAGAGTTCTTCCTCCTAGGGGTTTTGTGACTTAAACAACTCAGAAGATAGCAGCAGTGTTTTACAGAAATGATGCTTTGGTGTAGGGCTTTGGACTTTAGAGGATGCTATTTGGGGGAGGAACTGATTTTCCGAAACCACCTGCTCCCCTGAGAGTTTGAGGTGAGATGATGAGGGTCTGTCTTGGAGAAAGAATTAGTTGGGGGACTTTGTAAAGAAAAGGCTAAGGATTGGGGGGTTTTCCGAACATGGGGAAAGAGGAAGGAGGTCAGAGAAGATGCCAAAGCGTGAGCTTGGATGAAGTAATTGAAACTCAGAGTTGGTTATGATTATGGGAAAAGAATAACAAAGTCTTTAGGAAAAAAATAAAAATGCTGAGTGATATTTGGGGAATCAAGATTACAGCTCAGAAAAGGACTCTGTAAGGCTGCACATTCAGCAATCACTGAGCTGGGGTGCTGTGGTGGTGACCATGACTGGAGGTGGACAGAGGCAGAGTGGACAGTGGGTGGAAGAAGGCCAAAGGTGAGCTCTTGAATAGTGTTATGTTCAAGGCTACCAGAAAAAAAGAGACACAAACAACGGGGAGATAGATAGATGATAGATAGATAGATAGATAGATAGATAGATAGATAGATGGGAGAGAGAAGGAGGGAGGGAGGATAGAGCACCAAGTCTGATAAAGTACCAGCCTTCCAAAGAACAGAAAGCCCATCAGCAGACAGAAGGTTGCAGAATGTCACAGAAAATGAGAAATGGCGGAAGGCTATTGGATTCAATGAGAGCCACAAGCCCGCTCTGAATTGTATTGGGGGTACTCTTTTCTCTTTGCTCTGATAAACATCAGACAGGAGCAATGTAAGGAGGAAAAGGTTTGTTTTGGTTCGCAGTGTGAGGGGACGGTCCTCCAGAGTTGGGAAGGGTGGTGGCAGGGACTTGCCTAGCTGGTCACAGAGTCTGCAGCCAGGGATCAGAGGCTGATGAAAGCTCAGGGCTCTACTTTTTATCCATTCTGGGATCCCCTTATTGATGGTGTTGCCCACAGTCAGTGTGAGTCTTTTTTCTCCATTTAAAACTTCCTGGAAACCCCCTCAGAGACGTAGCGAGCGGTATGCTTTGTTGATGATTTAAATCTAGTCAATTTAACCATTGCATGTAGTTGGTTTTTGGGGTGGGATGATTAAATTGGTGGATTATGGATGGGGAGATGTGGATACAGTGAGCACCTGCCTTTACCAAAGTGGCCTGCACCCTTAGTTCCAGCCACTCAGGAGCCTGGGACAAGAGGATTGGCCACTTGAGCCCAGGAGTCTGAGACCAGCCTGGGCAAAACAGAGAGCCCCTGCTTCAATAAACGAACTATTAAACAGAATAAGCTAAGGTAAAATCCCTCTCGTAACTGTTGTGATCGTGGAGAAAAGTCGGGTTCCAGAGAGATCCACAGGGAGGGGCAGGAAGGGGGCGTGGCTTGGAAGCAGCAGCAGAAGACTGACATTGCCCTCATGGATGAACTCAGCGCGGACAGTGTGGCCTTCAGAGTTTTGGCTGCTCCTAAGAAGCAGGGTTTCATAATGACAGCCTGATAGCACAGAGCAGACCCGGCCACTACCTGGCTGTGGATCGTGATTGCACTAGGGATTGGCTATGTGACTTTTCAGTTTCCTTTGTGCAGGTCTGTTTCAATTTCCTAGAAAAGTACTTACTTTAATTCTCTTCACAGTTACAATTGTTCGTTTATTTAAAGATTCATTTTATTTATTTATTTTATGTGTATGAGTACACTGTAGCTATACAGATGGCCGTGAGCCCTCATGTGTATGGCTGCTGGGAATTGAACTCAAGACCTCTGCTGCCCCGCTTGCTCCGGCCCTGCTTGCTCCGGCGTAATTCACTGTAGCTGTCTTCAGACGCACCAGAAGAGGGCGTCAGATCTCATTACGGGTAGTTGTGAGCCACCATGTGGTTGCTGGGATCCGAATTCAGGACCTTTGATGAGCAGTCAGTGCTCTTACCCGCTGAACTATCTCGCCAGCCCAAATCGTTCATTTATTAAAATAGCAATTTTACCACGCTACCACCCAAGAATTAAGTTAACAGTGAATTCTAATCAAATATCAATGACTATGGCAAATACTGAAAGCACTTTTTTTTTTGAAGAAAAAAAATCACCCCTCCCCCCCTTTCTGGGGATTGAGCACGGGGATTCCTGCGTGATGGACTAGAAGTACTCTACCACTGAGCTACACCTTCCCAACCATTTACTTATTCAGTTTTGTTTGTTTTTAGATACAGGGTTTTACTCCTTAGTTCAGGTTAGCCTTGAACTCCTGATGCTCCTGCATTAGCTTCTGGTGCTCTGGGATTACAGATGCATATCATCAAATTCTTAAGGTGGATTGAGCCACTGGCATTGTCTGGCTAATGATCCCTCCTTTTAAGCCTTCAGTGGGAATGCTAATACCATCACCAGAACCGACAGAGCCTGGATTCCGGTGTAGTTCATGCTGATCCTTCTGTTTCCCATTGTTTTCTAATCTACCTTGCTCATAAGGAGCCAGAAGAGTGTGTGTGTGTGTGTGTCTGTGTGTGTGTGTGTGTCTGTGTGTGTGTGTGTGTGTGTGTCTGTGTGTCTGTGCATCTTCCCTTCCTTTAGTGAGGTACACCCCTCCCCCTTTCAGAGTTCTGTATCTCTATGTCTTGTCATCTCTATTTTATCCTCTCCTTGGTCCCTGCACACAGGAAAGGCCAATCCTGGCCAGGTGGTGGAGGATTTTTCCACCACACTCCCTGGGTCACTGGAAATACTTGCTCACCATCAGGCCAGCCAACTTCCAAGGAATTTACCCTGGAACTGAAACCCGGGAGTGTGTGTGACCCTCAGCTGCTCTCAGGGCCAGCCTCTTCCTTCTCCCCACCCTGAATTCACCTCTGGAGTTGGACCAGTTCTCCACAATCGAAGCCAGGGTGACAGCAAGGTGTGATGGATGGATAAAGTGCCGTGGAGTGGCACGGCGCTTGGTCAGGAACCCAAGGCTGTGTTTATGAGAAGGAAGAGGCTGTTTCCTGAAGCAAGCATAGTGCTGCTCTAAAAAAGGCAGGGGAAATACATCATGCGAGAGAGCGTAACCCTGGGAGGGCCGCTGGGAATCCGAGTACCAGAGAAGCCTCGCAGGTCAAGGTGTCTCCGACAAGGCCTTTTTTATAGGCCATTTGCGTGAGGGTTTGCTGCTGTTCTCTGCAGGGCTGACAGCCTCTCAAGGTCTCAGTGGGAGCTGGAAAGCTAATCTTAGCTGTTGCTTTCCAGACCTTCTCAACTGGTCCCGCTGATGCATTTAGGAAAGAAACTCTATTGTTTTAAAAATTGCAAAAACAACAATTTTGGATGTTGACTCTTGCATTAGTGAGAATAGATTGGAACCATGGGCCCCTTCCCTTCTCTCCAAACTCAGGACAAAAGGAAGTTTTACTGAATTCTCCCAGTGCTCAAAGACGCAGTAGAATGTGTTTCCCTCAGGACCCCGACTCAGGCACTGGGGATCAGCCCCAGGGCCTCATGAATGCTACAGCCCAAGACCTTCTGCTGGGAGATGCCTCCTTACCAAGTAACCTAAGCTGGCAGTGGAGCTGCCCCGTAGGCAGGCAGCCCTTTCAAATGCCCTCAATATTTCTGTTTATCCCTGGCGGTTCTTGCTCCTCTGACGTTTTTTGAAGGCCCTGCTGTGTCAGAGGGGACTCAGAGTAAGATGAGCAGTTAGTGTCAGCTTCTGCAGCCACAAGCTCAGTGGTCTGACCCAGAGGAAATTTCTCCTCTTATGGTTCTGGAAGAGCAAAGCACAGAACCTTATAGGGTTGAAATCTGGGTGCTGGTAGAGCTAGATCCTTCTGGAAGGGTGTAGGACAGAGGGTAGGGGTCTGATCGGTGTCTATTCCAGCTTCTGGTGGGTACTAGCATTTCTTGACTTGTAAACCGTTCCTCTGTTTTTGAAGCCAGCAGCATACCATTGTCTACCTCTGAGTCTGCTTCTCACAGCTTCTATTAAGTGCCCATTGTCCTCTTTTATAGTCCAGTCCCCTCTGTCTCCCTTTAATTAGATTTAGGCTCATCTCGTAATTGAAATGAATTTCCCCACCTCGAGGTCCTGCAAAGTCCCCTTTGCCATAAAAGACAGTATTCATAGGCTCCAGGAGTAGGGCTGACATGTCTTCGAGAGACTGCAGTGTTAAATTTTATGTATCACCTTAATCAGATTAGGGACTGCTCACCAGGTAGCTGGTAAAACATGATTGCTAAATGTTTCTGTGATGAGATTAGCATTTCAATCAAGAGGTTGAATGAAGATCAACGACCTCATCTGCTGCAGAGAGCAGAAGGTGGAGGGAAAGCAAGTTGGTCTCTTGTCCGAGCTCAGACATTTTTTTCTGACCTTGGGCTTGGGACATTGAACATTAGACATCATCTTTTATGGTTCAGGCCTCAGATCAGCATATTCAGCATTTGCCCCTTGATTCAGACTTGGACAGAATCATATCACACACTTTTCCGGTTCTGTAAATAGTAAACTGCAGATTGTGGGGCTTAGCCCCATAATTGTACAAGTCAATTCCTAAAACAAATCATCTTGGGTATGTATGTATGTGTGTATGTATGTATGTATGTATGATCTATCATTATCTATCTCTCATCTATTTATCTATCATCTATATCTATCAACTATTTATCTATCAATCATCTATCATCTGTTTACTATCTATGTATCTATCATCTATCATTTGTCTGTTTCTATATATATCAATCTGTCTACCTATCTATCATCTGTTTATCTGTCTGTCTGTCTGTCTATCTATCTCCATTGGTTCTGTATCTCTGGTGAACTTAGCTGACACAGTGGTCCATTTACCTGCCACACACCCTCAGCATGGCACAGACGTTCTGGGCAGTTCCTGTTTACTAAATACTGTGCTAAGTGCTGCAATGCAGCTGTCTCTTTAATTCTCCAGCCTGGTAAGTAGGTTGTAACTCCTAATTTACAACCAACAACAGATAACCTCCATTTTGGCCTTTATACATAGCAACTCTTTAGCCTTCAGAGCATCCTGTAAGGGAAATCTTGTTATTATCTCCACTTGGAAGCTGGAGAGACCAAGACATAGGCAGGTTAAACAAATTGCCCCAAATCGATCAAGTCGCGAGATCCAGGTGTGAATCTAAGTGTGAGCTAGAGGATTCTATGCCGTAGAGCTGAGTTCTTCCTGCTTCCTAGCAAAGGATTTACCTGGGGCTTGTTATATTTATTTTACAGAGAAGGTGAAAGTGGTACTTTGATCTGAAGGTCATCTAGGAAGTCAGTTGGCCAAATATTAGCTTTGTTTCTCATTGCCTGGCCACACTCTTTTATAGACTCAAAGCCTTTGGCCTTTGAAACTGAACGGATTGGAAAAACGGTGTGTCACTGATACCATTGTGTGAATAGGTTTACTGTGTGGTTTTCCTTATAACGAAAAGGGGAGAGTCAGAGTTAAGAAAGAGAATGTTGAGATGCTAGGATTTGAACTTGTAATGAGAATGGAGGACTATGAAATTAAACAAGCCAGAATCTGCTCTGGAAGGAAGAGGTAATGGGAAAACAGAGTGTTTGGGGGAAAGGAAAGAGGGAGAGAAAAGGAGTGAGGAAAAACTGGAGAAGAAAGCAGAGCTAAGGGATGGAGAGAGGAGGCGTGGTAGACAAAACCCCAAGTGTTTTGAACCTATAGAAGTCAGGGCAGACAGTGCAGAAGTAAATGAACAAGCAGGCGTTGGACTGAGCGCTTGATTGGGAAGCGAGGTAGAGAGACATTGACAGGAACTCACCTCATCAGATTTTTCCGCTCAATAAAACCCCAATTACCATGGCCTAGTAATTCAGAAAGTAGTCATTGAACCGCTATGTGCCCAGGACTTTTAAGCAAATGTTATATTGTCTTTATGTGTATGGTGTTTTGCCGGTATGTCTGTCTGTGTATCGTTTTGTGTTCTTGGTGCCTACAGAAGTCAAGAGGAGGTGTTAGATTTCCCTGGAACTGTACTCACCCAGGACGGTGAGCTTCCATGTGGGGGCTGGGAACTGAAGCTGGAAGAGTAGCCTGTGCTTTTAACTGTGGAGCCATCTCCCCAGTCCCACTCAGGCCTTTTCTAAGGGCCACACGTGGGAGGCTCTAACTATGCTGAATATAGCCATTATCTAATGCCCGGATGGCAATCCAAAGACTTAATTGTAGAACCAAACCTCAAGCCCCTGCCCCTTGTGGGTGTTGTCTGTGTGTGGATGACCACTCTGACTGTCATCCTCAGAAGGATCTCCCATTGGCCTGGAGCTCACCAGTCAGGCTAGGGTAGCTGGGGATCGCTAGGGATCTTCCTGTCTCAGCCTTCTCAGTGCTGGGATTTATAACCATGACCAAACACCCATGATTTTTACATGGGTCTAGGAATTGACATTTACTAATTGAGCCAACCCTCCAGCCCTAAAGTAATATTTTTGCCACCACCCACATTGCGTTTTTTAAAAACATAATTGCGTCAAAACATGCTTAGTGTAAGCATGCACTCTCTAGACCACATTCTGTATTGGCATATTCCTAAGCATTTTAATTTTATTAATTGTTTTTATTCATTGTTTATCTAGCCTTTGGAGACAAACTTTGGAGTCTATGAAGTTTGAAACTTCAGCAGAGGCTGCTAAATTTTCAGAAAGAAAGCTGTTGAGCTAAGGAGCACGTTTATAACCATCTTAATAACGTTAGAAGGTCACACATCTGACCTTTGAACTTCATTTACCCACTAAGCGTTGCCCACTGGAAGGTCCACATCTCAGGAATTTATCGGATACTAACCATGGGCTCAGACCATTTTCTGCTTTGCTCCACCCTTGGCTTTCCCTGAGGTTGCAAGAAGTGTTAGTCTCTAGTTGACTAAGGATGTGTGGGTGAGACTAGGAATGTCCTCGAGTAGACTCAGTGATCATCCGATACTGGTACACGCCATGTTTGAATATGGTAGGCAGCCTCTTTCACATGTGTGTTCAAATGTACGTGTGTGCTTACGGATGTGGCCTCACCCACTCCTCCATCCACTTGGAAGAGTTTCAAACTCATGAAAACAAGAAGCTATGCTAATTTTCACAGTAGCACATATGACATAGCTCCCATGGTCGCCTGATGAACACTTCTGGGGCTGGTGGTTCCTTCTCTTCTTCTAACCTCAAATTACAATCACAATATCACATGCAAGAGGTTTCACTTTACACTCACGTGGTGTCCAAAACCAGTCGCCCCCACGGAAGCACCCACAGAGCTAGGAGAGCCATTCCAGAGGGTCCAAGCAAGTAGCTAGTTCAATGAAGTTACCCAGTTTCTCCTCAGCCTCGCCCCAGCCTCGGGGTGACGGACATTCCATCCGAGGGAATGATTCACAGGGAACTTAATCCTAGTAATACCTTAGATTTGCTGGGCACTTTATGCATTTCATGGTACTTTCACACGAATTATCCTCACAACCACCCGAGAAGTGTATTGGACAGGCGCTAACCCCGCTTTATTGATGAAAAACCCAGGCTCAGAGAAGACATGAGCTCTGCAGAAGGTCGTGTGGTGAGTCAGCAGGGCAACTGGGAAAAAGATCAACAGCCATGGATGATTAACCAGACGAGGATAGACCTGAAATCCTTTAAAACAACCACAAAAGGATTAATCGGGCAAATGCATGAGCAGGCAGCCACAGTTTATTGAGTACCTACTATGTCCCAAGCACTATAAGAGATGCTTCATGTATATTGCCATATTCCAGGTCATAAAACTGTATAGGATCATGGTTATATGGGGAAAGTAACTTCAAAAAATATAATTAAATATAATTACATCACTTCCCCCTCCCCTTTCCTTCCTCCAAGCCCTCCGATATATCCCCCCTTGTCCTCTTTGAAATGCATGGCCTCTATTTTGTAGTGTTGAGGTCTCCTGGGCTCCCCCCACTTATGTTACATGGCTTTTGTTGTGTTCTTGCTGAGCTCAAGTTTAGGCATTCATGTCGGAGAGACTGTATAGGTGTAGCTTCTGACATTCCCAGAGACACAATCTCATGGCAAACTCTGACCCTCTGGCTCCTACAATCTTTCTACTTCCTCTTTCCCAGTGATCCCTGAGCTTTAGGTGTGGCAATTTGTTTCAGATGATAAACGATATATTTTTTAATCAGCATACTTACTAGGAGGACACTAAGAATCTACTTCCTCATATACTTTTTTTAAACAAGATTTATTTATTTATTTTATGTATATGAGTACAGTATAGGTGTACAGATGTAGCCACCATGTGGTTGCTGGGAACTGAACTCAGGACCTTCGGAAGAGCAGTCAGTGCTCTTAACCTCTGAGCCATCTCTCCAGCCCTCTCATATACTTTTTTTTTTGTTTGTTTGTTTGTTTTTTGTTTTTTTCAAGACAGGGTCTCTCTGTGTAACTCTGGCTGCCCTGGAACTCACTCTGTAGACCAGGCTGGCCTCGAACTCAGAAATCCGCCTGCCTCTGCCTCCCAAGTGCTGGGATTAAAGGCGTGTACCACCACCGCCTGGCTCATATACTTTTTTTAAGAGAACATTTTAATTATATTATTATATTTATATAATCTTGTAAATAAATAAAATATATTTATTATGTTTTTATGTATTATTAGCACATATTAATTACATAGATTAATGGGCTCTACTGTGATATTTCTATATATGCATATATTATGCATTTATCATTTCTATTTACCCTTCTTTTTATAACCCCTCTCTTTCTTCCCTTGATTCCCTTTTTAGACCCTAGAAGTCTTTCAGGTCTGCTTTTGCTTTATTTATTTAGTTTTTTGAGATTGGGTTTCATGTAGCCCAGGCTGTCTCTGAACTCCCTCGATCGCCGAGGGTGATCTTGAACTCCCGATTCTTTTGTCTTCACCTTCAAAGTGCTGATATTGCAGATGCATTCACCAGGCCTGGTTTCTTTTATTTTGTGTTTTGGTTTCCACCCATGAGAGAGAACATGTGACACTTGCCTTTCTGCTTCTGTCTCAGTTTGCTTAGCATGATGTTTGACAGTTCCATTCATTTTCCTGCAACTGACAGGACTTTATTCTTCTTTAGGGCTGAGTTATATACTCATTGTAAGTAAGCATGTTGTCTTTATCCATTCATTTGTTGATGGGCACCTAGACTGATTTCATATCGTAGCTGCCTATTGGCTAGACAAACATCTGGTTTGCATGCTGAGCTCATTACCTTTGGGTATCTGTACGTACCCAGGAGGGGAGACATACGGTGGTTCTATTTTTAGTTTTTTGAGAAACCTCCCTGTTATTCTCCAAAATGTTCTAGGCTCTATCTCACCAATAGCTTATAAGGGTTCCTTTTTCCCTACATCTTTGCCAGTGTGTGGCATTTTGTTTTGTTTTTAGTTTTTTTTTTCTGTTTTTTTTTTTTTTTTTTTTTTGAGGGGGTGGTGGTTTGAGACAGGGTTTCTCTGTGTAGCCCTGGCTTCCTGGAACTCACTCTGTAGACCAGGCTGGCCTGGAACTAAGAAATCCGCCTGTCTCTGCCTCTCAAGTGATGGGATCAAAGGCGTGCGCCACCACCGCCCGGCTTGTTTTTAGTTTTAAAAACTAATAGTCATCCTAACTGGAGTGAGATAGCATCTGATTGTAGCTTTACTGCGCATTTTTCCCAGAAAGCTGAAGATAGTAAATATTTTCTATATACCTATTGGCTATTTTTTCTTTTGATAATTATTTATTCAGTAATTTTCCTACATTTTTGTTGGATCTGCTCGCGTTTGTGGTGAGAATACTCACCCTACGTTTCTGAAGCGATCTTTGAAGGAGTGAGGTGTTATTAACTGCACCTACCACACTGCAAGACGTCTTTTGTTTCTCCTGCCTAACTGGGGCTTTATAAACCCTGAACGACAACTTCTCGTCCCCAGCTCCTGGTCACCATCACTGTACTCTCTCCTAGACTGTCTAGGTTTCACACATAAGCAAGGTCACATGGTTTTGTTTTTCTGTTTGGCTTATTTTCCTTAGTCCAATGGCTTCTGCACTCATACAAGCAGTCACAAGTGACAAGATTCTTCCCTTTTTCATTCCTTTAGTTTTTATTCTGTTTATATTACAGGTTTTAAAATGCATTTACTCATTTGTTTACGCGTATATGTGTGTGTGCTAATATGAGTTTGTGTGCATTATGTGTCTGTAAGCACCTGGGGAGGCCAAAGGGTGGTGGATCCTCTGGAGCTAGAGTCACAAGCAGTTGTGAGCTGTCGTGTGGGCGCTGGGAATTGAACCATGGTCCTCAATGCTCTCAATCACTGAGCCATCTCTCCGGTTCCCTTTAATTTGTTTTCGATGTGAGGAATGTCCATACTGGGTTTAGGATTAGTGCATCTCCACCACCAGCATACAAGAGTTCCGTTTTCTTCACGTCCTCAACAATGGTTATTTGTTGTCTTTTTGATAGGGCTTCCTAACAGGTGTGAAGTGCTTTTTCAGTGTGATTTTAATTCACATTTCTCTGATATTTAATAATGTTATATGTTTCTACGTGCTACTTATATGTCTTCTGTTGAGAAATGTCTTGCAGGTCTTTTGCCTGTTTTTAATCTTTTCCCTTCTTTTTGCTTTTAAGTTGTTGTTGTTACTGCTGTTGTTGTTGTCATTTTCTTTATATATTTGGGTCCTAACCCTTAGGTTTATTGTTTGTGATTATTCTTTTCCTTCCATCCACTATCCCTTCTGCTGCTAATTTTAGCATTGCTCTTTTAACTAGAGCATCCCAGAGTGCATAGGTGCATCCCAGAGTGCATGGGCAACCATTAGAGCAGCCCAGAGTGCATGGATATATCCCAGAGTGCATGGGTAACCAAGCCCTGGTTTTAACTGGCTTCAGCCTCTACCGCCATCTCAGGCTCCAGCATCAGCACCACCCTTCATTATCACTTCGACTTTCACTTGATGCTCAATCTCAACTTCACCTGTAGTCTTTCATCTTCTTCACCTGACCAGAACAAGTCAGTCTCATAGATCATTTCATGACAGGGAAGCTCATGTTTCCTGAGTAAGCAGCCCCACCTACGTGCTGCCCTTGTTCCTGGTGATGATTTAACCACACTCATAGCAGAACACACAATTGCTGCTCTCACTGGTTTCCTTCGTTTTTTTGTTTTGGATCTGGAAGTTTCTCCCTGTTTTTGTCTTCAGGATGGCTTGTTTGCTGGGACCATTACAATCCACTAATGTACTCACTTACTCACCCAACATACATTTGCCCTGCTGGGTAACGAGAATGCCCAAGAACGAAAGACAATGGCAGATTCAAGTCTAGTGCCACCAACTAAATTTTTCTCATTTGAGTGTGTTTTCCTCTGGCTGTGTGACTGTTTCACAAGCAGTAACTTGACTAGGAAGCATAGTCATAATTTTGTTCATAGTTATGAAATAGGGGAGACCTCAGCCTTTGAGGACCTTGGAGGTTCTTTTCAAATGTATGGTCCAAGTCGCTTTTATTCACATGCTACCATTTTTTTTTTAACCATTCAAACGGACATCTTTACTTCCTTTTATGGGGAGGAAGCTTAGGTTAAGTAAGAGCCCCATCCCCCAAGGAGAAAGATGCTAAGGAAAGATTAAGAACAACTGTACAGAAAGAGAGAAAAAAGGAGAACTTCATGATTCATGGTTCTTACCCCTAACTTGATTTACTACCATGGGACACCCCAGCCTTGGAGAGTTGTAAGACACTGGTGACCTGGGAATTTGACAGACAGGATCCGTGCAGTCCTACCCAGATTGAATCCTGGTGAAGAACTGTGTAGACATGTACACTGCCCTCCCCTTTCAGCATGCTGATTTAGAATTGGGAAATATTGGTGAGTGAAAGAAGTTCCCCAAATACCTTCTCACCTGGGAGGTGCCTTCTTGCATCTCCTAGAAGAAATACAACGGATAAATAACATTTGTTTCTGAGCACATGAATGAATTCCGTTGCTCTCTCCCTACCCATCATCAAATCCATGGCATCCACGATGCGATTACTGCTGCAGCCTCCACGGTTTACAGTTGATTATGTCATTTTTACAATGTAGACTAGAGATATTTATATGTAAGAAAATGAGGGTATTGCACATACTCTATGGTACAGAGCAGAATAAAAATTTGGCATGTGGACCTTTGACATGGCACAGTAGGTAAAAGGTGCTTGTCATCAAGCCTGACAACCTAAACTGGATCCCTGGGATCCACAAGGTGGAAGAAGGCCAACTCTGAAAGGCATCCTTTGACCTCCACCTCTGAAAGGCATCCTTTGACCTCCACCTCTGCTATGGCACACACATGCCTCACTCCTCAAATTACTTCATGTAATAAATAAAAAGTGTAGTCTTTTTTAAGTTCAGTTTGCCCTTTACCCAGTATCTTTGCTTGTTTCAACATATTTATTTATTTATTTATTTATTTTTAGCTCCTTCATAAATGGGCGCTCCCTTATCTCTCTATACTTATTTACCATATGGTTCCTCAATCAAAACCTCCTTGCACAGGTTAGGTCAAGTTCCCTTACTTCTGTCTCTTCCCCACAGGATGCAAATCCCCCCTCAGCTCCCCTTGGGAGGAATGCCTTTCTGCCTTTCCCATCCTTTCCTTCCTCCACGGTCCACTTTAGACCAGTCTCCTCCATCAAATCCTCCCTGACAGCTCCTGCCTGTCCCGTCTTCCTTCTCCGACCTCCTACTACACAATGGAACGTGATAATAATAGCCCTCAGTGGCCTGGTGCTTGTCCGATACTATAACATACTTTTGATTTTCACAACTCCTGAGATCAGGGAGGGAAATGAAGATCCAGACCAAGGCCACACTGCAAGTACAGAGTAAAACCAGGACATCAGTTAAGAGCCCAGAGTCCAAAGTTTTCCCACCACCATCTTCTGCTTCCATCTGCGACTTTATACCTTTTCACATTAGCCCAGTGCTGGGCCAACTCAGATGCTCAGTCACTCCTCATGGATGGTTCTGTCAACCCGACCAGTCCTTCTGTGTTTCTTCCCACGTGGCACCTGCTTCCAACTTAAAGTGCATGACTCTCTAGCCATGATCGATGAGCACTGTTGGGTGAGAGTCTGAAACACAAGAGGGTAAGGGGGCTGCTCCTGCAGGGTCTTGGACTATTGTCCGTGGAGGCCGGCTATAGGCTGCATGGTTTCTGCAAAGGGCCCAACAGTAGGCCTCTCGCTAAAACACAGCAGAGTGAGGACATGATTTCACTTGTTTGCTGTCTGAGGAGGTTTTTTATTTTGTTTTGTTTTGATTTAAAACCAAAAAAAGGGGGATATTTCTAAAAAGTACCAGTAGAGAAAAATCTCTCTTCCTTGGCTGACATTTCGTGTCTGTTCACATCATTGTCAGTCTTTGAAGAAAAGGTCTAAAGCGGTCTGCTTTCTTACCAGACAAAAGGGAGAACTGGGTGTCTCCCTGGTAGAAGACCCAGAAGTGATGAGTGAAGCGTTAGGATTGAAGCTGACTCACTGACACTGGGGGCTGGAGGTGGGTCAGCGCTCCCTAAGCCAGCCAACTCTCCTGGGGCCTGGTTACACACCTGCCGGCTGCAGCCAGCACTGATATTGTCAGTGTTCGGGATGGGACTCAGGGAAGATCTTCAGCCAAGTTTAATTCTTTCAAAACAGATCTTCTCCATATCAGGTAGGCTGGGAATTTATTTTTAGATTACTTAAACATTCAAAATCCACTCACACATATGAACACATGCATATTTTACATAACACACACATATGCCACACAATTAGGATTCACAAAAACCTGTGAAATCATGCAGAGAACTCCAATATCCTATCTAATAAAAGTTTTGTTTTTTTTTTTTCAATGTGACATTTAAAAAGCAATACTTTCTTTAAAAACTAATCTCTTATAGTTCTGGGCAATAGAGTTTCCTTGGGGCCTTTACACACTGGTCCCTCAGACGCTTCAGGGTACTTTGACAGTACTCTGGCAGCAGTGGCTACAGCCACCTAGGACTCTTTACTTTCCTTTTTAAAATATCATTTTTATTTTTATTTATATGATTACACTGTAGCTGTATTCAGACGCATAACCACTGAGCCATCTCTCCAGCCCCCAGGAATCTTTTCTAACCGGCATCTTTAAGTGAGCAGTCAGAGCTTCCAGACAGCAGGGCCGCCTCAGCATGCTCTGAGCATTTAAACTGATTGAAGTCACCAACCAAAGCTGCATGGTTTCTTATGACCTAAGTCTTGAAAGTGTCAAAATCTCACCTCTGTCACAGGATACTGGATGGATTAAGTCACTAAGGGCCAGCCAGATTCAAGAAGAGAGGAATGAGACTTTGTAGCCACGTAGCAGAAGTAACCAATGTTGCTGTAATTTGACACAAGTACTCTGCGATTAGTTGATCACCAAGTGAACGAGCAAGCAGGAGAAGCAGGTCTTCAAGCGGGTGGTCTGGTCGAAGCCAGTTGGAGGAAAAGTCATCATGTCTGATGAGCTCTGTGAAAACAGAGCCACACTGTCACAACTCCAGAAGTCAGTATCTGTGCTATGCATGTCACACACAGCCATTGACACTCCCTCAGCCTACGTGTAGTAGGTGGAAATAGCATGAGTGTGGCCTCACACACCTACAGTCCCTATTCTCCAATTAGGCTGGAGTACGCCATACATTTATTTGCTGTGTTTACATCTTGTGCAAAGCCGTCTTCCTGTATAGATAAGGCATAACGCTACATGGCATACCAAGATGACTTAAGCCTGCTTTTTACTCTCAAGATCAGGGACAGTGATTTCTGCTACATTATTGTTTTCCAGGCTAAATATTAAACAAAATTGGAAAAACAGAGCAGCCGTGTTTGGTAAAGGGAAACGGTTAGGGGAAGCAATTGCCGTGAACGCAGTGGTCTGAAGTCGGTGGTTATTCCGTGAAGGAAACAGCAGTTTGTTCCTGAGCCACAGTGGGACCGGCAATGTGCCCCAGAACCTGATTCTCCGGTGGAGAGTTTGCCAGATCCTAGCCACCCCACCTCCCAGCCCCCAAGAAAGTCAACCTCCGTGCATCCAGACGACAAGTGGTCAAGGGACCACTTCTTGGAGCAGATCCTCACTTCTATATAAAGGAATCTCTTGCCCGGTAGGATCTCTCTAACCTGTGCTGTGTGGAATTGGGGCAGTTTTTAATGCTCAGGAAACTTCTGAACTGACCCACAGAGGCCAACAGAAAACTAAAAAGATGAGCCACTGGCTGAGCGAAGGGAAAGTCAGACAGCCCGTCGGATCCGATTTGCACACTGAATATACTGTCTGCGATCCTCTTCTGGTTAGAGACGATTTTACTTCCAGCCGTACTGATTGCCAGGAGGAAACTGACAGGGGAGAAGGGAAACGTGGGATGGGCGTGGCTGCCAGCAGCGAAGGAATCGAGTGCTAGGGCTCCACCTGCAGGCCTTTCCGGGCAGTTGCAGGGGGGCCCAGGTGTATCTGTGCTGTGGTCCGGTTTCAGGACTGAAAAGAGAAGCATTTTATTTTGCCCTATAATGTTTCCGGGGGCACTGCTTTCTAGCTTTCAGCGTACAGTTAGTTTCCTCGGGTTTATATCCAAATATTTCTTCTGATGATCTCCTAAATAATACTATTTATTTAAATTCTTCCCCAAAAGTACATTGCTACCATAAAAATAATTTTCCTTTTTTAGAGACAGGATCTTACTCTGTGGCCCTGGATAACCTCGGACTCCTGACCTTCCCGTCTGTACATCACAGCTGGTATAGGGATCTTGCATCACACAGTCTTGCTGAACTCATTATTAGGTCTAGGAGTTTGTTTTTCTCCCTAAATGCTGTCGCCATGAATAAAGACGTCCTCTTTCTTTCCTTTAAAAGGCGTTTCTCCCCTGTTATTCAAGTGGGCTGCGGGTCCTCTGTACAGTGTCGGGCAGGAGTGGTAAGAAGGCTTCTCCTCTTGCCTTCCTGACTGGAGGAAGAGCGTGGCTTTCATCGTTAGTCTGAGGTGAGCGCAGAGTTCTCAGACACTGTCCACAGTTCCCTGTGTAAGCAATGACCCCCAGAATCAGTGTGGAAAGCCAGTTAGAGACATGTCTGTAAACCCAGCACCAGGAATGGGGACAGAGGCAGGGGGATCTCTGGAGTTGCAGGCCAGCAAGTCTAGGGGAGTGGATGGATGAGTTCTGGGTTCAAGGAGAAGGCCTATCTCAAAAAATAAGGTGTGAAGCAACAGAGGAAGACACTACACACACCAGCACATGTGTATGTGCATGCATGTGAACACACACAGAAACACGTACATACATGCAACATGATGTACACAGGAAATGAATATTCAATTCTGTTAAATGAATATTCTGAATCACATTCTGTTATCTGAAATGAAAGTTTTCCTCTTTTACTGTGCTGAATTACCTTTATTGTAGACTCACCTTGTATGCCTGGATCCACTCTCAGCTCATTCACGAGGCTTTACTCTTTCAATATAGCTGGGTTTTTGTTTTTGAGACAGGGTCTCACTCCCTACCCCAGGTCAGCCTGGAGCTTACTATGTAGCCCAGACCGGCCCGGAACTTACAAGAATCCCGGAGTCAGCTTCACTGCTAGGATAGCTGTGTGCCACCACATATCTCTGGAAGTTTTGTTTGAATAAGCTGCGGCTTACGATCTTTGTACGTGCATTCCTAAAGGATATCAGTCTTCATATTTCTGTTGTTGTTCTCATCTGCTTTCCATGCTGGGAATGGAATCCAGTACCTGATGCATGGATGCTGCAGCTGAGCTATGCCTCTGGGCTCCACAGTTCACTTCCAGTGTCTTCATCTGGCATTGCTCTCAGGGCAATACGACCCTCCTCGGTGGGCCTGGAAGCAGTCCTACTTTTCTTCTTGCTGGAAGCCTTAGCATAACATCGGTATTCTTTACTCCTAGAGTGTTTGAGAAAGTTCATCAGCGAGGCCATATGAGCCTGGAATTTTCCTTGTAGAAAAGCTATCTACAAATCTGACTTCTGTGTTTAAAATGTTCTGCATAGCAATCATGCAGAGGCAGGGATTTCATTGTGACTTTTCCACACACACACATATGCTTTGATTACATTCGTCACGTCCGTCCCCTTTGATGTCCACCTCCCCTCTGTCCACACCCACACCCACAGTATTTCTCCTTTCAGGTTTCTCTATTTCTCTCCTTCCCTCTCTCTCTCCTCCAGCTTCCACACACGAGAGAAAACATTTGCTATTCGTCATTCTGAGTTGGGCAATTTTCACTTAAGCTGGGCATCTTCGGTTCCATTCCCTTCCCTACAAATAAAAGTTCATGTACATATTTTATCACATTTTCTCTACCCATCTGTTGGCTTGTGAGCAGGTAGGTGTTAGTTCTATAATTTGGTAATGTGAATGGTGCCCCAGGAAATAGGGATATACAAGGATTTCTGTAATAGTCTGGCTTTTGATTATGGACCAAGAGGTGCTAGGAGAGGACCAGATGGAAGTTCTGCTTTCAACTGAGGAGTCTCCATCCTGATTTCCACAGCGGCTGTGAATTTGCATCCCTCTGCAGAGGTGGGTAAGGATTCCATTCCCCCACATCCTCGGGTGCATTAGTTGTTTGTTCTTAACAGTGTATGGAAAAGCCATGATGAAATCCCTGCCTCTGCATACTAATTAATTTCTTTGTCTTATAAAAGGCAATTCAAGTTATTATCTATCTCTTCTTGAGTGAGTTTTGGTAGTTATGCCATTCAAGGAATTTGTCTATTTTATGTTATTAATTTTTTGGTATAATTCTTCATAGTATTTCCTCAGCTTTTCAGTGTATGCTGGGGTCTGCAAAAATGTCACCTGTTTTGTAACTTATGTTGATAATTTTTATCTTCTCTTTTTCCTGAGTAGCCTGGCTCAAGTTTATTAATTTTATCAATCTCTTCAAAGAACCAAATGTTTACTTTCCTTGATTTTTATATTTTTCTTACTTTAAAGTTCTATCTCTGTGTTTTATTAACTGATGATTTGGACTTAAAGTTTTGTTTTCTCTCTTTTTTCCTCTAGTTTTCTGAGGTGAAGTCACTGACAACTTTCCTCATTGCCTTACATCTTTTCTTTGTTTTAAAAAATTAGATTAATTTATCAATGAATTTTTAAATTTAAGTACATATCAATTATATTAATTTATATATTTATATAATTTATATATATTAATTAATTATTATGGTGCATGTATGATGTGTGTATTTAGGAAGGGGGACTCAGACAAGTTTGTAGAGTCAATTTTTCTCTTCTGGAATCCTTTGTGTGCGTCCCAGGGATCCCGCAGCCAATGCCTTTCCCTGCTGAGTCATGTGGCCCACCCTTTCCTTCTTTTCTGGTAGATACTTTGTGCTCTGGGCTACTGTGAGCACTGCTTCAGCAAAATCCTACAAACACTAATGTGAATTTCCATTTTCTCCCAGTTAAGTTTACCCTTTGATATTTTTTTTTTTTTCAAGACAGGGTTTCTCTGTATAGTCCTGGCTGTCCTGGAACTCACTCTGTAGACCAGGCTGGTCTCAAACTCAGAAATCCTTCTGCCTCTGCCTCTCAAGTGCTGGGATTAAAGGCATGCACCACCACTGCCCTGTTCATCTTTATATTTTAAAATATATTCATTTATACATTTATGATTACAGAGTTTTAATATAATTACAATGTTTATTTTCCTATTATTCAAGTGTTTTATTCATACAAGAAGATAGAAATAATACCAGAAAATAGTAAAATTTAAAAATGTTATTTCACTTGCATTTTACTTGTGACATGGTCAATCTCATTCAATATGTGACATAGACCAATTCCCTGTTATACTTGAAGTATAAATTATAGGAATATTTATGTTGTTATAACGGTTATATGTGGCTCAGTTTAAAATCTTCAGCTTCAATTAGCTAATGTCTGTTTGTGGCTGAAGCCCATAAAGAGAAGCTACTTGACATTGTGACTGTTTTCTGGTCTCTCTACAGTGATTTTCCTTCTCTTCTCCTTTCTCCTTTCTATTATAAAATGGGCTAATAAAAAAAGTTGTCATTTAATTTTCCAATGCTTGGGGATTTTTTTCCAATGACTGTTTTGTTAGTTTGTTTCCATTTTAATTCCATTGTAGTCAAAGAACATACTTTGTATCACATTGACCCCTTTAAATTGATTTAGAACGGCTGGTATGGGAAGATGAGCGAGATGAATAGCCCATGCCTACAGGACAAGCATTGGATTCTGCTACCATGTGGCATGTTCTGCCATGTGGTTGGTCCTAGCTGCCTGACAGTCTTAACTTTTCCATACCTTGATTTTCTTTCCACTTATTTTATGTGAGTAAATGCCTGTTTTGTTTTGTTTTTAAATCTCCCTGGGAGCTAGATAAAGGAAGAACAATTTATAATATGTACGAGTAGGATGTGTATCAAGAGCACAGGTTGGATGGGAGACATGGATGTGGATTTTCTAAGGCTCCTATATAGTCCTATGAGTGGTGCAGCACTGGCGAAGGCCAGCAGTGCTGTTTATGCATTTTACTTTATGTTATAATCACCATATCGCATTATTATATTGTTTACTCAATCAGCTTTCAGGGAGAGGTGAAAAATAAAACACACATCGTTAGCATTTCCGGCTCTCTTTATTCTGTCCTGCAGACCAGTGTTTTAGTTGGCGGTTGTCCCCCTTTGCAGGACTCTGTTCCATGGGTTTTCATTGCACCAGATGAGTTCTTCAACCTTTGCTTTAGAAAGGTATTTTCAGGAGGTATGCAATTCTTAATTGATACTTTTCCATACATGTGTATCTAAAAGAACTAACATGGGGTCTAGAGAGACAGCTCATTGGTTAAGAGTGTTGCGTTTCTAGAGGACCTGAGTTCAATTCCCAGTACCCATGTTGGGCAGTTTACAACCGCTTGTAACTCCAGCTTCAGGCCGCTAGGCTCCTTCTGTGGCCTCCAAGGGCACCTCCTTCACACGGGCTTTCACATGTACATACCTTCCCTGCTCCACACATGCACACACAGACACAGACACACACACACACACACAATTAAAAACAAAGATGTTAGAATTAAAAAGTAAACAACAACAAAACTAAAAAGAGGATGTTGGGAGTGCACAGTGGCTCCCAGTGTAATCCCAGCAGAGGCAGGTGTCTCTCTTTGAGCTTGTGGCCAGCCTGGTCTGTGAATTCTAAGTCAGGGCTACACAGTAAGACCTGGTCTCAAAACAAACAAACAAACCAGAAAAAGGAGGATCTGAAAGAGAGATTTGCACACCCGTGCTCATGCCAGCACTAGTTGCAAGAGCCAAGAGGTGGAAGCGACTCATGTCCACTGAGCGGTGAATGCTCAGAGAGAGGCGACATACATGCCGATTGGAATACTACTCCTTTCTGCCAAATGATGCAACAAGGATAGACCTTGAGGACATCCTGTGTGAATGTGAATATCTAGAGTAGTCAATTCACAGAGGCAGAAAGTGGCTCTCAGAGACTGGAGACTGCGGGAGGCAGAGAGTTGCTCAGGACTATGGAGTTTCAGTCAGAGAGTTGTGAGATTGCCCAGGCTAGCCTAGAACTTACGCTGTAGAGCAGGTTGGCCTCACACCTGTGGTTCTTTTACCTCCTGAGGTCTGTTACAGGTGGACATCACCACGCCCAGCTCAAAGATATTCTTTCAAACCATACAACTAGCAATAGAATAACTGTTATGTTTTTTAAAAGATACTTCCTGTGCCTGCTCACAGTCTGAACTATGTAACAGAGATAATAGCTGTTTTAAGCCTTTTTTTTTTTTTTTACAAACCCAACATCTGTCTCTGCCCCATGTTCGCTTTCAGCGACTCGAGTGGTCTCTGGGTGTGAACCTGGGCATTTCCTTTTCTGCTCCATCCATGTCTGGTGACCTGTCACTCAGTTCCAAGTACTTGAGCGATATTTTGTTTGGTGCTAGGAATTCTGTATTATAAAATACCCTGGATTTTTGTTCTAAATGAGTTAGTTAAATCATGTGGAACCATTATTTCTAGGACTTGTTAGGCATATCAGGGCAGTGGTAGTACAAACCTTTAAGCCCAGAACTTGGGAGATATATGCAGGTAGATCTCTGTGAGTTTGAGGACTATTCCGGGATAGTCAGGGCTACACAGAAAAACCCTGTTTCGAAAACCCCCAAATCAAATCAAACAAAACAAAAAACTAACCAGTCAACCAAACAAACAATCAAATTAAAAAAAAAATCGTTTGTTAGACAAGACTAGAACCATGCTCAGCTTAGAAGGAATTAATCTTTGTTTTGGGATATTATAACCCTGCTGTGTAACCTTCATTGAACCTTGAGGTTTCCAGGTCTGACTGGTGGGAACAGACACATTCCTAGCCTGTGCGAATATCACTCACTTCTAACCATTCCTGGGGTTCTATCTTGGCTCAGTTTCCTTCCATGTATGGCTGATCAGCATAGAGCTCAACAGTTGAGTGGAATCTTTCTGCAAACTTCAGGAATGTCTGCTCTCTGTCAGGGCTCTCCTTCCTGTATCAGTTCTATGAAGATTAACAACTGCGGTCTCCCTACACCCTGAGCTGGGTGTCCTCCACTCTGAGAGCTTGCCCAGTTCTGCCTGGGTCTCTTTCTTTGCATTGTCGCTTGGGAACCCTCTCAAGGCTGTGAGTGGGGAATTGTACACGTCATTCTCCTCGGGGATGGATAATGGTCCACCCGATATCTGGTGTTTTTCAAAATGTCGTTTAATGTAGTTTGTTAACTTCTCAGTTGCTTTAGGTAGGAGGGGGAACCAGCCCGCACTGGTTGTTTCATGTTGGCCAGAGGTAAAAGCTTGTAATTAAGCATGATGGCACACTTCTATTCTGAAAGTCATTTGTATATTTTTATAGATTGGAAATATAATCTATGTATTCATCCAATAAAAAATGGGTTTGTTCACCTGAAAGTTATTTTTGACCAAGTGACTTGCCCTGCACTTTGGTGGCAATGCCATTGCTCACGCTAAAGTGGTAGGACAGGGCAGCAGCTGAGTCTAAGCCAGGGCTGCATTAAATCACTGTGTGTGTACTTCACAGTGACTGCTAAACACAGCCATAGTTCTAGGCATGGCCACTTGAGCTGGAGCAGCGGCATTAAATCTTGGCCTCACTCAAGTATGGCCCATTCTGTGGTTTCCTTTAGAGCTGACACGTCAGTGACATTATGAGGAAGAAGACAAAACTCAAAGGTAAGATTTACAAACATGTGCTCCCTGCTCTTAAACTAAGTGTCCCTGAAGACTTCAACATAAAGTGGATCTCTCTACGACAAAATCTCCATCATGCGCGTGAGCTGATGCCTTCTGCTTGGATAGCAGTGGCAACAAGTGACTATATGTAAATCTGACGACAGCAAGCACAAGCAGTGGAGAGTGTTAGTGGGGTCAGTACAAAAGGCAAAGAAGTAGCAGATAGGAACTTCTGGTAGAAGTAGAGGTGGGGGTGTTTCAGGCAGGAGCTGAGTTACTAAAGTGTAACTTTTCTCTCTGGGCCTGGATTTGGCAGTTGCAGCTATGTAATCTCAGGGAAATCAGTTCATAGTCTTTTTTGCATTCCCACACTACCCAGCAGTGTTGCAGTGAGAACCACACAGCATGGTGTGAGGAGCACGCTCCACAGTGAGCCCACTAGACATGCTGGGTATTGGGCTCATCAGCATCATTCTCAATGTTGCTATGGAGAACTTCCTGTGCAAGGGATGAAGGGCTGTAGAATGCCTGGGGCATCATCAGAAAAGGCGTTCTCGAGAAGGGGGAAACTGAGTTAGGCTTTGAGCATTTCCAAGTAATGGGCTATACGAAGGGATTCTGGGGTAGAAACCATCAGAGAGAAGACGGGCTAGTTCAGAGAAAAGAAGGGCATGCTTTCAAAGACCACAGAAGAGAAATCCCGGTGTCTGAACCAATCCAGGCCAACTCCATCACCTCTGGGGGTGGCTTTGTACACTGACATTGCTGTCGGTTAGCTCTCCAAGTGATTACATGGGTGGCAAGGGCTGGGAACCATTGTCCTAGAGGTAAGCATGGTGGGCAATGGTTTGTATGTTTGTTTTTGAGGGGTGGTGAAATTATAATAAGACAGTTGTCTCGGGGGAAACATCTGAGTTTATCAATTCAAAGACCAGAGACTTCAAAACACTCTCATTTTGTTGAAGAACCCAAGGCTCAAAGAGATTAATCAATTTTGTACCTTAAATAAGACATTCAGTGAATCCCCAACTTTTATTTAACTCTTAAGTGCTGTCAACAGTATAAAACCCACTGGTTTTATGTTTTCTTAACATAAAACCTTATGTGCTCTTAACACAATTTCACCAGACTAGGGAAGATACATAATCACTAATAGAAGTTTCTTTTGGCTCATGGTTCTGGTCAAAGGTCACGGGCTGCATCTGGTGATAGCCTTGTTGATGGCAACCTGGTGACGCAGAGTCTCACACGGCAAGGAACAGAGAGCGTATGCGTGCCGTGTATTCTGGTCTCTTCCTGTTCTTATACAGCCACTGTATTAAATCAAGGGGCTCCACCCCTGATGACCTTATCTTACCCTCACCACCTCCCAAAGACTTCATCTGACTGAAGGCACCCCCTCCTCCATGTGCCCCACAATTGAGATCAAATTCCATTGTGAGTCTTGGGGTAGACAAACCACCCTGAAAGCATAGCATCTCTTTCTCTTTGTCTCACCCCTTGCCCCATCCTGATCCCCCTTGCCTTGAGAGTCACTGCTTCAGCAGCATCTTCCCAGAGGCCCTTGGTTCAGGTTGTGGAATGCTGCATTCAGATCCATTTAAAGGCACTTAGATGGCTGCACTTGCAGAGGCAAGCTGTTTAAGGGTTCTATAACTGTCTGAGCTTGGAAAGGAGGATAGCCTGTGTGTTGAGGTGCTCCGGGTACCAGCGCTCTGACTTGCAGCACAGCTCCTCTCTGTTTACAAAGTGGCTCCGAAGTCTGAACTGTGGCAGTGACTTCTGCTAGAGTTGGTGGGGACACAGCATTTGTGGGAACTCTGTGACTCAAGAGGCAAGAGGTCAAGCCACTTTTCATTGACAGCGTTCTTGCTGCCCCAGGGTTTATCTCTGGGAATATCTTGACTGGTTTCCAGGGACCGGCTTCACCTCCATTGTTATCTCGGAACACAGGAACAGCAAATTTGTCGTGCCAGACCGGGTTAGACATCAGACCCCATGCCCCACGCCCTTCCCCCATGAGGAAAATCCTACATTCTTCCAAAGTAATTCTTTGGAAGAGGATTCTTAAAGCACAGACCTGCTCCCGCTCCTCCTGTATGCATATATCTCATTTAGTCTCCCTTCTTTATCTTCCCTCTGGCGTGACAAAGCCACCCCAAGTAGGACCCCATACTGGAGTACACTCTGCAGTTGGGGGACTTGCCTGAGATCCCTGGAGATACTTGCTGTTGACTCTTATACACATCAAAGACTCGCACATGTAAGCTCTGAGCCCATGAACAACTCCAGTCTACAAGTTTTTGCCTCTGCAAAAACTGCTTCAAGTTACGCATGTGCTATTGCTCATACCTGGACTCACATTATCCTACCTGGAGGTTTGAACCTGACTCATTCATGCCTAACAGAACCAGCATCTATACTCACTCGCTAACCACCCTTAGGTCCCTGAGAAACACACGGAAACGGGGAGAGGAGGCAGGCTGGCTAGGGAATGGATCCCGCTCCTTGCTTTTGTTCTAAAGTGAGACAACCAGGATCTTTTGTGCTGAGTTGGTGTGCTAAGTTCTAGAACATTCTTACAACAGACACTGAGTGGACTCCAGGGCCAAGAACAGCAGTCTTCCACCCAGCAATGTTTGCTGGGTTCCTCCAGCTGTCTCCCTGGCAGTTCTTGCTAAATGCAAACGATTAGCATTTCCTGTTAAAACATTTCTAATAAATAAATGAATACATCATCTTCCCAAACCGAAGCAGGTCTGCAAGCAGCTTACAAGCTACTTATTCGGAACTAAGGACGGACTTGGACCACCCAGCACCAGCCCACTGGCCTGGGGCCAAGGCTGCTTTTGTTTGAATTCCTGTATGAGTAACCGCTCAGTCTGACGCCAGCCAAACTCAGCGAAATATTATTTTTAATATTAAATAAATAGATGGTGGGGTGTGTTGATCTTTTTTTTTTTTCCTTTCAGAATTGCAGTCTCATAATCCAGAAGCCAGCTCTTGTTTCCAGGGCCCTGGAGATAGAAGAGGGAAGGTAGACATTTTCTCTGAACTTCCTCATGGAACACTTATCTGCCAAGAGACAGAAAAGTCCCGGTTGGGGTTGAAAGGATCCTATTTAGAATAGCCAGGACTCTGAATGCTAACAAAACTTGTGAAAGATCACCAACCATTTTTGATAATTTTTCTAGTGGTCTCCTTTCGGTACACAAAAGCAATATATATATAAAAATCGAAGAGTGCTGGGCAGTGGTGGCACACGCCTTTAATCCCAGCACTTGGGAGGCAGGCGGATTTCTAAGTTCGAGGCCAGCCTGGTCTACAGAGTGAGTTCCAGGACAGCCAGGGCTATACAGAAAAACCCTGTCTCGAAAAACCAAAATAAATACATACATACATACATACATACATACATACATAAATAAATATCAGAGAGCACAGATAAGCAGTTGTGCCCAGTGGGAGATGCCTATTGAAAAGCATTGCTGAACGCTCACCCCAGGGTTCTCATTTAAATCAACATTTCATATTCAATACGTGTTGATGTGATAGAAATGGACCCGCACTGTACACATGTGTACTTTTTATGTGGAGTTAGTTTGGTGTTGGTTTCATGCCAATACTTTCTCTGTAGTGACTCATCTCTTAAAGGCTGCATAGTATTCTGTCTTATGGATGTGACACCATAGACTCTACCAACCTCCTTCTTTCTTCCTTCCTTCCTTTCTTTCTTTCTTCCTTCCTTCCTTCCTTTCTTTCTTTCTTTCTTTCTTTCTTTCTTTCTTTCTTTCTTTCTTTCTTTCTTTCTTTCTTTCTTATGTATAAGTACACTGTAGCTGTCTTCAGACACTCCAGAAGAGGGCGCCTGATCTCGTTAAGGATGGTTGTGAGCCACCATGTGTTTGCTGAGATTTGAACTCAGTACCTTCGGAAGAGCAGTCAGTGCTCTTAACCACTGAGCCATCTCTCCAGCCCACCAATCTCTTCTTGTTCTCAAGTTTTCTATTATAAATACAACTCCTGTTTAGAAACAAACAAACACACAAACAAATAAAACCCAACCCGTTAAATCTTTGTTTAATCCTTGATTATTTCCTCTGAATAAATTTCTAAGACAGGTTTCTAAGACTTCGGCTATTGAATGCCAAATTGCCCTCTAGAATACTATAGCCATTTATATAAACATCTGTAGGTAGTCCAAACACCCCTCTGCTACACCTTTACCCACTGTATATTAGTGTAAAAAGAAAATCTTTAGCCTTTTTTGGTGGGGGGTGGTAAAGAAGAGCTCAGAACTGCAAACATGGAACTGGAGAAGTGGGAAATATAGATTTTTACAAGGTGCAGCCAGTGAAGGGCTCAGATCAACAAGGGCACTAGGCACGAGGAGGGTTCTGGAGAGGGCAAGACCCTTTCTCAAGGGACTGCTTGGACGAGGTAAGTACACAGAAGGCCCAAGGTGAGCCATGCAAGAGATATGGGGTTTCCCCCAAATAGAATCTCAGTGACGTTTAATAGGAAGGGAAAGACATCAAGTTAAGGATGTCTGGGATACCGGAATGAACCATCTCAGAACAGTTTCTTGGTAGCCAAGTTCCTCTCTACCTGTTGCAGGCTGACATGCATGCCAGCGTTCTGAGAGGGATACCGTCCGCAAAGCCTCCTGAGCTCACTAAGTGTGTCTACGTCAGCCTCTCTTCTCCATCTGCTTCATCTTCTGCCGAGCATCTCATGAGCCTAGCACTTGGAGGGACATATTTAGAACCCCTCTGATGTCATAAGGGGTAGGGGATAATCTTCCACAGAAAGAGTAAGAGTGGAAGGTAGAGCAGGATTCTTCAACAGCTTCCATTTGATAATAATATTGCAATTGATGATAGTATTCAACTGCAAGGGAAGCCTGGAACAGAGAAACAAACAATGGGCTTGCAAGAAACTCCGGGAGAGTTAGATACCACGTGAGAAATTCTAAAAATGTTTAATCTCTAGGTCTTTTATTGTTCTGGGTAGCTTTATGTAGAGGCATAGTAAGACAAGAGTGTCTTATTTAAAGTAAGTACCCAGGGGGCTGGAGAGATGGCTCAGTGGTTAAGAGCACTGACTGCCCTTCCAGAGGTCCTGAGTTCAATTCCCAACAACTACAAGGTGGCTTACAACCATCCGTAATGGGATCTGACCGATGCCTGCTTCTGGTGTGTTTGAGATCAGCTAAAGTGTACTCATATACATTAAATAAATAAATGAATAGTCAGAATGAAAGCTCCTCCACTCAGCCAGGAAGCTTCTCGCCCAAGAACAGGCATGGCAGCCTACCCTGGGCTCTGCTTTGTGGCACGAAGAGCCTCTAGAGCAGCAGAATAAATTCCTAAATGCAGTGCATTCTACAATGCTTCAAGATGCCTTTAGAATCCACAGCAGAAGTCATTATTTAATAAAGCTATCTTTTATTTAAAAAAAAAAAAACTCTCAAAGTAACTCACTCTAAACCGAAAGTAGCGCTTCGAAGTGAAATCAGGGCACACATACCCAGATCTAAAAGCCTCTAGAATTTTTAATGTGTGGTTGGGATCTGAGCAGCTGTGTTAGAACTGATACTATATATCACAAGAACAGCGGTTCCCAGCCACCTCCCTATGTTTTTTTTTTTTCTTTTCCAAATGTGTTTCTGCAGTCAGTCATTTATCTTAGGTTGACACCCTCTGTTCCTGTCTACAGTTCTCAATTCAATGGGCATGCTGGACCGTCAGGATGACCAATAACATTCCAGAAGTTTCTGTGATGTCAGCAAATGTAAATCATAGTTACTGGTCTGATACACCCAGGCCAGTGAATGGAGCTGACACTATTCTATTCGAAAGGAAAGAGACTTGACATTCAGTTAACCCAGTCAACTCAAGCATAGATAGGGAGCTGGGCCTTCATGCTATCAAAAATAAAACATGAACCATTATTGACTGACTTTGTAATTGCCTCAGGGGTTCAAGTCTCTGAGGAAAGGAATGTCAACAATTGAGATTTTTCTGAAAACCTTCCAGCTTTTGATAACTCTTAGAACTTTTAAAATCGACTAGCCTTGGATCTCTAAACTGCACAGCCAGTGGCAGCATACAAGCTTCTGTTCCCACTTTGTGCCTGTGGCAGACATATCTAATCCATCACTGCATTCTTTTCTATTTACCTCTAATACAACACTCCAAGCAACCAATGAATCAGATGCTAAAAACAAAATCAACTTCCCTTTCCTCCTTGGCTGCTTCTCTAGGTGATCTATTCATGAGACAAGGATGAGGGGCAGAGGCTCAGAGCTCCCTTAATGAAGACAGCAGATACAGCCAATCAGGGGACTAAGATGTAGAAATACATGGAAATAAAACTCTGACCTCTCGAAGCTGGTGAGATGGCTCAGTGGCTAGGTGCCCAGATACGTTGGGTCCCCAGCAGCACCCATGTCAGTGGCTCACGACCACATGTTATTTCAGCTTCAAGGGTCTCTGACACTCCACAAAGCACCTGTACATACATGCACACACACAGACACATGCACTGCACATATGTGGACATGTGCACATACATATAATTTTAAAAATAAGAAAAATAAATCTTTAAAAATATGACTCCCCTTCCATCCTCAGTGACATGCTAGTTGATCATCAATGCAAATCTTCATTTTTTTTTTTTTTTTGCCTCCTGTGACTCTTTCTGAAGCACACATACAAGCGTCGGACAGAAGGAACCAGAGGAAAGTACAAAACAAAACAAGTGTGGGCTGGGGAAATGTCTAGAGCGATCTTGGGATAATGTGGATGTCACCCTGACATGGCCACAGGATTGGGGGATCTTGGTCTCATGTAGGTTCCTTGGAGCTTAACTGCTCAGTGAAAAAGGCAACGGAGGCATTCTCCATATCCAAGGCCAAAGAGAGGGTAGCTAAAGAAGGCAGGTGAGCAGGAGGTGGCATGAGCTGGGCACTCAGGATGCTGAGGCTAGCCCGTGTTACATAGTGATTAATATGTCTCAGAAAAGAAAGAAAGTAACATTTGTATGTGTAGCAACTAATAGAACAGGAAGATGAAGCTGGGTTGAGAACTCCCCTGTCCAGAGCCTTTTCTGATGTATGTGAGCTTCTTGCATCGAGATGTAAACAATGTCAGGCAGTCAGAGTGAGGCCAGAAAATTATCTCAAATATTTGGGATAAAATGGAACTTCTTGATGATTTTTTTTTAAAGGGAACACTTTTATTTATAAAAATAATGATGCATTATGAAGTGGGATGCATAATTTACATGACTTTTTACAAAAGCATGCAAGATTTCAAAGGCCCTGATTCCAGTGGCTAGCCGTTCTGCCACACTGACTCTGATGTGGTGCTTCATGTCCCGCGCTGTTCCTGCGGATGTGGGTAAGTTGCTTCTTCACTAGATTCCCTTCTTCTCTTCTCCTCCCCCTCTTCTTCCTCCTTGTTCTCTTGCTATTGTCCTTTATCTGGGTGGTGGTGTCACCAGAATCCCTGCACCCAAGGCTGCTTGTGTATAAGATTATCTCAGAAGCATAAGGCTGCAGTCAGGACTGCAGTTACGGGAAGAGCCAGCTTTCCCAGGGCGATGTAGGGAGGGATGGGGAGAGATGGAGTCACACCCTGGGCTTAGTCATCATCACTGGGTAAAGATGGACCTGAAGTTGAACTGCTCCGCTCAGCACGTATTCCAAGAGTCCCGCGTAGGTGTCTTAGTCAGCCTAGCCTGCTGTAACAGATTGTTTAATAGCTCAGTTTTAGAGGCTAGAAGCTGGGATCACTTTAAGGGGGCAGCATAGCCAGGTTCTGGTGAGAGCTGTCTTTCTAGAGTAGGGACCACTGCCTTCTTGCTGTGCCCTTATGAGAAAGAGGGGGAGTTTACTGTCTATTCCTAAGGGAGTCATGAAAGTCCCATTTTCATGATCTCATCTAAACTTAAATACTTCCCGAAGGCTCAGTCTTCAAATGTCATTACACTGTGGGGTAGAGCTTCAGGGTAAGACTTTGGGGGTGAGAGTGGGGGTAGGGAAATACAGTTTAGTGAATAGCAGAAACTCAAGACAGTTAAAGTTATGGGGAACATAAGAACCAACTCAATGAGGGCTAAGCAACAAAGGGATTCTGTTGACCAGATGGCTTCAGGCAAACTCGGGTGCGCCTCAGGAACAGCTGAGTCAGCAACAGCCAGTAGCACACCACCAAAGACTCTTGACATTCCTAGCATGAGTTTCAATTGAAGACTGACCATTCTGTTTGAGTACAGTGTATTTATATTCTTTCCATCTCTTCCCCTCTCCTCCAACTCCTCCCATGTCCCCCAACAACTTTCAGGAATTAATAATCTCTTTTTATTATTGTTCTTCTTCTTTTTTTTTGTTTTTCAAGACAGGGTTTCTCTGTGTAGCCCTGGTTGTCCTGGAACTCACTCTGTAGACCAGGCTGGCCTCAAACTCAGAAATCCACCTGCCTCTGCCTCCCAAGTGCTAGGATTAAAGGCGTGTGCCACCACCGCCCGGCTTATTATTGTTATTTTACACACACACACACACACACACACACACACACACACACACACACACCCTATCTTATCCATTTAGTGTTCCCTGTATGTGCAAGTATTCAGGACTAAAGACTGGAATTGGATAACCCACCAGGGGCTCATCCTTGGAGAGGATCATCCTCTCTCCCCCGTCAGTAGCCACTGGCTGCCTATAGTTCTTCATCTAGGGGTTGGGCCTTGTGAATTTCCCTATCCACTCTGGTGTAGTCATTGTGTAGATCTCATTTAGGCAACCGTACTGTTGTAATATCACCTGAGCAACATGCCTGTCATGTCCAGAAGACAGCATCTCATAGTAGGTGATTTGCTGTGCTTAAAAACCTTCCTACCTCCTCTCCCTCAGTGTTTCTAGAGATCGGAGCATCAGGGTTGTATTGGGCCTGGGTACCCAAAGTCACTTATGCTCTGAGTTTTGACCAATTGTGGATTGCTGTTGAAGCCTCGACCTTCTTGGTTGAGGGGTGGGATTTGTACTTATTTGTGGAACTAAGGACAGGGATTTAGAATAGAGCTAGAAATTATATTGTTTCAGGAAAACGTCAGTAAGACTTAGTGTTTAGAATATTCTAGGTTTCTTGGCTTCCTGGTTCAACACATGGACACATCTCATTTGTTGGAATTATGTCATAAGCTCATTACCCAAGCAGCCACTGAGGCTAGGATGATGGGCTACACTAATTTACCTAAATCTTGAGAGCTCAAGAATCAATCATCTAAATTATCCAACTGCTTCACAATCCAGGAAGGGGAGGATAGAGGTTATGGGAGGCAACTTTGTTCTTCACTTCAATTTTCTCCTCGAAAGTGTTCACTTTAACTGTTGGCTACGTCTGCAGTGTAGCAGTTCTCAGTAACTATGAGTTATCTAACTGCATGTCTGCCCAGGTATTAAAGCTACAGAGAGCCTTCTGGGCATGGGTAATGATGGGGCAGGTGCAGTGGAAAGCACAGATGGGAAGGCCGTGGGTCTTAAGGTCAGCTCTTCTCTGAGCTCATGTTGTGGCAACACAGGAATTCAAGACAGGGCGAAAGTGCCTAGCTTCAACGCTGCATCGGGGATAAGGGGGCCACATCTTCCCTGTACTGGCACCTTCTCTTAGATCTAGGAAAAGCCATCTCCCTTCTTCTTCTATATGGAAACTGGGTAGTTACTTTATTTTTTTAAAGATTTATTTATTTTGTTTTATTTATATGAGTACACTGCAGCTGTCTTCCGACACACACTAGAAAAGTGCATTGGATCCCATTACAGATGGTTTTTGAGCCACCATGTGGTTGCTGGGAATTGAACTCAGGACCTCTGGCAGAGCAGTCAGGGCTCTTAACCGCTGAGCCATCTCTCCAGTGCGCTGCCTCCCCCCTACTTACTTTAAACATTCGCTGTGACATATGCCTAAGTCATCTTGCAAATGACTTTGGAATAGGTCTAGTTTTAAAACTGAGAGTTCTCATTGTGAGAGAAATGTTGTCACAAAAAGACCAATACCCTGTGGTCCCACTTTAAAGATGTTCCTAGAGCAGCCATCTTCGTAGAGAAGGAAAACAGGCCAGTGGTTGGGGGAGCCGGAGGGTGAGGTGAATAGGGAGTTATGTTGAATCGATCCAGAGTTTCGTTTTCACACGAGAAGACTCCTGGAGGTGGATGACAACAACCTGAATGGGTTTAATGCTGTTGTACTATGTACTTACAAGTGGGCAAGATGGTAATTTTTATGGTGTGTGTATTTCACCACACAAGAACTAGGGGTCATGTGTGGCTTCCTTTTTCTTTTTTTTTTAAAAATGAGGTAAACTCACAAATAGACATTTAGCAAAATGTTAGGTGGCATCCCAGGAACTGGAGGCCTGTGGTGGGGCACAGCTTCCTCAGAGGAGGGAGGGTGTAAATGGAGTTGTTAAGCAACTACTGTGTGCCCAGCTCAGCACTGGGGAAGGCATCCTGAAGAGGCTTCTCTGTCCTCTCCCGTGGAGTCTCTGCTTCTCCCTCATAGACATTTGTGTTGTTTCTGGTGGCTCTTCCTAGGCTGAGGCTCTAAACCTTTGTAGGATTGATGGGGGAGAAGCAGGCATTAGCGGTGCCCACATGTCCCAGCTGTGTGTCACAGCACCCCTTGGCACATAACTCCAGTAAGTAGTCAAGCTTGATGAGTTTTTAGGGACCAGAAAGTAGTACCTAGTGGTCCTTGAAGCACCCTTGTCCCCAGACTTTTAGTTTTCTTTTCTCCAAAACCAAAGCGAGTGCTGTTTCCTGGGCTAAAGGGAGCAGAAGAGGAAGCTGTCCCTGGCTCCTCTCTAGGACTAATGGCTGCATCTTCCAAGGGCAGCCTGGATAGGGCCTGGGCCACAGGGTACTCAATGTCCCCAATGCTGTGGACTCCACATACCTCCAACGTGACCAAGCAGGCCTGTTGGGACAGTGTGGTGAGCTGTGTGGCTTAAGGGTACACCACATAGACAAGCTCTTTACTTGAGGAGTGAAGGACAGGAGTCACTGGGGGCCACCCCATGCCTCCTCTAAATTGGTGACTTCAATGGCAGCTCAAAACCACGGAATTAGACAACACTGAGAAGCACGGTCCCACCTCCACTAGTCAATTACCACTATTCTCCAGCGGCTCTGCTGACCACAGTCCCAGAGGTAACTAGATTACCCAGTTAATGGCTGGGACTTCTGAGAGCTTCATGAGGCAGCCTCATAACCACCTGTGACACACCTCTGACCTCTGACCCTGTTCACCACATTGCTACTTAACAGAAATCCCAGAGAGGGAAAGAGACTGGCCCCTCTGGCCTGTGAGAGGACAGTCTGTCATCTCTTTTGCATGGCTCCTTAGCTTCTCTATTGCATACTGCCAAAATAAATGTGTGTGGTCTTCTGCCATTGTATTCTTAGAAGCTCTTTCCTGTTTCTTTGTTTCTTTGCTTCTTTGTTTGTTTGTTTCTTTATTTCTTTTGTTTTTGTTGCTGCTGTTGTTGTTTTGATTTTGTTTTTCAAGACTGAGTTTCTCTTCTTTGTGTGACATTCCTGGCTGCCCTGGAACTTGCTTTGAGGACCAGGCGGGCCTTGAACTCACAGAGATAGAACTGCCTCTGCCTCCTGGGTGCTGGGATTAAAGGTGCGTGCCATCATGCTCAGCTTCCTGTTTCTTTTCTTCTCTTTGTTTTTTTTTTTGTTTTGTTTTGTTTTGTTTTTTTTTTTTTTCGAGACAGGGTTTCTCTGTATAGCCCCTGCTGTCCTGGAACTCACTCTGTAGACCAAGCTGGCCTTGAATTCAGAAATCCGCCTGCCTCTGCCTCCCAAGTGCTGGGACTAAAGGCGTGTGCCACCACTGCCCGGCCCTGTTTCTTTTCTAAGCATCTCCTTTGACAGTCAGCAAACAAGATGACTTCCTCTGATCCAAGGCATCGAGGTATCTTTTTAAAGATTAATTTAAACATTGTGTTGAGGCTTTCTGTAGTCTGCTCTAGACTTACCATGCACCATTCTAAAATTCTCCTTTCCACTTGTACTTGAGTGAAATTCTTTCTGCAACCCTATTTTCTCTCCCCAAATAGACTAATATTAGTGATGTCTCTCCCCCCCACCCCCATTGCAATACTTTCCTTGGAAGATCAGAGCAGCCCAGCCAACTTTGGGTAGAATTCAACTATCCAATTTCTAACACTTAATGGGGTTGCCGGTCACTTAATCTTCCAGGTCCTTTATGAATACCTGGCCACAGTTTCCCTTGAGAACTGCCTAGCGCCACCATCACGCATGGGGTACTCAGAGAAGTTAAGTAAATATTCTGATCTCGGAGGAGCTAGTACTCTTAGCTCAAAGCTCTCCCAACATTGCCCAGACTGTACCCAGGCTGCTCTAAGACCTGGGGTGATTGCATCTTTGACCTCTTAGGGTCTGGGCTACTTTTGGTTAGAGCCAAGCAAAGCCTGCTGGGAAGAGCTTCATGGGTGGGGCAAGGGCACTTTTCTGTGGTATGGGATAAATCGTCATTGTCCTCATTTCCATCTTCTCTTCTTCCTCATGCAAGCTTTCTCTGCATTGCTTCTCAGATCTTCAACTGCCATCACCACTCCTAAACCAAATGCTGGGGATTGGTTCTAATGCTTTGAGCTAATCCAGCCTCCGAAATCAGGAATCTGGGTGTCCAAATGCTGAAGGTCCTTGTCCGCAATTGGTTTTTGATAGATCAGTAAAGAGCCAATGGCCGGGCTGGTGAAATGGCTCAGCGGGTAAGAGCACCGACTGCTCTTCAGAAGGTCATGAGTTCAAATCCCAGCAACCACATGGTGGCTCACAACCACCCGTAATGAGTTCTGATGCCCTCCTCTGGTGCATCTGAAGACAGCCACAGTGTACTTACATATAATAAATAAATAAATCTAAATTTAAAAAAAAAAAAAAAAAGAGCCAATGGCCAATGGCAGGGGACGTAGACTGAGGCGGGAACCTTTGGATCTGGGTAGACTAGGAACTGGAAGGAGGGAGAATCGCCATGATCCGGAGGGAGGCAGATCAGACTTAGAGCTGCAGAAGGAAAATCACCTGAGATGTAGGCGAGTAGGAATGTGGCTCCCAGAAGGGCTGACCAGAAGCAGGAAGCCGCCCAGAAGGAGCCAGGGCAGCAAAGAAAAAATATAGAATTAGAGGACATTAAGCCAAAATTACAGGAGGGAAATGTGTGCTAGCCACAGAGAGGATTAGACCTGCTCAGCCTTTGAGATAGCAAAGGCATTTTACTGGTATGTGTGTGTGTGTATGTCTTTCGTTTTCAAATCTAGATAGTTCTGGGGTGGGTGCCAAAGAGGTTTAGCCCATTATTGCTATACCAAAAGGATACCTTGATTCTCTTCTTTTTTGTTGTTTTTTGTTTTGTTATTTTTTCAGGGTTTCTTTGTTTTGTTTTGTTTTGTTTGAGACAAGGTTTCTCTGTATAGCCCTGGCTGTCTTGGAACTCACTCTGTAGACCAGGCTGGCTTTGAACTCAAAAATCTGTCTGCCTCTGCCTCACAAGTGCTGGGACTAAAGGCATGTACCACACCACCCCGCTTTGATTCTCTTCTTTAGGCAAATACCTTTCCTTTGTTCAACAGAATCAAGGACTGTATCATTTTTAAGAAAAAGGGGATACAAAAAAAAAAAGGAATATTTACTGCAAAAGTAAGATAAAGCTAAACTAAACTTGTACCAGAAGACAAAACAAGACAAAACAACAATGACCCACTTTATCATTATTAACTGCAGGCCTCCCCTCCTACCCTCAAGTCCACGCATGAGCAGAAGGATGCAAATTTTCCTCTGTCGTCATCCCTCCCTGGTTCCTAGCAAGTCTGAGGGGCTGGGCAGATCCCTGACCTCAGTGAGTAACTCACATCTCTCCAGGACTAGAGTAGCCACAGCCAACTTCCATACCTGGAGCCTAGTGTCCCTTCTTCCTATGGAGGGGCAAAGAAAGACATGTGTTGAACTCTCAGTGAGAGGGGAACTTGACAGGAGTTTAACCATCAAGGTTGCCCTACAAGGCATCCTTAGCGTTGAGAATGTGTTCAAACTCCAGAATCTCAGTGGCTGTGAGATCCCAGAATAGGTAGGGGACACTGAGGTCAGAGGCCACAGTGGTCCATGCAACCCTAAGGAAGTGGTTCTCAGTCTGTTGGTTACGACCCCTTTGGAGATTGCATATCAGATATCCTGCATATCAGATATTTATATTCCAATCCATAACAGTAGCAAAATTACAGTTATGAAGTAGCAACAAAATAGTTTTATGGTGGGGGGCGTGTCATGGACATGAGGAGCTGTATTAAAGGGGCACAGCATTAGGACTGTTGAGAACCACTGCCCTGAGGTTCTTGCTTTGTCTTCAATGCTCCCCGAGCATTGTGGCCACGTGTCCATTTTAAACCACGAGGAGGGCTTTGAACCCGTGTCTGTCAGTGTCCTCTGGATCGCTGGATCACCTGAGCAAGTGACTTCTTGTCTTGCACTTAGCAGACTGCGTTTGTGAAGCCTGTGGAGCTGTAAGCAAACCACTGTTTGAGTTGAATGCATGAATGCCGGTGTTAGTAAAAGGAAAGGAAATGATTTGCATTGCAAGACAGCAAAGGGACAATACCAGAGGCTACTAGATTAATTCACTTAGTCATTGGCTAATATTTACTGAGTATTCCTAGAGAATCGGCCCCTATTCACACAGATCTGTAGGCTGAGAGGGAGTGGGGAAGGCGGGGAAGGCAATAAGAAGATGGAGAAATTGTTCTTGAGAAAGTCAGAATTATAATTTTAATATCAGTTCATTCCTTTTAGGTAATCTTAATCTTTAAGCTGAAGTAAAAAGTATTGCTGAGGTAAAAATAGTAGTGTAATATGAGTTTTAATACTTATAATATTATATTGAAAACATTTTGTATCCACTTTTATCCTCAAATTCTTGTTACCCAGAAACGCTGCACAGTCTCTCAAAGCTAATAACTTTTTAGTCCTGGTAGACTATGGGAAAGTTCACACTGGAGAGCCGCTATGGGCAGAAAGGCATTTGGAGGAAGATGCCCTGCTCATGATTGTTGGGAAAGATTTTTGTCTGGAAGGCTCATAATGCCTTCCCTGGGCCATTCGCTTGGATTAAGAAGCACAGGTAGAAATCACAGGGATTGGGAGCTCGTGATGTGAGTTGTAGGGGGTTAACAGCACTGTGGCTGGGAAGGCCTGCTACAGCCAGGGCTGTGGACAGATGAGTGGGAGATGGGGGAAGAAGGGGCGGATCTCAGGGCATGAGTCCCTCAGTGTGGGCAACTGCAGGTGAAGACAGGAAAACAGACAGGTTAAAGCAGGTTGACTCTCAGATGACACAGTGAGAAAGGGCACAGAAGAGCAGCTTTTGCAACAAATCCTCAAAATTAGTGTCAGAGGAGAGGAGAGAGGGACCTGGGACCTTATGCCTGTTAGAGTCAAGCTTGAATCATTAAGTGGATTCTGCTTGATACAGAGGGGACCCATTAAACCAGTTAGGAAAGTCTCTCCCTACATATTTGAATCCCAGGCTGTCACAAGCTGAGTGATTTTGGTAAAGTGACTTCTGGTGCCTCCAATGTCAGACAAGGATGACAATGACGGGCCTCACCTCACTGGAGTTTTCTGAAGATGATTCACACACATGTGGCCAACCACACCTAGGCGGTGCTGTTGCCTGAACATCAGGCAGGAGTGGCCATTATTATTTCACAGGTAGGATCTAGAGCTGCCCTGATTGGTTAGTGAGCTCAAGCCAGCAGGTACTGGTTTAGTTTAACGCATTAAAGGACTCGTTAAATTACTTCATCTATCATCATTCATTGTTGCTAGTAAGATAATGCTCAGGTATTTGGGGATAGAACCTCCACTTGCAGTGATGACTAATATCTGATGCCAAATGACTCCTTTGTGGATCCGGAGCCAAGTTTTCCAGGCTTTATCCACCAGCAAAGAGATGGCTCAGCCATCAACCCATCACGTGAGTCGTCACCCTTGCCTGAACTTCAGTAAGTAAGGGAGCCGGCAGAGTAAGGAGAAGAATTACATAAGAAATGCTGACTCAGAAAGGTGGGAGGGGCCTTGGAGATTCTCGAGACCACCCACTCCACACGAACAGTAAGAGCAAGCACAGTAAAGTCATGGAGGGAATGGAGGGACATGAAGGAGGAAGGGGCGGGGCCAGTGCCGCTAGAAGAGTCGGGGACCCAAAACCCCAGTGTGGGTCAACTTCAGTCTTACTTCTGGTTTAGATAGTGTTGTGTTCTCTAGATCCACCTTCAACTCTATGTGTAGCTAAGGATGACCTTGATCCTCCGCCTTGCTTCCCACCACCCAAATGCGGGCTTATAGGCGTGTGCCACTATATCTAATTAGCTGTTTTTTTAATTTGGATGGCCAAGGTGCCTAGGGAAGAGATGAGAACCTCTTCCCCAGATACCGACCGAGGTCTCTTTCCCCACCTGAAGTGGCTGCTGACATTTATCGTGGATCTTTGCATCATATAACTGGTTAGTTATAACAACTGTTTCCTTCCTGATTAGTCTTTTACATATTTTTAGTGCTTGACTCATGCCACCATCTTTCTTTCTTTGCAATCCGTTCTAGTTTAATGATAAGTCTTTCTGCATCCTTCTTGCACTCAAAGAAAAAATCATTGAAATCTCCTTTGTTTCCTTATTTCCACTGTTTCCCTATCTGCTGCGTTTTTGCCCTTCTGTTCAAAGGCAGGAATTCAGGATCCTTCTGGATTCTGGTCCTCCACTTCTTGTGTGGATCTGCCATTCTCTTAATACTTTCAGTTCTGAGCCTGAGAGTTGAAGAGAAGGAATGGAGACATTTGTCCCAGAATACACTCGGTGAATCATCTTTCCACTGGAGGCTTAGAAGACATCAGTCCACTGTTTACAGTGCAAGCTCCAGGTTCGATTGGTGCCACTGCCATACAGTGGAAATGATGCTCTTACAGACCTGCATGCTCTGGCCGCAACCCCCTCTGCTGCTTTGTTCCTCACAGCCCGTGGGAACACTTCCTTATTTGCTTCTTTTGGTATCAGAGCCTTCTGGAGCAAAATTCTTACATGTCACACAGAGCCCGTCTGGCAGTCTGGTGCTTGAACCTCCAAATCTGGGGACGGAAGATCTAGCTACCTGGAAATACAGTCTATTCCAGTTCGTGGCCAAATAACAGACTACATTTTCAAATGAAGCATTCTTGCTTAGCAAACTCTCCTTCGTTGGGCGGTTATTCTGGATTGCAGGAGCCGCTGCTTATTCCTTTTCTATCAGGGTCTTAAGAGAAAGGCTTTAAAGTTATCTGAACACTAGATTCTTTCTTTGCTTAAAAGTGTGTGTGTGTCCACTCATGTACACCTTCTTGGGCATGTGCTTGTATGTATGTGGTTCATGAATGTGTGTACCTGTGTGTATCTGAACAGGTGTGTGTGCCCATGCATGTATAGGGGCTAGGGAGGCTGGAAGCACCCCCTTTTATTCCCTTAAGACAGGGTAGGAACCTATAGCTGACTGCTTGCTGTTTGTTTTTTGGGAAGTAGGCTAACCAGCAAGCTCCAGAGCTCCACTTCTTTCTACCTCCTCCTCCCCTTCCTCCAATCCAGTGCTGTGCTTGCTTTTTATGTGGGTGCAGGTGATCCAAACTCAAGTGCTCATGCTCTTGCACCAAGCTGTCTTACCCACTGAGCTATCTCCCCAATCCTGGACTGTTTCTTTATGACCTTTCCAGAGGGGTGTGTCTAAAAATGACTCCCTGGACAATAGACAAAGCTAATGTGCCAGGCATTACTCTGAGTATTTCGTGCATGCTAAATCAAGAGCGATGTCATACTTCCAACCCAGTTGCCCTATATGCAGGTCTGTAAGAGCACAGACTGTGATGGCACATCACAACAGAAGAACTCTCCACTCATCTAACCCAACCCCCACCTTCCCAGAGAAGCCCAAAGGAGGGGCTCAGAACCATCTGTCTGGTCTCCAGCACTGAGCTCCTGACAACATCCCATCACAGCAGGAACAAGCTAGTCACTCATGGCCAGTAGCAGCCAAGGCATTGTAGGAACCCTAAAGTCATTTTGCTGTAGCAAGGACCACAAGCAGGTGTTCTAAAACTCTCATGCTTAAACAAAACAAAACAAGCCTTCCGAATAGAGTGGGCGTTTATCTAAAGGAAGACAGAGTTTCTGGGTTGGCAGTAAGATGGGCATTTAAACTTCTCTGCCATTTTGACAGAAGGCATATTTGAGAACTGTTGGGTTGGCTCTGCAGTGGCTTGTGGGAAGCAGGAGAATAAGTCTCAGGCCTGGGGACCCAGGGAAGATAGGAGCTGTAGATGGCTGCTTGGCTGGCCAGAGAATCAAGGAACATTTCCCAGCACGGAGCAGGTCAGCTCCATCAATGTTGCCATCTGTGGACACCCACTCTCCTTAGTTCAAAAGCACCAGATGGAAACTCACTGCCGGGTTCTAGTTCTGAACATTTCTTCTCAAGAGCCTCTGTTCTGGAAACACAAATGGAGAAGAGAGACCTCAGAGCACATGGCTAGTCTAAGTTTTGCTAGTGTTTCAACAGGGCTTTGTGAATCCATGTGAACTACATAGAACATTTGAAAAATCATATTTGCTTCCAGTGGCGACGGATTTTTAAACAGTATAGACGTGGACAAATGAGTCACATTTATTTAAAACTAACACTAACAACATAGCAAAAACTATTTTGTTGTATAAAATGTTATTTGGAATTTGTTTATTGCATTTGAATGCTTTCAAATTGTATGAAGAAATTACTATAGCTGGATTTGTTGGGGGGAAAAATACACAGAGATTGATTGATTGAATTTGGTTTTGGGCAAAAGCTTATTTTCCCTAACTGTCCAAATGTTTCTTCATGTTAGTAACTAATAAGATTGGACTGTATGGGTTTTAAAATCATACACATACACAGCAGGGCTCAGTCTTCATTTTACCACCAACAGTTGTGGGAACTTGTTTATGCTGCTTCAGTCTTAGAGCCTCAGCTTCCATAAATGTGGCCGCATGTACCTCAGAGGCCATGGTGGCCTTCTAGGAAGATATTATATGTGGAGTTAATTCTTGTAGTAATGAAGATGGTCAGCAAATCAGTAAAAAGTAGTTTTCATGTGTGTGTGTGTATGTGTGTGTGTGTGTGTGTGTGTATTCAGAACCAAACACAAAACCAGAAAAGAATTGGTGTGGTGGTGCATGCTTGTAATACCATCATTCAAGAGGAGGAGACAATAATATTGAGAGGCAAGCCTGGGCTACATAGAAAGAGATTGTCTGAGAGCCCCCTCCCCCAATATAACACTACTACCAGAATCAACACTGCAACCACCACTAACAATCACAACAAAATCAGAAAGGAATCAAAGTGAGAGAGAGAAAGTGCTATCACGGAGATACAGGAAAGATGCTGAAAACGTCTTTGTGCATTTGGGATCCTCTGCCAAGTAGCCAGCATTCAGAACTCACCCTGAAAGAGCCCATAGCACACCGGAGACAAGACTGCTACATCTGTAAATCAGGTCATGAGGATGCAAAGGCATTCCTATTTTTGTAGTTGGGGGAGTGAGGAATAGAACCTGTCTTTAACTTCAGAAACTAGACAGAAATTCAGAGGTGTGGTAGGTGGGAGGAAAGAGCAGGTGGGAACATCTTGAAATTGAGACAACCAGCCAAAACATTCTTGGAAACAGCAGAAAATCCCCAAATGCTACATGGGACCAGGACTCTTGCTGTGCACTCTGCAAAAGCCGGGGGTGGGGTGGGGTGGGGAGAGGGCTAGTGACCGGGGTGGGCAAACAAGCGGAAGTCCTCAGGCAAAAGCTCCTGGTTCCTTGTCGGGTCTGAGAGACGTACTCCGTTCATGAAATCACTTAACCGTCTCCTCCTTAGAGTCTCCATCTTTCCTCCCTCTGCAGATCTCCAGAGAGATGACCTTTCACCCCCCATCTCAGGCTGAATGCCTGTTGGACCCCAGCAGAAGCATCACTGAGTGCCGAACAGCGTATGAGAAGGCCGGAAGGCCGGCCTGATTGGCAGAAAGAATTCCAGGCAAATCTTTCAGGTTGGAAGAGACGACAGCTCCTCTCGGAGGTATTCCTAAAACAAAGCAAAGCCACCGTGCTGCTCCAGGGTTAATATCCTCCCTACTCTGCCCCCACAACTTGCTGCCAGAGATCAGCTAATCTGATAATTACGACAACAAACACAGTTTAGACAAACAAGACCTGACCCTGAGGGTTTGGAATGAAAACATTTACTCTCTCTCCCCAGAGAGATGGTGCCTGGAGCTCTCACACACAGAGGCACTGGGGAAATTACCCTTGTGTTGGAGCTGGGGGTTAAAACATCTGTGTGAGGTGGGATGGGCCATGATGGGGAAGTCCAGAGCAGAGCACTTTGGGAGCAGATGGAAAATGTATCAACCCCTGAACAGGGGGGGACATTGTAATTGTTTTTTTTGTTTGTTTTTTTTTTTTTTTTTGTGCAACAGACATAGCAAAAGGAAAGGTAGCAAGGATGGAGAGTTGACTGGCAGGATCTAGGAGTATCTGATGGAGGAACGTGGGCTTGAGTGTAGGGGACGCCTAGTCACACTTCTGGAGAACTTAATACCGGCCCCTGGGGGAGCCCTGCGTTCTCATAGACGCTACCAGTTCATCTTTTCTGATACCATTTTGGCTACTAAGAACAACGGACCCTTTCCCTCCTTACTTGCTTCAAATCGGCCTACCTCCTCCTCCTCCCCCACACCTTTTTCACTTCTGAAATATGGCTTCCTTGATAAGTTCTTCCTCATATAGGGAGTTCTGATTTTGGCCTCCGTCAACCTAGAATTCAGCCGGTCTTCATTCCCACTTGGCCTTCAAGTTTTGTGCCATGTGTCCAGGCGTAGCTTCAAACATACTCTTTTTCACACGTAGTTGATGTTGTATCACTTGGCCCATACATGTCCATTAGAACTTACCAGTTTTCTTCAGTCATTCACATCGTTGGGGCATTTGCAGATCATCTGTCTATATGGACCACACCAATAGGAAAGGAGTCCTTGCTGTGATTGATGATAGATAGGATCAAGGTTTAAAGTGAACTGTGCAAACTGAAAGATGATCTCAAA